>NC_056662.1:42633800-42941900 GCF_018350195.1 Panthera tigris
TGATAACTTCTAAACCAACCTCAGTGGACCTCCTCTCCCACCGAAAAGAGAATATGCAGCTGCCCATCATTCTGGGTTCTTTGTTAACTTTGGCTTTACCTTATTCTCTGTGGAGTACTAAGATAAGCCCCTTAGAACAGCCAAGAATTCAAAAAGTCTTCCCAAATACCGTCCAATGATTCTTTCGAAGTTATACAGAGAACAGAGTCCTGCAAATGACCCAGGAAACAATTTATGCCAGCCAACTATGAAAACACCAATACACTGCTAGTGTAAGGTTCAGGGACCAGCAGCTGTTCCAATCTTGCCAAAATAATCGAACTCAGATGCAATACTTTGCTCACAAATCAAAGTTGCTCCCATTGCTAGACAGTGGGAGATACGCCACTCAAGGCACTTAAACATATTAGATGTGTCCGGTTTTTACCTGTGGGAGTCCGGTTGCCAGTTTCAGGAGACTCATCAGAATTTGTCTGCCCAAGAAAACAACCTTCTAGGAAGTCCCTGAGTTAATTTTCTATAATGCTGGATGGCCCTCTTGCCCACGCTCTCACTTAGAATTAAATATTAACTTTCCCTACAAGCCATATGCTGTCTGCCCAATACCTATTTGGCTTGGTTTGACCATTTTGATGCTGTTGATAATAGGTAAGAACTTCCCCAGGGCAGGGCCACTATCTGTTCTGCTCCCCCACCCACTTTTTTTTCTTGGTATGCAATTTACAATGCACACAAGGAGGCAGGAATAAACGTTTTCTAAAGGCGATTAGGGTGAAGCCCATGAACTGCCACTAAGTCAACCGTTTTTAACGTATAAAATGGGGCATTTTATGTGGTTCGACATAATATTCCTAAATGATCAAGAACAGAGACTTGAATGTTTAAAGAATTCCAGCTACCTGGAACTCTTAAAAAGAAAAAAAAAAAAAAAAAAAAAAGAATTCCAGCTATCTCCAGACCAGCATTGCCCAGGAGAACTCTCTATGATAATGGAAATGATCTAAATCTGCACTGCAAACGTGTGGCTACTAAGCATTTGAAATACAGCTAGTGTGACTAAGCCATATTTTACTGGCCTCATTGTAACTGTCTTCAGCTTAAACAACTCTATGCAGCTACTGTATTGGACAACACAGTTGTAGACGACAGTTTTTTGTTTTTTGTTTTTTTTAAGTTTATTTATTTTGAGAGAGAAAGAGAGGGAGGGAGAGGGAGAGGGAGAGAGAGAGAGAGAGAGAGAGAGAAGTCCCACCAGAGGAGGGGTAGAGAGAGGGGGACAGGGGATCCAATGAGGGCTCTGTGCTGACAGCAGAGTGCTCGGTGTGGGGCTCAAACTCCCAAACCGTAGATCATGACCTGAGCTGAAGTTGGACGCTCTACCGACTGAGCCACTCAGATGCCCCTAGATGACAGTTTCTTTGCACGAGAAACAGGTCTCACTCATTTATATTTAATGTTTGAAGGCCCAGCATGCAGGAGACACTGCAGAAAGAAATGAAAAATACCTTTTTGCACTGATCACATTTTCAACTGGCTGTCTACCTTTCTTCCTCTGAAGCTCTTAATTCCAATCTTCTAGATCCATGTCTTCCCTTGAGTAGTTACTATCCCAGTAAATGTGGAATTACAGGACCCTGTGGGTGAACATTCAGAAGGCCACGCCCACACTGCCCAGGAACTGGGCAACAGGAACTGGGCAACAGGAACTGGCCTGACAGTGACAGCCACCTGACCTGCTGGGCCTCCACATTTCCAGCAGTAGAATGGGAACAACACCTTTTCTATGGAATGAGGTTGTGCAAGGCCTAGGTACACACTGAAGTTGTGGACTCTATTACTAAACAGTAAACCTTAAAAACCAAACTGGGCTCAGCTTGAGTTGTCCAATAAAGTAGTTGGGTAACTGAGAGAATATTGACAGGTATGGCCGTCTACCAGTCAACATTCAACATGTTACAGGCCAGGCCTTAACTACAGTAGACCCAGGATGTACAGATGGATAGCACAGACTCTTCCTCTGTAATTCGGACTGACCGTTATTTTTTCCCTCCTGAAGCAAGATTTTAGGGCAGAAAACTCTGCTATCTGGAAAGAACTTTTGAGTCCCTGCCTATGTGTCATTCATTAGCTAAAGTTCCCAGAGATAAAAGAACAATGAGTCTGGGGTCCTGACACTTTTAAAAGGTGTCCTTGTTACATACATAGTAAGCCAATATTCCAGTTAAATCATTCCCATTCAACCACTTAGACAGAATTTGGTACTGTATAATTATTGCAGCCTGTTGACTCTTCAGCAAAGAGCTTAATTGCTCAAATGTGACTCAATGACTTGGATTTATCTAAAACTCTCCCATCACCAAAAAAAAATATTCATACACCAAGGTACCACTCTAACTTCTAAACTCTATAGATGTTGAGAGGCTGATTCCTAACTACAAAAGAAAGGAGTCCTGTTATAGCAGAGTGCTTATGGCTCTCCCCACTGGCCGTCCTCTGCTTCCAAACCCCAAGACGCCTCACTTGTCCCCATCCCAGCTGCCCTGCAGGCCACGTCTGCATTGCTCCAGGTTAAGGGAAAACTTAGCCTAGTAGGAGGTATGCCCCCACTTTTCCTCCTTTGCTTAAATAGAGAAGGAAGTGGTACCTCCAGGACCTTAGAATCGGAAGCTTCTTTTCTGGAAGGGAAACAGGTTGGCAGCCCCTGGTGGAGCTGACCTTTAGAAAGTTCATGAAGTAATTGAGACATCACCACCATAGGCAGCATGCTGCAGGATCACCAGGACCTCTCTGGTGTCAGATTAAGAGGAAGTTAAGAGCACACACAGAAGGAAAGTGTAAGGAGGCAGGCAGAGACAGTAGGAGAAGGCTCCCCAACTGTGTAGAGCTGGCATAAAATGTGCAGCTGTCCCTCCTAAGACTACGAGAAAGAAGACCCAGGTCTCTAGAAACACTCAGCAGCCAGAGTTCTAAAGAGGTATCTAGCCTAGGATGTGAGGTCCTAGTGGGCCCACTTCCTCAACCTCCAAAATATACCATCCAGATGCCCCCAGCCAGCACAATAAGCAAACAGTGGTGGGAGGCTCCCAAGCACCCTTTAAAGTTTCATTTCCTTGGTGCTTCCCAGTCTCTGCTGACCTCCGACTTCCAGGAGTATTGCCAAACTGCCGTCTGTTTGCACAAGGTCCTAATTTTTCCCAGCACTTGTGGGGGAGGCTCCTCTGACCATGCGGTGAGAGAGTAGGTGGTATCTCTCCAGGCTACAGATAAGGAAACCCAGGTTCGGAGAGGTTAAGGGGCTTGCGCAGGGAGTCTGTAAGAGAGGCATCGGTTGGACCCTGGGACTTATGCGAGCCTTCGGTCTGTGGCAGGCGGGCTGGAGTCAGCCCCAGACTCCACCTCCCTCTGGTGCCCCACAAGCCCCTAAAAACTCATCCGAGCATTAACAGGCAACACTTGTTGGCTATTCCTTACGCGTGCTGGGTCTTCACAGCTTTTCTCTTAAGTAGAAATGATAAGCAACCCCGTTTTTCAGAGGGGAAAGCGGGACACCCGAAGTGAGGCAGCTTGGCCCTGGTCACCCTCAGAGCTTCAGGGATTTCAAAAGCCCACTCCCTTAACCGTTATACCACAATAAGCTACCATTTATGGTCTGTAAGCTGGGGAAGTGTCCCTGACGCTTCCCGGACGCCCTACTGGAAGCGCGGACCCCAGCCCGTCTTCCCTGCCCCAGGGCGCGGACTGGGGAACCCGGCGGGCTGGGGCGAGCGCCAGGCCGGGTGCCAGCGCGCCCCGGCCCGCTGGGCCGGAGGTGCCCGCTTCCGCCCGGGCATGGCACCGCCGGGCCATTCATCGTGGCGCGGGCGGGGCGGACCGGGCAGGGCCCGGGTGGCCCCGTCACCCCGCTGGGCGCCCTCGCGCCGGGCTCCGCGCGGCCCGGCCGGGAAAACGGTGCCCCTAGCCCCGCCGCCAGGGGGAGCAGGGAGCCGCCGCCCGACTCCGGGAAGTTGCCATCGCGGCCGCTCGGGAGTCCGGACCCCGGACGGCCACGGTGCTCTCACGGCGTCCCCTGCAGCCCCGCGTCCCGGGCCCGCCCTGTCGGGGGCCGCCCGCCCCCCGGAAGCGCCTCCAGGCCGCAGCCCGCAGGCGGGCGTGCTGGGCCCGCGGGCCCCCCATTCAATCCCGCCCTCCTCCCCCCCGACCGGCCCCCGCCGCCTTCCGCCCGCCCCCCCCCACCCCTCCAGCCCGGACTCCAGCCCGGCAACGTCATCCGGCCGCTTCCCGAAACTTAACCCCTTCCTCCGCCAGCTGTGCGCAGCCCCGCCCCACCGCCAACTTTCTTCGCCCAACTTCGGAGCGTGCGGGCCGGCCCGACGGCCCGCAGGGAGGGAGGGGTCGCCACGTCGTGCCGCCAGGCCGCCGCAGGTCCCCTCCGACCGCTTAGGGGCGTGGGGTCCACGCCGCGGGGTGCGCTCCGCCGCCGCCCCTGCACCGGGTTCGCCCGGAACACGCCCCCCCAGGGCCCGACCCGACCCCGAAGGTCGGTGGCCGCGGCGACGGCCGGCGGCGGGCGGCGCCGCCGGGGGAGGGGCCGCCAAGGAGACGTGTCACTCGCGGCGCGGCCGGCCCCGGCGCCCCGACGGCCCGGCCCGCGCGCCGCCACCGACGCTGCAGGGCCCTGCCAAGTTTCTTACCTGCAGCCGGAGACGCGGGAGGGAGAGCGAAAGGGCAGGAGCCGCCGCCGCCGCGGAACCGGGAGAGAAGCCCGCTGAGCCTCCGCCGAGAAGCCGCCCCCAAGCAGCTGCAGTCACCGCGACCCCGACGCCGTCCGCCCCGTCCGCCGTCCGCTCCGGCCGCTCGCTGGCTGCGTGCGCGCGTGTGGAGTCGTGGCACTTTCTGCCTCGGAGCTGGCGAACGGCCCCCTCCGCCGGGATCGCCGCCTCCTGCCTTCCCCACCCGGGCCAGCCATTCATCGAGCCGCCTTTCCCCATTGGCCCGCGCCCCGCCACTCCGCGTGTCACTGGCCAGTCAGAGCGCGGGCGGCCGAGCCGCGGCGGCGGCCATTGGGCGAAGAGGAGGGTCTCCGCCTCGGCCAATGGGAGAGGGGAGGAGCTGCGGGGAGCCGCGGGAGGCGGGGCCAGGGAGGGGCGGGGTCGTGCGGTGCGGCGCTCGGCCCTGCGCGGGGGCGGGGCGGGGCCGAAACGCCCCGCCAAAGCGGGAGGGGGCGCCGGTAGGTCCCGCCCACCCCAGGCCCGCGGCGCCGCTCGCAGTCTTTGCCTTGGGGCGGGCGCTGCCCAGGCAGCCTGCAGAAGGTGCGAATACAGGGGATGCCGGGCCTGAGCCCCTGGATCTCGACAGGCTGAGGTGACGGTGGGTGTCACCCTGAACGCGGTTGCGCAACCCACCAACAGCAGAGAGGAATGCTTTATTTAAACCCACTGAATCCCACTCCCCCCCGCCCCCCAGCAGCGGCTCCACCGGGCCCAGGGTGTGAGGACAAGTTCGGCTGGGGGTCAACCCCGAGAGGACAAATTCTAATCTTCAAAGAGATGGCATTCAGTACTGGAAAGGATTTTCTTGAGCAAATGGAGGAATTGGGATTGAAAGGCCAGAAGGTGCACAAGGAATCCAAGGTGGATGTGATTGCACCCATTTTTAGGGGTGGTGCAATTGAGTACAGTCTAATAGAGTTACTGGTACAAAGCACAACTGGCAGAGCAATAAATATAACCCACCCTATGGCGTTTGGCTCCATGTAAGGAAGAGGGTGAGGGGGTCTGACCCAAGCAAACTCACCCATTTCCCTGAAAACTGAACAAATAGTACTTCTTCATTATGTAGTTTCCTCCCCTCAATACAAGCCAACACTGTCTCTTCATAACCAAATAAGTCTTTCAATTAAGATAATTTTAGGCCTGGTTTTTAACCATTATATCAGGGTCTTTTAAGGCCAACTCTGAATGTGAGCCAAAGCCAGCTTCTTTCAAATTAAGGTCTCCAAAAACCCAAAAGGGCTGCTGCAGCCTAATCTCCACACCACTTCCCTGGCCCCTGAGGCTGCAGAGTCCTGTTCCTAATATATGTTTGTTGGGCAATTTCACATTACCCCTTGCTCTGTCACTGGTGCGGTACTAGCTGTTGTTAGAAAGATGTGAAAAATACAAGCTATGGTAAGGGACTAGAGGGGCGGAGTTGAAATTAAACCGTTCATTCCTATTTTTAATCTCAGCAGTTCCTTAACACATTAATGATTAATCAAAGGGAATTAACCTGGATTAACTTTCAACACTCAGTCTGTTTCCAGCGGTGAGCCCCCGCTTGAAATAAAAGTCAAGAATCTCAGCCTCTGGCCGGCATATCAAGTAGTTCTTTTTTTTTTTTTTTTAAGTTTATTTATTTATTTTGAGAGAGAGAACGAGAGCATGAGTGGGGCAGAGGCAGAGAGGCAGAGCGAGGATCCCAAGCAGGCTTCGAGATGTCAGCGCAGAGCCCAACACGGGGCTCGCTCTCATGACTGTGAGATCATGACCTGAGCTGAAATCAAGAGTCGGATGTTTAAGTGACTGAGCCACCCAGGTGCCCCACATCAGCTAGTTCTAATTGACCATGGGTAAACCGGTTAACTTTTCTGAACATGGATGTATCCCTCTAGGGCAATCTGAGTTTTAGAGAAGAAAGTCACTCATTGTTCATTCATTCATTCATTCATTCATGCATTCATTGGTGTTTGTTGAATGCCTGGTATTCACTACCAGGCTGGGCATAGCCTAGAGTGACATGCAGACCAGGTGAAGGCTCAACTGCCCCTGAGGGCCTTGCTGTGGGTTTAGGTTTTCCCAGAAGCAGATCCTGACATGGATTCAAGTGACTCACTTGGCGGTAATCACAGGACACATTGGTAGAGAAGTAGAATGGGAGAGAGCTGTGTCAGGCAAGTAGCACAATATCAGGCTAGTGACTGGTATGGGCAACCAGGGCTCAGAATTGCTGGGCATGCCGGGACACTGTGTGGCACATGTCCCAGAGACGTCCTACCTGCAGGATGAGGAGGTGTGTTATTTACCCACCACTCCCACTCCTCGTTGATTGAGGGCTTCTTCTGGGAGGACTTTAACTGGTCTCATGCCCCAGAGAAAAGCCTTCTGGCAGAAAAAGGCAGCCGCTTGCAACAAGAAGCCCTTGGCAGAAGGATGCGTGTGCCTGGAGGGTGTGGAGGGGTCACAGTAGTGTCTTCTTTGCAACTGTGATGCCGAGCCTGACACAGCACCTACACAGAGTAGAGGCTCAGTAAACACATGTTCCATAAATACGTCAAGTGAATTACAGGATTGCAAAGGATTACAGGATTCCTAGGGGTGAGGGGTACTTCCCCAAAAGGGGCTCTGTGTTCCCTCCCATAATCTGACATTTGGTTTGGCTTCAACCCAGTGTATGTTTCAATATGGAGAGGTGGCCTGGCCTGAGCCTTTGCCTGTCCTCCCTCCCTGCTCCTTGTCCTCCCTCCACCAGGTTCTGTTAGGGCCAGGGCAGCCCCCACGCCCCACTGCCCCTGCTGCCTGGCCTAGCCTGACTCTCACCACGTGCCCGCGGAGCCCCCCAGCCTTGGTCCTGCTCAGCGTCGTCAGTGTGTCTTGATCTTGCGCTCTCCCATGGTGTGTCTGGGGAAAACAGGAACCACCCCAGGATTAGGTGGATGGGGGTGCCTGTGTGGAGCCGGAGGGGCTTCCCTCAGGCTCAGGGCCCCTGGCCCTGCTGTGTCTTCTATCGCAGGCTCATATCTGCCAAATCACACAGCCTTCCATGGCAGCAGAGAGACCCCGTGGCACACTGCAGCCTCCAGGTCCTGTCTGCTCAGTGCCGGGCACGAGGCTAGAGCCTGGGAAACAGGTCTCTGCCATCCCCCTGGATGATAGTCCAATGAGGGGCTGTCACGGTAAAAGGGCCAGAGAGAGAGGCCCGAGGTGATGGAGGGCCCTCAGGCAGGGGCGCTAACCTAGACTGAGGAGAGCAGAGGGGGTGACAGCAGAAGCTTGAAAGAGAAGTGGCAGTTACCTAGCCCAGAGAGTGGGTGAAGGGTGCACCTGGTGAGAGAGGAGCAAGGACAAAGGCCTGGTGACCCAAGCTGGCATGATGCAGTAGGAGCAACTCTGAGTTGTTTTGTTTTGCCAGAACCCCCAAGACTTGCAGAAGACCGTAAGAAGAGACGAGTCTCAAAGTGTGATCATAACGAGCACCAAGGGAACCATTTTGGGTGATGTCAATGGTCCATATCTTGGTGATAGTGATGGTCACATGATCAAATCACCCTCTCTTGAAAGGGTGAAGTTGGTTTGTAAGGAAATTGTATTTCAATCAACCTGACTCAAAAAGAGGGTGTATTGGGTTTTCGTTGTGTGTTAAAAACAAATAGAACATTCTTCATAGGAAACCCTAAATATACAAGAGTAATTACCTGGTATGGCCTATGAACTCATGGCTGTGCTTTGCTTTCTATTACTAAATTGCAAATATTATTTTAAATGAGTAGAAAGATGAGAATATCTTACAGTGTAAAAAGAGCTTTTGCTTTATCGACATCTATGAAAGGATGATAAATGACAAACAGAATTAAATGTTATGTGGGAAAAAGTCATTGTGACAATATGTAACATTTTTACATCTTGTCATGTGCCAGACATTATTTGAGATGCCCTACATATAGGTAAAAATATTTAATAACCCTCAGAATAATTCAATAAAGAGGTACAGTTATCTCCATTTCATTAATTTTTTTTAATGTTTATTTATTTTTGAGAGTGATACAGAGTGCAAGCCAGGAAAGGGCAGAGAGAGAGGGAGACACAGAATCTGAAGCAGGCTCCAGGCTCCGAGCTGTCAGCACAGAGCCCAACGTGGGGTTCGAACTCATGACCTGAGCCGAAGTCAGATGCTTAACTGACTGAGCCACCCAGATGCCCCTTTTTTTATCTCCATTTTAGAGATGAGGAAACTGAGGCACAGAGAGGTTAGATAACCTGCCCAGTGTCACAGGGCTAATCAGAAGAGGAGTGTTTGGCTCAGGGCACATGCACGTAACTCCTGCATTTGGTGTCAGATACCGGAAGGCGTGCTGTACCTATGTGTGGAGGGGGTAACTCTGACCTTCAGTGGTGGTGACTCAGGGAAAGGTTTGTGATCAATGACAGCAGACATCACTCCCTTGGCACTCTCTTTCCCGTGATAGTGATGATCAGCTTGGTTGGGGACCCACTAGGTTGAGGAACCGTTGTGATAGCTCCAGAGATGAGGGTTTAGGAATGGGACAGTGGTAGGAGCGGGGGATGCAATGATCCTTTGGGAGGGGTGATTAGGAGGTGAAATAGGTGAGGGTTGGTGACCATGGGGTGAGGGACAGAGATTTGCCACTTGCGAGCCACTGTTCCTGGCCTGAGTGACACCACTGGAGCAGGACCCACAGGAGAATGGACACATAAGGGACAGGAACTGGAGAAGCTATTATATGTTTATTGACATGTGGAGTTTGAGGAGGCTGAGGGAAGTCCAGGTGGAGACACTGTTTCTGTGGGCGTGAAGCCCAGGTGCTGAGGCCAGTGTGGGTAACACACACCGAAACCCAAGTACATGAGTGGGGGTTCAAACCTTAAGGACGGAGATGCTCATGTGTGGCATATAGAGCTGGGAGCTGCATGTGGATGGAGACAGGAGAAAGCCAAGACTAGAGTCCTGGACAGAGAATGGAAAACCCACAAAAGAGTCTGTACTGATCAGCTTTTGCTGCATAACAAACCACTCCAAACCTCAATAGCTTTAAAAAAGGCTCAAGTCTTAGATGATCTTGGCTAGCCCATGCCTGGATCTTTGGGTGGGCTGGGGTTCACCTTTAGTTTGGGCTTGACTGGGGCATCTTAGAAGTACTGCTCCACCTGGATCCCTCCCTTCTCCTGGATCAGGGAGGTAAAAGGGGCATTCACCTCAGCAACAGCTGAAGCAAAGGAAAACAAGCAGAAATACACAAGGTCTCTCGAAGGCTTACAACTGTGTCACTTCCACCTTGTTCTATTGCCCAAAGCATGTCACGTGGACAAGCCTAGATTCAACAGGAGGGGAAATATGGCCAGGCATGAAGAAAGGCACTACCGAGGCAATCTACCACTGAGCCCAAGAAAGATGGCAAGGGTAAATCAGGAGAGGATGGGGGTTCGTGGAAGGGAGAGAGTTTCGAGAAATAAAGAATGGTAAGCACTGTTAAATGCATCCTGGTAATCCAGCAAGATAAAGACTGGACTATGTGTTAAACATGGCAACTCAGGAGTCACCAGGGACCTTGGGGAAATAGTTTTAGAGAAGGAGTGGATGATAAGGTAGCCACCAACTTGTGGAACGTTCAGAGATGAATGACAGTGGGGAGAGACGAAACCATGTGCACCCATCCATCCAACAGATGAATCCAACTCAGTATCTGCTATGTTTCCATCACTGTTCTAAGTGATGGGGAGACAGCCATGAACAAAGCAATGGGTTTCCTTTCCTAAAGCTCACATTCTAGTGAGAGAAAGTAGACAAGTCAACCAATAAATAAACAAGATGAATTAAAATGGTGCAAAAGGCTATAAGAAAAATAGAGCAGCATCTAGTGATGGAGAACATGGTCAGAGGAAACCCTCCTGGGGAGGTGATGGTTGAGTTGACACCTAAACATGAGAAAAAGCTGATCTTGTCTTGGAAACGAGGATAAGAAGAATAAGTGAAAAAAAGCCAGGGGTGGCCGTAAGCTTAGCAGGTAGTTCAGGGAACAGGAAGAAGGCTGTATGGCTGGAGCTCCAGGAGGAAGAGAAGAAAGGCAAGGGAAGCAGGAAGGTACCTAGGTCCTACATTCCCTAGGAGGTATTGGGAAGCCAATGGGGGTGGGGAGCTTTAAGCAGGAAAGTCTTGCAATGTGATCCACATTTAAAAGATTACATTAGCATTAGTTAAGTTAGTGGGAATGAGGGATCCCCAGACCAGCTGGTAGGCTTTTGCAAAATTCCAGGCAAGATAAGAATGTTACGCTGGTAAATATTTAACAACTGGCTATGGAGGTAGGGGCTAGAAGGGGCATTTCTAATTTGCAGCAATTGGCAATTTCAATGGTGTCACTACTCCCATCATAGCTGATTTCAAGCTACTGAGTCACTGAACACAAAGGTGGGAAGGAATTTGCAACAATATGCCTTCATATATCACAGAGATAATCTCATAAATTATCTCAAAGACATACCCAATAGTAAAATGTAGTGAAATATTTGGGAAGTGATGATGTTTAGTATTTATTACTTTTGTTTTTCACATAATCTATTTCATTGTAAGTTTATATCATTAAAATTTTGTAACAAGCTTTTTCTTAAGTTTATTTATTTATAGAGAGAGAGAGAGCCAGGAAGAGACAGAGAGAGAGGAAGAGAGAGAATCCCAAGCAGGCAGCACAGAGACTGATGCGGGCCTCTATCTCACGAACCACAAGATCATGATGAGCCAAAATAAAGAGTCAAATGCTTAACCGACTGAGCCACCCAGGCGCCCTTTATCATTAAAATTTTTAATAATGGCTGTGTTTAATGAACTGCTTGAAAAATTCTTGAAAATGTAACAATCAGCTGTCGTGAGCCAGTTGGCTTCTCCACACTGTCATCTGGACCAGAGTAGAGGGTGTGTGTGTGTGTGTGTGTGTGTGTAAGAGAGAGAGGGAGACAGAGAGAGAGACCCAACGAGATTTGAAAATATTAGAACAATGAGATATTGTACATGCTCATGTTGACATTTCTGCACACATCTCATTCCTTGTGTGAACTTTGAACTCGTTGGGGTCAGTAGCTCAATCTGATGCATCACGATGCTCCTTGAACACCTAGCCCAATGCCTTGATTCTGCACAAACTCACCCTAGGTTGGGTCTCCCCAGAAGACATTGAGGAAAAGATTTGAGTGAAGGCAGTTTATTTGGAAGGTGATCCTAGGAATCACCAGGAAGGAAGTGGAGAAGTGAGACAGGAAGGGAAGATGGCCAAAGAGCAGTGCGTGGTCAGCACATTTCCTCTGTAGGCAGCTGAAGCCTTAATTCCAGCAGGGAACTCTGGGAGACAGTGTGGACTATGCCTCAGAGTCACCCAAACTGAGAAGCAAGGAAGCTTGGGTACTTATTTACCAGCTCCTATCCACCACTGGTTGAAGGCTACTCCTATTTCCAGCCCACACCATGGATGAAGCCCTGAGAAGAAGGTTGCTGGTGTTTGCGATCAGAGGCTGTTGAGATGCACAGGAATGGCGGACCGGATGTGAGAAGCCACCAACCGTGTCGGTCAGGAACTCCTAAACATTTCTTGAACGAATGAACAAACGAGCGAATGAATGAAGGTAGGGCCCTTTGGGTGCTTTTAAACACAAATTTAAGATTCAGAAGTCTTAAAAGAGAACGCAGCTCCTTCCACTCCATAAGCAGCACATTTCAACTTTTGCAAAAACTAGAGCGGAAGACCTATGATACCCCAGACGATTTAAGTTTTGCAGTAGTGTTACTTAAAGTCAGAGGAATTTTATTATGCACTTAAAGAAAAATCTCTATAGATGGACTAGAATAACTGTCAAAAGAAAAAATAGAACTTACACAAAGAAATTAGATGGTAAGTGTGAACCTAAATCACCCATTTTTACGGTTGCTAGTGGTAGTAACAGTTAACTCTGGTAAGAGTGTTTGGTTTTGTGTGGGTGACATTGGAAGGGAGCTTGGAGTTAGGAGTTTTGCAAAAATGAGGACTAACCCACTGGCTGGTTGTGAGCACCCAAAGAAAGCAAGGAGGCGGGGCGGGGGGGGGTTGCGGAATAGATGGATGATGTTTATCTGGCACTTGCCTGTTTCTAAAATGCTTTGCAAATGATCCTGACTCGAACCACAGGAGAGACGTGGTGTTATTGTTCCCCTCAGTAGCATGCGTGGCAGGTGACTTCAGAGAAGTGCAGTAGCTCTTCAAGACTTCGCACTTATGACAAAGTTGAATAAGCCTCGGAGACTCCAGAAATGGCATCTTTCCGTAACACACCCCTCTGGGGTCTGGAATCACCCTCCTTGGTCTGCGATGGGAAGTACCAGTCGTGGGTAATGTTTCGTGGCCCTGAGGTCAGCTTGGCAGGGCTAGATGCCTCTCACTGGACATCCTGGGACAAAGCCTGAGAGCCACTGAGTTAGACACACGATGGGGCCTCATTTTTCCAGCCGTGTACACAAAGCATCCTTCACCAGCCTAGCTGGTTAGACATCTTGCCTCTTCTCTGTGATTACCAGCAGTGAGACCTCAGGAGTCCAGAATTTTGCCCCCCACCCCATTCCTGATTTACTTCATTCATTCAATAAATACTTACGGAGCATTACTGCACACGAGAGTCTCTGCTAGGTGCTAAGAATTCAGCAGAGAACCAGACCAATAACACCCTATGCTCCCTGAGCTTAGAGTCTGGTAGAGAGGGGGGCAGGCAATCAATAATTCATTAGACTAACGTTCAGCTTGTGGTAAATGCTCCAAAGTAAACAGAGTGAAATGGTACAGAGGAACCGTGAGAAGACCTGGATTGTCTTTTTTTTTTTCTTTCTCTTTCCCATCCATGCTTCTCAGTTTTAGCAAACGTAACTTTCCCAAACTACTGCTTCCATCCTGCCTTCGCCCCCTCAGGAGGCACCACATCAAATCGTTGTTTCTCTGCCAGACTTTCGTGGAATGCCGTAGCCCGCTGGCTGCGACCTTTGCCAAGCTGTGGCTATTCCTATCTGCGCCCACCCTGTGCCTCAGCCCCCAGCAGGCTCTCCCCACTTCTGATTAGTATCTCTCGCTCCCACCTTTCAAGAACTGCCTGTGGCCCCTCATTCCAGAATCAGGTGCTAAGCTTGCCAGGCCTCCTCTTGCTGGAGGTGCAAGTTTGGAGCGAACCTGGTTTCTCTCTGCCCTTCCAGAACCCACAGAACCGTTTCCTCCACAAAATCTCTGGCTACAGTCCTCCTCCCCACCCTCATGTCGAGGCCGCTCTGACACAACTGGTTACCAGAGTTCACTGGCAGAGTCTATGTGCAGGAATCACGACTCTTTGACAATGATAAAAACTTAGAAAAGGCCTATGTCGTACGTTTTTCCTTCTGGATTCCCTGGGATTTCAGTTCTGCAACGAGCTGCTTCAGGTTGGGGAAGTCCTTTCTTTGGTCTTAAGAAAAAACTTTTTTTAATATTTATCCATTTTTTGAGAGAGAGTAAGTAGGGGAGGGGTGGAGAGGGAGGGAGACACAGAATCTGAAGCAGGCCCCAGACTCTGAGCTGTCAGCACAGAGCCAGATGCAGGGCTCGAACCCAAGAACTGCAAGATCGTGACCTGAGCCAAAGTCAGATGCTTAACTGACTGAGCCACCCAGGCATCCCTCTTTTGTCGATCTTAAATCACTCCCACGTCACTGTGTACTTACTTTTTAAACCCTTACTCTTCCCAGCTCTAGGGCAGAGCTAAGGCACCCCGCTCAAGACCTGGCATCTGCTAAGTGTTCACAGAGTGCATGTCAGTTGATTAGTAAGTGCCTGGCACTTAAAAATCATTATTCTATACCCTCCTCCAGGTTCTCCCCTCCAGACTTTAAAAGTGTGGGTCCTTGAGCCTTTCTTCCACGTCTTTTCCCAACCACTTAATCATCGCATGGCTCTTCTCAAACTCTGTTAATCAGATTTCTTTTTTAAAATCATTAGTGAGAATTTTGAAGAAGGTCTTTAACCAGAAGCAGAAAAAAAAAAAAAGAAGTATGAGAAATTCAGAAAGAGCCTGCTAGGGCGGTTGAGTTGAGCTCTCTGCTTCGGTTTGGCAGGCCCCCCAACCAGCTCATACATCAAGCCGCCTGTCTTGGCTCAGCACGACCGCCCAGTCTCCACTGATCTGAATGTGCACTGCAGAAAAATTAGATTTGGTGGGATGAGAACATTGCCTGTAACGCCGTTGACATTCCTCTTCAGACTGCTAATGGTCACTGTCGTCAGAAAAAATCCAGGCCTGGGCAGAAATCAGTTAGCTGGTTTAATTTAGGCAACTTTGGTTTCTTCTTCCAGTGTCATTATACTGGGAGTCCATGGATTCTTTCAGAGTTCTAGGAACTATCTGTGTTGTGTGTGTGTGTGTGTGTGTGTGTGTGAGGGAGAGAGAGAGGGAGAGGGAGATGAACTCAGACTAAATCACGCTAAAGTCTTACTGACTTACCATGCAATGTCTCTTTTTATTTTTAAGGTTTATTTTTGAGAGAGAGAGAGAAAGAGAGCATGAACAGGGCAGGGGCAGAGAGAGGGAGAGGGAGACACAGAATCCAAAGCAGGCTCCAGGCCCCAAGCTGTCACCACAGGGCCCGACGTGGGGCTCAAACTTATGAACCTCGAGACCACTATCGGAGCTAAAGTTGAACGCTTAACCCACTGAGCCACCCAGGCCCCTCCATGCAATATCTCTTATTAAATATTTGCACCAAACTGACTCTAAAGACAGGGGAGGGTGAAGGTAGATATTGAGGATGGGCGGGGAGTGGGGATTCCGGGCTCTAAATCATCTGTATTAGGATGTCATTCAGGTATACACAAATAGCCATGTATATATTTTTGCATTCTTCTCCAAAATATATCCACAAAAGCAGATTTTCTAAAAATGAAAATAATTTTACTGTTAGTTTTATCAGAGCAGTATATATGAATACTATACATAGTGCAGATAATATAGGAAAAATATCATGAAAAATATTTAAAAATCACCTGAAGTTCCAACCCCGTAAGGTAATATTTCTTACTTTTTTCCTTCTACACCATTTTCTATTCATAAATACACAAAGTTCATTTTAATATAAGCTTTTAAATTATCTACCATTATATAAAAAGATTCTATGGGGTGCCTGGGTGGCTCAGTCGGTTAAGCGTCTGACTTTGGTTCAGATCATCATCTCACAGCTCGTGAGTTCGAGCCCCACGTCAGGGTCTGTGCTGCTGGCTCAGAGCCTGGAACCCACTTTGGATTCTGTGTCTCCATCTCTCTCTCTGCTCCTCCCCTGCTCATGCTCTGTCTCTCTCTCTCAGAAATGAATAAACATTAAAAAAACTAAAAATAAAATGAAAAGATTCTGGCTCTTTATCTGGTGGCATCAGTTCCCGGCACTGGGGATAACCCACCTGTTTTCCAGTTTGGAAAGCAGGACCTCAGGAGTCACCTCTCCAGGAATCATGCACACTTGCAGAAGAGGAGGGAAGGAGATGGTAGAAGAACTTTCTAGAAAGTGCTGGGTGGGCACTTTAAGGGGAGTGGGGGTGCATTCCTGCCTCTGGTTAAGTCTGCCAGGGCCCTGCCCTGCACTCAGCCAGTGGACAGTGGGTAGCCATCGGTGTGGGCAACACGCAGGGGTCTCTGCAGGCCCGTGAGCACCTTGCAGTGCACTGGTTTTTCCTAAATGACCCACCTACAAACCTACATTAAACTTCCTTGCAAGTGGGCCTCACCCTCCTTCAGCGGAACGCTAAACACGCCAATTCCTAAAGAAGTGTTTTCTTTCTTCCAGGCAAGGAAACTAATGAGCTCCATCTTTGGCATGGATCAGAAAATTCCACCGTGGCGCTGACGGAGCTTATGCCAACACAGAACTTTAAAGAAACCCCACAATGAGAGCTAGGAGGAACAAAGGTAAGGCTGATTGGCCTGAAATCCTTACTCACAGTCGGGGAAAGAAAAAGGGAAGAGAGAAAGGAACAAAGTACCTGGCTGGGAGAGGTGTGTCCAGTCGGAGGGAGGTGCTTTCCCAAGCTGTTCTCGGAAGCATCCGTCTCCGTGGGCAGCACAATGCCCTCCTTATTCCCCGTGTCCTCACGACACGGTGGCTGACTTGGAGCCTTACCCGGCACAGCGTCAGCGGCAAATGTTCAGACCTGCGGCTGCCGGGCGCATCTTAGCCAGATTCCCTCAGCCACTAGGGTGGGTTTCCACTCTCAGCAGAGGTGGGAACAAGCCGTGTTTGCCTCACAGTCTCTGGTTTTTGGAAAACAGTTGGCAGACTGAACTGAATAAATACGGCATGTCGCCTACTTACCAATAAGTATTTGTTCATTCATTCAGTAAATGATTTTTGAGATAGGGCATGAACAAAACAGACATAGACCCTCTACACAACAAGGTTTGGGATGGGAGGTGGACAATCAGCCTTAAACAAATAAAATAATTTCAGATATTAATACCACAGGGTGACAAGATAGTAAATGACAGCGGGGAGGAGGCTATTTTAGGAAGCTTAGGTAAAGCCTCAGGTGACGTTGCAGCCGAAATCTGAATCACCCAAAGGAACCATCTGCCAGAAGATGTGGGCACAAAAGTCTTCTAGGGAGAGAGAACAGCATGTGCAAAGGCCCTGAAACAGGAACATGTTTGACAATTTCAGGGAATTGAGGAAAAGCTGATGAGGAAGTGGTGGTAATGAGCAAGCTGTAAAGGCAGTGACCAGATTTATTATGAGAATCATCACATCTAACATTGTAGAGATAACACATAGTTTGCACAGGGCTTTGAACACACACTATCTCGATTCAATCATCTCAACATTCCCATTGCACAGATAAAGAAACCAAAGCTCAGGAGGTAACTTCCTCAGGGTCACAAAACTAGACAGGGACTCTGACCAAGAACTTTGTTTGCACAACTCCAGAGGGCATTATTCATGCAGCAGGGGGAGCCATTTGTGTCATTGCTCAGAGTTTGTGCAGTGCACAGCCTGTGCCACTGTACATAGTGACGCTGTGCTGGCTCAGATCTATTTTCTCCAAATTTCTGTGCTTTTTCTGTGCTAGGGATTGTTGGGAATACAAAGAATAAAGATATTATTCCAGCCCTTGGTGAGCAGACAATGTGGTTAAAGAGAAACAATATATGAAGAGATGGTGGATGATATAAGACAGTTTTTGTTTCTGACAAGGATATTATGAATGGTTTAGTAGGGGATGTGAGATTTGATATTGGCTTGAAGATTTAGATTGGTGGACATACAGGAAAAGAAATCCATAGGAGTCATCGGACACATATTCAATAAAAACCTAGTGTGTCATATACATCACCGTAAGTGCTTGCTTCCAGAAATTTGTGATGAAAAAAAAATGAACATTTATTATTCTATCATAGAACCACACAGGTTAAATTATGGCAACTCTAAGAAGTGAAAAAGAAAAAGAAATCATCTATAATGTCATTAATGAAACACAACTGTTTTATATTTTAGTGTATTTCCTTTTGGGTTTTACTCCCAGGCAAGCAGTGTGTGTGTGTGTGTGTGTGTGTGTGTGTGTGTGTGTGTGTGTATTGACATGACTACGTATGTGAATGTATGGATATGTAATATATGTCATATTACACATACCACACACACACACACACACACACACACACACACACACATTCTTACCTTTATTGAGGTATAATTTACGTGCTTTAAAATTCACACATTTTAACTGTGCAGGTTGACAAGTTTTGGCAAATATATGCACCTGAGTAATGCCACTATACTAAAGATCTAGAACATTTCCTTTACACCACGAAGTTCCCTTATCCCTTTAGTCCATCCCCCACCCCACCCCACCCCACTCTCACTTCCAGGCAATCACTAAACATTTCTGCTGCCTTAGACTAGTTCTACCTGTTCCAGAACTTCGTGGAATCAAGTATGTCCCCTTTGTCTCTGGCCTCTGCTGTTCAGGGTGTCTTTGAGGTTTATCACATGATCATGTAGGCGCTAGGACTTTGTGTTCATTGCTGACTAATGTTCCATTATAAACATTTACAAGAATTTGTTATTCACTTGTTATTGAACATTTGCGTTGTTTTTGGTTGGGGGACATTGTGAATAAAGCAGTTATGAACACTTTTGTACTACTGTTGGAGGGGTTTTCATTTCTCTTGAGTAAATACCTGGGAGTGGATTTGCGGGGTCATTTCGTAGATCTGTATGTTTAGAGCAAACTACCAAGCACTTTTCCAAGGTGGTTGTACTATTTTACAACGTATGGAAGTTCAAGTTCACGTTCTTACCAACACTTAGTATTGCTATTCTTTTTGATTATAGCCATGCTTGTGAGTGTGCTCTAGTTTTTTTGCATTTCCCTGGTCATTAGTGATGTTGAGTATTTTTTCACAGGCAAGTGTTTCCATAGTTGTAATTGTTTGTAGACTCTGCCTTTTAAATTTATACTTAATAATACCGTTCTTTTCTGTTTCCCCATGGTCCTAATGATCATTTTATTAATGGTCTTAATACTCTAACATGGGGATTCTCTACAATTTATTCAATCATTCCTCTTTTAGACATTTACATGATTTCCAATTTCCCACATTTCTAAAAAAAAGGCACTGAAATTAACACATGAATGCACATGTTTCTCCCATATTTTAAATTATGTCACAAATTAATCACAAAATAAAACGATGAGGTCGAAGGCATTTTTGTGGCTTTGGGAGTGTAAAATAGGAGATGGATGTCGAGACTGTTGTCTTTGAAGGCACAAGCTGAGCCCCCCATTTTCATCTCTTAGCTCTGTGCTGAGGTCTCGGAATTGGGGCCCTTCGTGTACATGATCCTTTTGTCTAGAGGCCAGGCTCATGGTTCTTTGGTAGCCATTATTTTCTGAGTCTTGGGTAATGCCGAAAAGGTTGATAATATCATTAACACAATGTTCCAGGTTGATAGGCTTTATTCTCCCTCTAGCCAAGTTGAAATGTGGAGAAAGAACTCTGGGGTGCCTGGTCCCCTGAGAATGATCTGTGAAGGTGCCTGGCCAAGGAGCAACTGGGGCCATTCACTGGTCGTTCCATAACTTCTATATGTAAGTGTCGGACTGAAGGGGCCAGGGACTTGATTTGAAGGGTGTTTTGATGCCACGTGGAGTGATTTCATTTGGATTGTATGTTTGTATGTGGGGGTTCTCTGGAGGACAGACACTGATGATGAGGAGGGGTATGTGGGATGAGTTGGGGGGCCACGCCCACTGCAAAGGCAAGGGATGAGTTGGATCAATCCTGCTACAACGCAGGTGTGAGGCTAGACACAGCCATGGCATGGGGGTGGGCACCTAGGACAGCGTGTTAATCCTATCAGGCCAGCAGAGACCCTTACCAACCCCTCCCCCAGATTCTGACAGCCCCCCAAACCTAACAAGAGTCATATTTTATATGGTGCAGGTGCACCTCCGTATTCCTATTTTAAGAGAAATTGTCCAGGGAGGTAGAAGCAAGAGGAATTTGCATAGCAAATCAGTCTCCTGCAGGTACCCCATTCAGGCCTGCCTGTGTGGAAGAAAAGGCCTTTGGGCCAGGTTGCCAGGCCCCTTCTTCCCCCTGGCCTCCCCCTGATAGTGTCATCTGAGCTCCTACACTGTGTTAAGACGCCCTTGATGACACTCCTAAGGGCAACCAGCAGAATGCCTCATCTGCCTGGAGACCCGACACACACCAGCAATTCCCAGAAATTCCTGATTTTACTAAGCCACACTATGTGTCTTTCTCCCTGTAAATGTGAACTTATCAAGGACAAAAACCATTCCTTATCCATGATGTCTTGATCTGGGTTCCCCCAGAAGCAGACCTTGAAAGCAAGATTCAAGGGCAAGTTGCTTATTTAGAGGCAATTCCGGGAAACTCTGGCAGAGAGGTGGGGAGGTGGGCCAGGAGAGGGAGGGGCAGCAAGATCGGGTATTTTCAAGCCAGTTACCACTGGGCAATGGAGGCTCTGTCCTGTGGCGACCCCTGGGAGATGGCGTAGAGGGTGCTTCCCAGTGACTCCACCTGAGCAGGAAGGAGCTGGGGCATTTACCCACCAATCCCTAAACGTCACTGGCTGAGGAGGTTCCTGGGGAGATTTTGATTCCTGGGCTCATAGCTGCACTGCCTGTAGACAGGATGGGCTCCAGAAGCTGAGGAGAGCCCCCGGACAAAGGGACACAGGCGCTGGCGGCTGGAAGTCAGGCTACCTTTGTGCACAGAAATGGTAAAGCCAAGAGGCTATGGGCAGGGCACAGACATGAGCCGTGCCTTCCCAACATGGCTCAGCACTGGCCGTGAACAGGTAGACCCTCAATACAGCAGGCTGGTTGAACCTAGGACTCAGCGAGTTTGGCCCCAAAGCTAGGACTTCTTTCTGTTCCCCAGCCAGCCCTGAATACTGCCATCAGCTGGCAGTGTTATTTTAGGATCAAACCCAGAAGACCAGCAGCATTATGTTTCCAAGCAATACTTTTTAAAGTGTACTCCCTGGGGGCGCCTGGGTGGCTCAGTCGGTGAAGCATCCGACTTCGGCTCAGGTCATATCACAGTTTGTGGGTTCAAGCCCGGCATCGGGCTCTGTGCTGACAGTTCAGAGCCTGGAGCCTGCTTCGGATTCTGTGTCTCCCTCTCCCTGCCCCTCCCCTGCTCACGCTCTGTCTGTCTCTCTCTCTCGAAGATAAATAAATGTTAAAAAGAAAAAAGGTACTCCCTGGACCAGTAGCAGCAGCACCTGGGAACTTACAGATTCCCCCCCCCCCCCGCCCCAGATTTCCTGATTCAGTACATCGGGTGTAGGACCCAAGAATCTGTGTTTCTAACAAGCCCTCCAGGTGATTCAAATGTACCCCCAAAGCTTGAAAACCACTGTTTCAGACTCGAAAATTTAGGATCGTCTCCAAGGCAAGGCCATTTTCTCTTTGGTTAGAATACTTCCTGTTCCCAACCTGAAGCACCAGGGAAGCAAGGGGACAGAACTTCTAGAAACCTTTTAGACTTTGGCCCCTTTTGTGGGTTTTTCTTCCCTTTGGGGGCTTATTCACTGGAAGTTGTACCTAATTACCAATCACCTGCCGAGGAGAGCAGCGCGAGCATATAAACTATAGAAGATACCCTGAAAGGCATGGGACAGGTTTGACTCAAGAGAGAGGGTGGGGGAGATTTACATGTTCCTGTTTGTTTTCTGAGCTAATATTGAAATTCTTCTGCTTGCACTCTGAACACACCATGAACACACAGGTGGGCGGTGGGGGAAAAGTCCTGGGTCTGCCTTGGACTTTCAAATCAATCATAGAAAATGTGCAAAGGAATAGCTAAGGGTTGGGGGTACCTCTGTAAGTCAATGTGTGGGAAAAATGAAAAGAGGCACTTGGGTTACTTATGTTGACCCAACCAGGCAGGGTTAGGGTTAGGGATATGAGCCTCCCAGGCTGATGAGCCCTAGCAGGGCGGTTGCTTTTTTTTTTTTCAACAGTGCCAATCAGATGTGTTACTTCTTCAGGAACAGCTCCCTGTCCCCTGATACCATCAGGGACAGCAGGCCTTGTGGGGGACCCCAGTGCTGTGACATCACAATGTGGCCCATTCAGGATCTCAGGCCTCACTTGCCCCTGGGCCCAGGATATGTGAGTTTACCCTCCCAGGGCTGACCTGCACTTAACAGGGCCAGGGCAACAGAGACAAGTCGACCTGTGGCACGGACGCGCCAGGCGCTCTTGGTGAGTATTCACACTTCCTGAGAACCATGGAAAGAGACCCAGCCCATGGCTGGCCGGGCTAGCCCCCCAGGGTCTCATACTCACAGCGGCTCATCCGATCTGGCGACCGGGAGTGTGCCGGGACAAGCCCGAGCCTGTCTGGGGAAGCTAGTTCACCTGACTCAGACACCCCTTTCCAGACCTCTCCGGGCAGGGTTGCCAAATGGAGGAAGTGGTATTCTAATCGCCACCCAGCCCCAGTCGGCCACCTGCCCCTGCTGCCTGGGCAAAGGTCATCTCGGTGCTCGATAGAGGCTCGGAGCAGGGAGGCCAGGCTCCCAGATGGCACATCCACTAGAGGATCGCTCTGGGTCCCAACTGGGGACAAAGGCAGCCATCGGCCCAGCGACACCCTTACAGCAGAGGGAACAGGTGTAGCTTCACTGGCGATGGGAGGGATGCGAGACCCACCCCCCACCGCCCCCACCGCCCCCGACCATATGCATGACGACTTTCCTCTCTGTACGCTGTGCCTTCCCTCCTTGGCTGTTTTGAAATCCCACTGCCAGTGGCGCCGGACGTCTCAAGTCTCTTCCTTCCCTCTTGGGACAGTGAGAGATTTGAGACCATCCTGGGAAATTGGTAGATGGGTTCGCACACCGGAAGAGTAGGCAACCGAGAGGAGGGCGGGGGTGGGGTGCAGGGCCCTCTCTCTGGGAGGACGCTGGCTCTTCCCAGCTGGGACACCAGCACCCAGGCCTTCAACAGCCAACAGTGGGGACCGGAGCAGGGGCACCAGGAGGCAGAGCCAGCTTTCCCCGCTGCCTTGTCTGTCTGTCCGTTGGCTCCCTGCATCCAGAGGGACCATTCACCAGAGAGACCAGAGGGCGCAGAACGCCTCGCACCCCGGGGTGGTTTGTCTTCTTGTGAGAGCTGACTGCCATCCTCTCCCTCACACGTGGGAATCCAAGTTGTAGTGGTCCATCGGGCCTGCTGGGAACATTGTGTCTCATCCCAGGCCCCACTGAAGGAAAAGAACGGTCTAGAGGCTGGAGCCAGAGGGGTCCGCATCCTCCACTTGCAACAGCCCTCGTTTGGAAAGGGAAGGAACAAACAAGCGCCTACTAGTATCAGACCCCCTATCTCTGTTATTGCTCTGAGTTCCTGCCACCAGGAAGATGAAGTAGGTATTTTTGTGCTCATCTTACAGATATGGAAACTGAGAACTATGTTCTGTGCTGGGTGCCGTGTTCTAAGAGGGACATTAACCTAGAATTTCTATACACTCCATATACAGGCAAGCGTATCTGTAGATTAGAGCGCACTGAAAATAGAATGGGCTGCTTTGCGAGGCAGTAAGAATGCCTTTGGAAGCATCCAGGCAAACCGAGTACCTTCCGTCAGCAGGGCTGGGACAGGATCCTTGTGATCAGTCAGGAGCTGAACCAAAAGATCTTTAAAAGCTGTTCCAAATCCCAGATTGCAGGATCTGGGTCTTGAAACCTTGCTAAGCTCCCATGTTTGAACCCAAATGGGTCAGGCCTTCCAGGACGGCTACAAACTTTGTTAGGGGGGAAAGCCTAAAGGGACCATAGAGACCAGCAGTCTGCTGGGTCCCAGATAGGAAAGCGGTGGTCAGGCTGGTTCTAGGGGGTTGGTGTGAGGCCACAGACCAATTCCCAGAATGAATGTTTGTTGAATGGATGAATGAGGGGCGACAGGATTGGAACCAGCCTGAGTGCTAATCACACACCCCTCAGCCCATCTCTCTTCCTCTCCCAAAACTCTTTCCCATGAAGATTATGATTCAGCCAGCATTTATGGAGCACCTGCTGTATGCTGAATGTGGTCACAGAGGTTATTTTCCGTAATCCGCCCCTCACCCATCACGTGGGTGTCATCGTCTGCATTTCTCAGATGAGGATGTTTGGGTAACCGCCCCAAGGGGTAGAGAACTTGTGGAGCCGCCACCAACAGCAAATGACAATGCCGGTGTGGCCGACTCTAAGGAGAGCGTGCGGCCTCCAGCTGCCGCCCCCCAGCCTGAGCAGGGTCGGGGAGGGCGGTGGGAGAGGGGAACACTTTCCTATTTATCCTTCCTAAGGACAAACTTCTGGTAACTTGCCCAGTTCCTCAGGGGCTATTTTACCTCCTTAAAAAAAATTTTTTTTCAAGTTTATTTATTTATTCTGAGAGAGGGAAAGAGGGCAGCAAGCAAGGGAGAGAGAGAGAGAGAGGCGGGGTGGGGGAGGGAGGGAGAGAGAGAGAGAATCCCAAGCAGGCTTCACACCATCAGCACAGAGCCCATTGCGGGGCTCGAACCCACAAACTGAGATTATGACCTGAGCCCAAATCAAGAGATGCTCAAACGACAGCCGCCCAGGTGCCCCTCCTCAGGGGCTCTTTTACCCCCCTCTTCACATTCGTCCCGGTTGCTGTCGGGCTCCCCGTGGGCCTGCCTCATTCACTGCCCGTGCCTCTCGCTCTGACGGGACAAGATGGAGTGACTGTTTCCACACCAACAGATGTTATGCGCCGAGGAAGAAAATATGCTAATCAAAATCAGCTTTGGCTAATTGTAGCAATTTCCCTTCTGCGCATTGCTCTGAAATAGTAGCCACGCTCTGTTCTTTTTTTCACATCAGGGAGCCCCAAATTGGCAGCCTAAATGAGGTTGCAAAGAAGTCAGTTAAACAGGCCTTTTTGCTGCCAGTTTACCGTGGATGAAGCCTTGAACATGCTCTCCCAGTAAGACCTCAGTTCAACTGTTTGTGGACTTGATATCTTGCTGTGGATAATTCAGCCCCACTGTTGGGCTGCGGGAGCCTCATTTCATCCTGGGGAAAACCAGCACCTCCAGGGATTTAATGAGGTGCCAAGCTCCAGGGCACGTGGTCTGACCTTGAACCTTGGTCGACTCCTGGTTTGTTCTACAGCCAGCGCTGGCTGATAGAACTTTCCTCACTGAGGGAAATATTCTCATCTGTAGTGTCCCATATGCTAGTCACGAGCCATGTATGGCTCTCAAGGGCTCGAAATGTGGCTAGTGGGACGGAGGAACTGAGTTCTAAATTGTAATTTTATGTTACGTTTGGCCTAAATAGCCTTGTGTGGCTCGTGGCCACTGAACCGGTCAGTGTAGCTATAGCCCCGCCAACTTTTAGGACTTCGTCTCTTGACCTCATTCTCCCCCCTCCCCCCAAACGCCCCCCACAGACCACCGCCTATGCCTCCAACAAGCCACATTGCTCCCTCAGGGCTTTGGCGACATCACCCTTCCCTCTGGTCATTGCATGGTTTGCCCCTGTTCAACGTCACCGCCCGGATCAGGTGCATCCCCTCAGAGCAGCCTTCCTTGTGTTGTCTAATATTGTCCCCAGCCCCACTCCAAACTGCTCCTAAATTCAGACATTATCGTGTGTCTTAGTTCAGGCTGCTGTAACAAAGCACCATAGACTGGGGGCTTATCTCACAGTTCTAGAGGCTAGAAGTCTGAGATCAGGGGGCCAGGAGTGGAGGGTTCTGGTGATCATCTGCTTCCAAGTTGTGGACAGCCATTTCCTTGTCACCTCATGTGGTGGAAAGAGAGCTTTCTGAGGCTCCTTTTATTTATTTAGTCACTTGGTTAGTTAGTCAGTTATTGAGAGAGTGAGAGAGGAGGGAAGGACAGAGGGAGGGGAGAGAACCTTAAGCAGGTTCCATGCCCAGCACAGAGCCTGATATGGGGCTTGATCTCACAAACCATGAGATCATGACCGGAGTTGAAATCAAGAGTAGGACACTTCGCCAACTGAGCCACCCAGGAGCCTCTCTAAGGTTCCTTTTATAAGGGCACTAATCCCATTCGTGACTCTTCCACCCTAATCATTTGATGACCTAATCACCTCCCAAAGGCCCTGTCTTCTTACTGTCACTCCTTGGGGTTAGGATTTCAACGTATGAATACTGGGGCAGGGGGAGGGGAGGGGACAAACATTCCTCTGTTGCATTGTATTTGGGTGTTCTCTTGCCTATTGCCATCTTCCTGGACAAAAACTTCAGTCCTGCAAGACAGGGGTGCTGTCTATCTCACGATCACTCACCCTGGACCTGGAACAGTGCCTGGAACAGCATCTGGCAGGTGGAATGTGCTCAGCAGTGTCTAGAGCAAGTGAACACCCTGCAAGAGGAAAGATAGTCGCTACTTCAGTAGGCTTTTGCTGTGTAACCCAAAACTTAATGGCTTAATACAGCAATGATCAATTATTTCTCCCAATCCCATGAGTCAGGAATTTGGGCAGGACTCAGCTCTGCATGGCATTGGCGAAGGTCACTCCCTCACCTTTCTGGAACTCACAGGGCCTCCATATGGCATCTCCATGTGGTTAGCATGGAAGTCTCAGGGTAGTCAGACTTTATGACAGCTGGCTTCTGAGGGATGATGCAGAATTGCTAGGCTTTTGGGGGGTGAAACATAGTACTGGCACCACCAGGGCACCGCATTCTGTTGCTCCAAGCAACTCCTGGGCAAGCCCAGATAAAAGGCATGAAGACACTGCCCACCCCCCAGTGGGTGGGCAAACAGGAAGGAAGGAGCTGATGGTGGCCATCTTGGCATGCTACCACAGTCACTACCAATAACCCCATAGTGGTGCTTCTCAAACGGGGCTGTGCACACGCACCCCTGGGCTCCTTGTTAACATGCAGATCCTGATTTAGTAAGTCTGAGGTGTGGCCTGAGACTCTTCATTCCTAACAAGCTCCCAGGAGATGCCACGCCCGAGGGTCTGTGACCGTCAGAATCACGGCCAAGGCTGTGTTGGTGTGTGTTCTGTCAGGGCCGGCCCATGTTTAGGTTTGGCCTGGAACACTACCGCTGGTGCATCATTCCATTGGGTTCAGCATTACCCACTGTTGCCAGGGTCCCTGGGATCAGTCCTTTCTTGCCTGGTCCCACACGATGCCACGGGAACCATCCCACTCCATTTCCCAGGTGCTTCCCTCACACTGCTTCGCCAAGCTCTACAGTCCCTTCCCCCTTTCCGCTAATATTGGATTCCCACCACACAGCTTGTAAAATTGGTGGGGTAGGGCTCTTTTGGTTACAAGGTTAGAACCAAACTCAAAATAGTTTAGTGGAAAAGGATGGGTGAGTGTGCCATGGCTTCAGGAAAGCCTGGATCCAGCCCGTTGGTGATCTTGTCAAGGCATTATTTGCCCCCGTCATCAGCTCTGCCTCCCCTAGGGATCTCTCTGGCAGGCCCTTCCACAGTAGAGGAAGAGACAATGCCCTGTTTTGCAACCATGCCAGGAAGAAGGCACCAGTTCTTTCCAAACCTTCCCAGCAAAAGTGCCGGAGTTCTCTGGTTCGTCCCACTGGAGTGCCATGCCTGTAACAAACCAATCACAATGGCCAGGAGGATGTTTTACCTCAACAGCCAGGCCTAGGTCACAGGTATGTTCCTGGAGCCAGGTGGTGAGGCCAGCCCCACCCAAGCCACGTGGAAGGCGGTCAGGAAAGGTGCAGAAATCAGAAAGGAGAGAGAGGTCTTGAGAAGTCAAGAACTCGCCACAGTTGGCCATGCAAAACAGATGTTCTGTGATGGCCGGGGAAGCAGAGGGCAGGGGCCTTATCAATTTCAGGCGGCCCGTAGCCAACCAGGCCCTCCGGACCCCAGCACAGACTCAGGAGCTGAGACTACCAGAAAGGACTTGGGAATTAGCCAAGGCATGTTCCGCAGAACACTGGCCAAAGGGATGTTAATTGATGTCACCTAAAAAGCTTTCTGGTCCAGGAAGCTTAGAAGATGGTGCATTAAGCCAAGACAGCAGTTCCTTGCTGCACAGGACTTGTCAGGGCCTTGACTAAGCTGGACTATGCTACAAATCTTCAAGAGTGAGGGGAAGATGAGAGGCTAATGTTCTTTTGAGCACACTTTAGAAAATTATCAACCTAACTCCACCTCACCCATTTTATAGATGAAACAGCTAAGGCAGAGGAGGGGAAAGTGCTTTAGGCAAGTTAACGTAACTAGTTAATATGGAGCTTCTCCCTAGCTGCCGTGACAGTGACAAATCTGATCCTGCATGGAAGCGTTGCCTTGTAGCTCAGGGCGGCCTGTCTCCCAGCACTGGTTGTTTTCCTTCCCTCTGGAGGGTGTTTGCTTTCCTCTCCCTCAGACACCCCCTGCAATGGCTCTTGGCTTCTGTAAGGGGCCACAGACCCCTGCCTGGGACCTTTCCCTTGGGGCTGTCGGGCCGATGGGATCCACTGATGGGGCAGAAAGCCCTGTGGGTCTGGACTTGGAAAAACATAGCCACCCAACTGGCAAGATGGCAGCATTTTGAGGTTGAAGAGGCTTGAAGGTTGGCCAAACGTGGAAGAGAGCAACAGCCAGGGCCCTGCGAGTGCCGGGCAGGAGGGGCTGGGGGAAATGAGGTTCCTGGGGCCAAGTGTGCTCTGTAAATCCAGACAGAGATTGTGCGTCAGAGCTGTGGGGTGAGGTGCTGGTTATAACAACAACATCTCTGAGGACCTCTCTGGTCTGAGCCCTTCATGTGTGGTGCTTCTAAGCCACTCGATGGCCCACAGTTGCAAAGCATAGAGAGCGGCCATTGGTTACTTGGCAGTAACCTCAACATGAAGGATTCAAGCTCCTCTCCTTGCCAAGTACACAGTCACGGATGTGTTATTAAGAGCTTCAGTTTTGTCATCCGTTAAGTGGGCCAAAAATGAGTTCCAGAGTATGTAGACACACACACACACACACACACACACACACACACACATACACATACACATTTGAGGATTCAATGTGCTTGTCTATCCATAGTGAGAACTTATGTGGTGGTGGTAATGGACAGGTGGGTTCAGGTCCAGGTTCCTGGCTAGTCAGGGGCAAAGCCAACATCAAACACAGGTCCAGCCAATGCCCTGGCTTGACTCTTTCCTGCCCCTGTGCCACCACTCAGGGCAGCAGCACTGAGCATACGGCAATGGCTCAGAACCCAAGATGTGCAAAGGGCTTTTCAAGTCTTCCTTTGTGTCAGAGCAGGGTGGCAGATGTGTCTCTTTGGTCACTTCCAGGGGACTCTATCCAAAGGCCAGGTGGAGAAGTAGATGTCGTGAGCAGGGTGGGCTGTGTGTATCTGACTCACGCGAGCAGGACCAGCACCAAGCATGACTTGGTTGCACATCTGCCATCAGCAATCAAGTTCCAGAAGGGAAGAGACTGGGGACCACACCCTAACATTTTCAGCCAGGTTTACATGGACTGGAAATCATGTCTCCACCAGTGGATCCTTCCCCCCCCACCGCCTTAAATTGAGGTATAAATGGACATATACATCATGTTAGTTTCAGGTGCACAACGTAATGATTTAATAATTGTTTATATTGTGAAACTATCACCACAGTAAGTCTAGTTAGCATCCAACATCACACATAGTAACAAATTTTGTTCTTGTGATGGGAACTTTGAAGATCTACTGTCTAAGCAACTTTCAAATACACAATACAAGATCTTTTTTTAAGTTTATTTTTATTTATTTGGAGAGAGAAAGATAGAGAGGGAGAGGCAGACAGAAAAGAAGACAGCATCCTAAGCAGACTCTGCGCTGTCAGCACAAAGCCCGGCACAGGCCTTGAACTCACAAACCGCGAGATCATGACCTGAGCCGAAATCAAGAGTTGGGTGCTTAACTGACTGAGCCACTTGACCCCTTTCATCCATTTCCTCCACTCCCACCCCTCACCTCTGGCAACCACCAATCCGTTCTCTGTATCTATGAGCTCAGTTTGTTTTTATTCATTTGTTTTTTAGATTTGACATATAAGTGAGGTCATATGATATTTGTCTTTCTCCATCGTATTTCACTTAGCATGATGTCCTCAAGTTCCATTTATGTTGCACGTGGCAAGATTTGCTTTTGTTGCTGAGTAATATTCCATTTTATGTGTATGCCACAATTTCTTTGTCCATTCATCCATCCATGGACACTTAGGTTGTTTCCATGTCTCGGCTGCTGTAAATAATGTTTCAATGAACATGAGGGTGCATGTATCTTTTTGAATTAGCATTTTCGCTTTCTTTAGATAAATACCCAGAAGTGGAATTGCTGAATCATCTGGTAGTTCTATTTTTAATTTTTTGAGGAACTTCCATCCTGTTTTCCATAGTGGCTGCACCAGTTTACATTCCCACCAGCAGTGCACAAGGGTTCCCTTTTTACAGCACTCGCGTGTCCAGTCTTTTAGATAATAGCCATTCTAACAGGAGTGAGGTGATACCTTATTGTGGTGTTGATTTGCATTTTCCTGAGGATTGACCATCATCAGATGCTTTTTAGATGAAAATCCCCATGGAGGACTTAAGGGAAGATGCTGGGAGTAGCGTCTGGCCACCGAGTGGAAAGATGGGAGTGGAAGTAAGGATGTTGGTTGCCTGTTTGTAGATAACCTTCATGGGGGACAGTCTGAACATGTTCCCAAGAAACCGTGTCCAAGTCTGTTTGTTTGAGAGAGAGTGCACGGAGGGGAGAAAGGCAGAGAGAGAGAATCTTAAGCAAGCTCCACACTCAGCGTGGAGCCCGATGCGGAACTCAGTCCCATGACCCTGGGATCGTGATCTGAGCTGAAATCAAGAGTCTGATGTTCAACCGACTGAGCCACCCAGGTGCCCCAAACTATGTGCAAGTTTAAAGATGAGAACCACTCATCCACTTGAAACTTGAAGGCAGAGGTTCACAGACTTCCGAAATTTGACGTCAAGTTGTATTTATGTGTGCAAGCTGGATATTTTTCTGGAAGAAACTGGTGGTATGGCTTTGTGTGGTTGGGCCCACATCGTGTTATAGATATTTGAAGTATTGCCCAACGTTTAGAAAATGGGAGCTTTCACATAAAACTCTACATTTTTAGATTCTTTTGAAATAACTCGCAAGATCCGGTCACCCGGGACCCATGTTCCTGAAAGGGGACTACCTCCTTTTCGTGGGATGTGGGACCGCACTCAGCCACAGCCCCCACATTTTGTGGCCTCTCTGATGAATGCCAAATGTCAGTCCTTGTTTATCTTTGCCCTTGCACTGTTTTTCCTCACTCGTTTATTTATTTTTTCACTTACTTGGACCCTTTGCATTTCTGTCTGTCACCTCTCATCTGAACTTTTAATAGACGCTCAAAACAGTGTCTGATTTCAAAAGAGTCATTGAGGTTCTTTCAGCCTAAACTCTTCCCTGACAATCCAGGGTTGAGACTGGTCCTTAGCAGGAGAGGGGCACCACCCTGCCCAGGCCAGGGAACTGAGTCTCCTCCCCCTAAGCAATGTGGCTATGGTGCATGTCCAAGAGCGTGTTTACAAATGGGCAGGCTTATCGTTTGATGGCTACAATACACCAAAAGGTCTCCAGGAATTACTGAAACTCCTTTGTGTAATCTCTGCAAAAGTCCTGTTTGCAATACAAAACAGTTCATTATCTGCTCACATAAATAATGCAATAAATGAAATTAATGGCAATCTTTGGGAAATCCTTTCTTTATGGCCATGAGAACCTGGCTTTGAATGGAAACAAATCAGAAAGAGAAGAACACCACTGTCTGGCAGGGGCCCTCTATCTGAAGCCAGAGCCTAGAAGGCTAGTGATTTTTTGGGGAAGACTTTTTGCACTTGGGAAGGTTGGGTAAGTCACCCAACCTTTTTGCACTTGGGAAAATGGGTAAGGGCCATTTTCTGAACTGAAACTGCTAGAACATAGACACACGCCCTCGCAACCAGAGACATGCAGAATGGGAGGGGTCCTTAGAAGAAGGACCACTAGGCTGAGGACCAGGAAACAAGGACAGGTACGTAAAATGTGAGCAAAAGGAATCAAGGAAAGCTGAATCTAGGTCTAAAGCGTGCTGTCTGACAAAGCACAGGCGGAAGACACATAGCATGGTGACCTCACGTATCTTAGGGTGGGACCAGTGCAGTGCTTACGATAGTATACAACTGCACCGTTCCCCCTATACCACGAGACGTCCCCGTGCTGGCCATCGGCCAGCCGCCCCAGTTCGTATTTGCACCCAAGTGAAAGAATGCAGTGTAGAGCTGGAAGGAGAGAAAATGATGGCCCAGAAACCCAGCAGAAGCCTCTCCTGACGACTCAGCACTTGGGAATGCAGATTTTAGTCTGAGGCTCACTTGGGTTTGAGGCCCGGCAATGCCTTGGGTCGGCGAAAGCATTTTATCTGTAAAATGGGGGCAATCACAGAACCCACGTCCTCACAGGGAGGGCAGGGTGAATGAGGTAATACATGGGAAAGAACTTCCCATGATGCCTTGGGGAACCTAGAGAGGCACTAACTGCTCTCTTAGGCTGGCTTTCCCAGTCACCAACCCTGAGAACCTAGTCGAAGTGCAGTTAGTTCATTCGGGAGGGGTTCAGGTCATACAAACAGGAGAGTGAGGAGCTGAAACAGGAAGGGAGAGGCCACTAACTCTGCTCACAAGCCATCGGAACTCGACCCCTCTGGGGACATCTTGGAGGTGACCTGGAACACGCCTCCGAGTTGTCCCATCTGAGCCCTGCCGGCACTGAGCATTTATCCATCTGCTGGCACGCGTCAGCTGCCGGGAAAGCCACAGGTGCCGGCTGAGGGAACCGTGAACCCCCAAGAGGATGTGGGCAGGCAAGGACACCTGCTACTGTTGCTGCTGTTGGCCTTCTGAGGCCTCTTGTGGAGAGGAAAGAGCGTGGGCTTTGGAGCCCCCCAGATCTGAGCGAAATCCCAACATTGCCTCTTACTAGATAATGGGACCCTCTTTGCCCCTCTGGGCCTTAGTTTCTCCATGTCTCAAAACAGAAATAATTTTCCAGTGCTGCCAAATGAATTTTGAGGATTCTGTGGGACTACGGCCAGAAAGAGGCAAGCACGTAGTGGGTGGAGACAGTAAGGCCCGCAGGGCAAAGAGGGCCCCATATCTAGTAAGAGGCAATGTTGGGATGTCGCTCAGATCCGGGGGGCTCCAAAGCCCACGCTCTTTCCTCTCCAGGAGAGGCCTCAGAAGGCCGACAGCAGCGATGGTAGCAGGTGTCCCTGCCCGAACCACATCTGTTTGGTTCCATTTCTCCCACTTGCCCACAATCCTTGTTTCGGTTCCCAGACCCAAGGTGAGCCCTGCTGGCACCAGACGTTCTTTCCAGATGAGCAGGGGCGCCCTGATGTCCAAACTAGTGTTTGCCTCGAGGCGACTTCTGAGTGATGTGTTGTCCTACAGCAATTATCTCCCTAGCCATGTATTATCATGCCATTTCCCCCTTAGCTACAAGCTTTGTGAGTCTGCGGCTTTCATCAGATCCAGACGGGGAGGCATAAGTGGAATAAGATCCAGGAGGGAAAGCCCAACAGAAAGAATTTCTGATTCCTGTAGTTCACCTGGCAGCCCAGGGTCGGGAGTGTGGGCAGATTTAGGGGCTTCTGCTGAGTCGGAGGTGTAGGAGAGAGCTGCCTGAAAAAAAATGCAGGATTCCCTGTGAAATTTGAATTTCAGATAATCAATGAATAACCTCTTTGGTATGTCTGTCTCTTTTTTTGTTTAAAGTTTATTTACTTTGAGAGGGAGAGGCAGAGGCAAAGAGGGAGGGAGAGAGAACCCCAAGCAGGCCCCATGCTGTCAGCATGGAGCCCGACACAGGGCTTCAGCCCATGAACCATGAGATCATGACCTGAGCCGAAACCAAGAGTCAGATGCTTAACCGACTGAGCCACCCAGGCGCCCCTGGTACGTCTGTCTTATGAAATCCTTGGGGATCGTACTTATCCTATAAGTTTTTTTATTATTATTATTTATTTGAAATTCAAACCTAACTGAGCATTTTGTATTTTTATTTCCTAAATCTGGCTACCCTCATGATAAACCCTCAGGGCAGAGAAACGAGCAGGAGCTCCATAAGCTGTGGTGCCGGCTGGAATCAGCTTCCACCTGGCGCCATGAGCGTTCTGGAACAAGAGTGGTGCCGGAGAGTTGGTCCCACCTTGAGAAGAGGGGATTGGGTTTTTCTACTTCAAGGTCCGAGGTCACTGGCCTCCCTCAGGCAAGGCTTGGGCCTTCTAACCTCCCAGGTGTCTCCAGGCGTGGTGGCTTCCATTGCTGAGACCCTGCTCTGGAGAGAGCCACCCCTGGAAGCATAAACAGCAGCACAAGCAGCTGGGGGATGGGCATATCAGCTGGTCCATGGTCTCTGGACCTACTGCTCTGTCTTTTCAGTTGCAAACCTTAAAGAGTCTGTGTTGGAAAGTGTGTTTCCTCAGGGACCCCTCTGCCCCTCCCTGCCTTCCCTAAGGGGATTTGTGCTGTGGGGGTGGGGAGAGGTGCTGATCGATCCTTATGGGGCCCAGGGCTTTGAATACTCATGGGATCTGCAGGGCAATAGTCTGATCCTGTGGCAGTGTGGCCGCTCTGGTCCACACAAGTGATTAGCCCCTTCTGGTCTTTTAGGGGTATCTTGGCACCCACTTCTGGAGTCTGTGACGTGAACCTTTGCCCTGGTTGTAAGGTCTCCGCTCATGGGGCCTCTTCTTTCTGACTCCAGGCTTCGGCTAGCCCATCAGCCCTCGCAGTATCTTCTGCCTTGTGCGCAGGCTCATCTATCTAGCCATTGTTCACAGTGCTGCACCACTGCCCCAAACGTTCTGAAAGTGCCTGTTCCTGTCATCTCTGGGTACGCCCAAGGAAGGAGGCCACTAGGTCTCAGACACCCTTTTCACAGCCGAGCTGGTATCCCAGATGTTACCCTCTAGAATCCAGCATGTCTGCCCACTTTGGGATTTGTGTCCCAGAGAGGGAAGACCAAGTCCCCTGCCCCTATTACCGACTTCCCAGACATTGTCTTCTCTCTTGTGGATCATGGAACAAGCTTTCTCCAGAAACAGGCAGAAGAGATAGGCTGTCCCTTTCTTTTTTCTTCTCTCTAGGGGAAAATCCTCTCCCTTCCCAAGATGACATTGCTTTCCCCATCTCTCTGGGGCTGTAATAGCAGAGAGAGGCATATTCATAGCAGATTTACTCATTATAGCCAAATGGTGGAGGCAACCCAAATGTCCCTCAATGAATGAATGATGATAAAATTTGGTATAAACTCACAATGGTATATACTCACAAAAATTAAGGTTTAATTTTCAACCTTAAAAAGAAAATCCTGACACATGACACAAAGTGGGTGAAACTTGAGGACATTATGCTAAATGGGAAAAGCCAGTCACAAAGAGACAAATGTATGATTCCACTTACACGAGGTATCAAATTCATAGAAACAGAAAGAATGGTGGTTTCCAGGGGCTGGGGGTGTGGGGAATGGGGGGGGGGGTGCAGTTAGAATTTAATGCGTATGAAGTTCTGGAGATTGCTTACACAACTATATGGATAGACTTTACACTATGAAATGTACACTTAAAAATTATTAAGATGGTAAATTTTGTGTGATGAGGATTTTCTCACAATTAAAAATAAAAATACAGGGCCGCCTGGATGGCTCAGGCAGTTAAGTGTCCGACTCTTGGTTTTGGCTCAGGTCGAGGTCCCACAGTTCGCAAGTTCGAGCCCTGCATCGGGCTCTGTGCTGACAATGCAGAGCCTGCTTAGGATGGTCTGTCTCTCCATCTCTCTCTACCCTTTCTCTGCTTGCTCTCTCTGTCTCTCTCTCAAAATAAATGCACAAGAAAATTTAAAAAAATAAAAATAAAAAAAGATAAAAATAAGCCCCCCAAATCCGTTACAAATGCAGATGTCTTGTCCACAGAGGGTAGCTAATACACTCAACCATTCCTTAGGTGACTTATTTTCTTAGCTCAGACTCCGGTCCTTTGCAGAGAACAAGGCTCCAAAGTACAGAAAATGTTTTCATGAAGCAAAGATGTAACCAGCAATGGTCCCAGTTAGAACTACCATCCAGACAGAGGCTATCCAGCGCAGACAGGATATTCAGGGAGAGGGGGTTGAGAGCCTTAGTGACATGGACAAGAAAGAAGGAGTGTGGACAAGCCGGGGAGACAAGTGCCTTCTGCAAGAGATTGTTGCATGGTGTTTTGGCTGCAGGCATAGTGATCTTAGCCTACGTCTATAAAACCTACGTCTAAACCACTGGGGCTAGAAGTTTTGGAGAATTCAGATTTTTTTTTTAATTTTAGAAAAGGCAATATGGTGCTGGTTCTGTGTGTTATAGAACATTCCTGGTAGAGTCTGGCTCAGTATGCTGTAAACAAACCCATTAATATTCTTGTGGTGAAATGTATAAATATTCACACTAAGAGGGATAATAAAGACTATAAATAGCTTTATGTTGGTCCAGGCCAGGTTTTGCTGCCAAATACGTTTTTTTTTTTTTTTTAAACAAAACAATCTTCTGGTTTTCAGAGCTTTTTGGACCTGAAAATGGCAGAAAAGGGATGACAAACCTGTACGAATTTTGTACCACCAAAAAGGCATAAGTTAACATAGACACACAATGTTGGGAGGGATAAGAACGATTAGGTCCAGCTAATCAACATTCTGACTTTATACACATGAAATGGAAGTGACTTGACCAAGGTCACATGCCCAAGTTCATGGGCAGAGCTGAGATGAGACTCAGGTCTCCTACCCTCAATCCAGCACACCCCAGAGGGCTCTAGGAGACCTACACTGACCTTTCAAGTCTGGAGCCTGTGAAGACAGTCGTCCCTCTCCTTTACAGTTCCTGAAGAGGTGACCTCTTGCTTCTGGGAACGTTCCCCCTCATCACTGAGGTTTTCTCTGACAGGCACACAGAAATCTTTGTCCTACATGTTCACAGACTTAACTCAAGGCCTTGTAACAGATGGTGCTCAGTAAATTTCTGAGGAATCCTTGCATTTATTTGGGTATTCATTGCATGCATCAGGAGAAAGATTTACAATTAAAGGGTCATGTGTAAGACAGCCACCAAGGAGCAGAGGAATCTTGTTTGCCATTGTAGAATTGGAGTTAATGGAGTTAAGGGCAAGGAAGGCAAATATTGCTTTTATTTGTGAGTGGTGAGCATTAATGGTCATTGAAAAATGATTTTTTTCCACCCCTGATGCCTAGCTGTGAGACTAATCCTGCCCCAGGCCTCTGGGTGGAATGAGAATACTTCTGTACCTTGCGTTGTACTCGGTGCATGGAAGGTATACGACCAACACTTGTTGAACGAGTGACTGAATGAGTGAATGAACATTGGGGGTATATTAGTCATAAATCGCACAATCCCCACTTAAATTGCATTAAACAAAAGTGAGAAATATTGCCTGATACCACTGAAAAGTCCAGAAGTAGGTGCCTTCAGGCACAGCTAGATCCAGGTTTGCAAATGAGTACTGGGACTCTGTCTCTTTCCTTCTCACAGATCTGCTTTCCTACATGTTGCTTCCTTCCTAGGCAGGTTCTCAGATACGGGTGATGGCAGAGGTCGTCACCAGCAGTTTTGTACTCCTATCCTACCAACTGAGCTTGGGCTGGGCTAGAGAATGCACCCGTCTCAGAACCATTTGCGGTGGCCAAAATGATATACGAGTTTCACTGTCTAGGCCTAAACATGGTTGCCCCCTGACACCAGGGTATTGGGAAGATAGAGACTGAGGTTTGGAAAAGAGTGAATGCCCACAGGGAAGTAGAGGTGCTGGTCCCAGAATTAGAGACAGCCTGTGCTGAACAGAGGTAGACAATAGGTAACCCCTTATAGGGGCAGTTGCCAGAGGCTCTTTCCATGGGATGTGAAGGACACACAAGCTCATGTTTTAGGAGTTAGTGCTCACTCATCATCAGGGAACTACAACTCAAAACTACAATGAGATATCACCTCACACCTGTCAGAATGGCTAAAACCAACAACACAGGAAACAACAGGTGTTGGCGAGGGTACGAAGAAAGGAGAACCCTCTTAGACTGTTGATGGGAATGCAAACTGGTGCAGCCACTCTGGAGAACAGTATGGAGGTTCTGCAAAAAGTTAAAAGTAGTACTACCTTATGATCCAGCAATTGTGCTACTGGGTATTTATCCAAAGGATACAAAAATACTGATTCGAAAGGATATGCACACCCCAATGTTCATTATCAATAATAGCCAAATTATGGAAAGAGCCCAAATATCCATCGACTGATGAATGGATAAAGAAGATGTGGTGTTTATATACGATGGAATATTACTCAGCCATCAAAAAGAACGAAATCTTGCCATTTGCAATGACACGGATATAGCTATGGTGTATTATGCTAAGCCAAGTCAGTCATTCAGAGAAAGACAGATATGATTTCACTCATATGTGGGATTTAAGAAATGAAACAGGGGCACCTGGGTGGCTCAGTCGGTTGAGTGTCTGACTTCAGCTCAGGTCATAATGTCATGGTTCGTGGGTTCAAGCTCCATGTTGGGCTCTGTGCTGACAGCTCGGAGCCTTGCAGCCTGCTTCAGATTCTGTCTCCAGCTCTCTCTGCCCCTCCCCAGCTTGTGCTTCGCCTCTCTGTCTCTAAAATAAACAAACATTAAAAAAAAAAAAAGAAATGAAACAGATGAACATAGCAAGGGAAAAAAGAGGCAAACCAGAAAGCAAACTGTAAAGAACAAACTGAGGGTTGCTGGAGGGGAGGTAGAAGGGTTGGTGAAATAGATGATGGAGATTAAGGAGACCCCTTGTAGTGATGAGCACTGGGTATTGTATGGAAGTGATGAATCACTGTGTTGTACACCTGCAACTAATATTACAGTGTATTTTATCTATCTGGAATTTAAATAAAAACTTAAACAAGAAGATAGTGCTTAGAAGCAATAGAAATCCACTTGATCATATAACCATAGAGATCTGTGTAATAATAGGCTTGGGAAGTCGTGATGTAATACAACCCCATTGAATTGGCTGTCCTGCAGCAGTCCTTACTCTCTTCCAGACAGAGTACTGCACGTTTGACATTCAGTTAACTCATCTGATCTGCACAGCCACCTTGTGGTTGGGTGACATTCATTATGCTCACCTTACAGATGAGGAAATCGAGCCTTTGGTTCAGAAATCCTCTCAAGTCTCCCAGCTAGTAAGTGAAGGGGCAGATATTTGCACCCACTTATCTCTGACTCCCTATATTGGGCGTTTCTTCTGCCCATCTGCAATGCCGGGGGCTTCTGTCTCTCAGATCTGCTTTTGTCCATGTTGCTTCCTTTTCAGGCAGGCTCTCCATATGTGGTGGCAAAGAGGGCCGCCAGCAGGCTTAGAGCCCATCAACTGAGCCATCCTCACAGAGAAGCATTCATAGGTGCTCCAGCATGTAGTCTGAGAAGGTGAGGTGTGTCCATGGGCCAATCCCATGACACTGTGGTGAGCATGGTAGGCCCCGGAAAGTAATTCCTGAGTTGATGGTACAAAGTGGAGCCCTATGTCTTGAGGCCATGAGCGTCCATCCAAAAAGGGAGGCAACCTTACAGTGTCTCCTCAGAACTTTAACGGCTAAGAGGGAGAGAGCCCCGCAGGGTCAGACTTCATTGTCCAAGGAATATTACCACCCTTCTTTTTATTCTTTGTGAATGACTGGGAGGGAGAGGCAGACTGGTTCATTTGAAGAGAGAAGATGTAGCTTAGAAGAGCGGGGCAGAGGTATATAGAGCCAGGAGTGGTATTTGACAAACAACATTCCCTTGGATCCTGATGGTGAGAAGTGTCTACTGTCTTCATTCCCTTCTGGTCCAACTCCATTGTCTCCCCATCCACACTGCAGGCCAAAGGCCTCTGTAGGGACAATCCTGAGATTATTCTAACCCTCATTCTCTTGCCCTCTCTTGGTACTACAAGGCTGCAGTGTTTTGAGGCCATAGGGATGGACCTTAATTTTTCCTTAATTTTTATTCTCCGTATCTTTGAGGCTTTGAGCACAAAGTAAAGCAGCATAATTTAAATAGTGTGTGTGTACTCTGAGCACATGAATGTAAGTTTTAAAGCAAAATTAGAAAGAAAATGAGGGCATTGAGCAGACGAAGCATATATGGTGACTAGGAGGGGAGAGAGGTTTTATCCATGCTAATTTCTCTATGTGGCCATTTGGTTTAGCTCAAAGCTTCCCAGCAGGCTGAGTAAAAAGAGAAATATGTTTACAAATTCTGTTTCTTCATCAAGGTAGAAATATACTAGATTTGAAAGGTATACTTTTTTCTTCACATTAAAAAAACATTCACCACGGGGGCATTTTCTAGAACAAAATGTGGGTAGCAGCATTCTCAACAATGTTACTGCCCATGCAGATTTCTGTTCCATATCCCTTCAATAAAACGTGAGAGCAAAACATAAAGCTTAGGTAGTATTAACATCTCAGTTCCCAGGGCTCCTGGGTGGCTCAGTCAGTTAAGTGTCTGACTCTTGGTTTTGGCTCAGGTCATGATCTTACAGTCTGTGAGTTTGAGCCCCACTCAGACTCCATGCTGACAGTGCACAGCCTGCTTGGGCTGCCCCTCTCCTGCCGGCTCTCTCTCTCTACCTCTTGAAAATAAATAAATAAACTTAAAAAAAAAAAAATCCTCAGTTCCCTAGAGTAGGCAGTGCCACATATGCCCAAATATAAAGCAAACATATGGGGCGCCTGGGTGGCTCAGCTGGTTAAGTGGCCGACTTCAGCTCAGGTCATGATCTCGTGGTCTGTGAGTTTGAGCCCTGTGTCAGGCTCTGTGCTGACAGCTCAGAGCCTGGAGCCTGTTTCAGATTCTGTGTCTCCCTCTCTCTGACCCTCCCCCGTTCATGCTCTGTCTCTCTCTGTCTCAAAAATAAACGTTAAAAAAAAAAAAAGCAAACACAAAAATAAGATAATCTCTCATTTACTCAACAAGAAGACCCCTCCCCACCCCCGAATGGTTTTTTTGGCCATTTGAATATACGAACTCATAGGGATGTAGATAAAATAGTTTACTTACACCTTTTCATTTCATAATTTAATTATATACATTTAAAATCACATATTATGCAAAGTAATATATTTAGAAATATTACACTTTTCCATTTAGATTTCAAAGAAACTATCGTATTCTAACTATATTCATGTATGGTCCACACCTGTGTCTCTATCACTGGGGTCACTCCCTGAGTCATCTTACTTGGGCTCCAGAGAATAATGAACTTCACTGCCAGCTAATGGTTGTTGAGATGTTCACTTTTTGAATTCGTGTACAATGATGTCCCCACCAGAAATTGTATCCCAAGCTCCCAGTTCCAATTTGTATGACATTAGAGCAGTACCCTCCCCCCGCCCCCACCACTCCATTAATCTGATGGGGCACTTGTGATTGCCTCTTCACAAAGACTTATTGTATAGATTTTTAAAATGATCTTTAAAGGATGCCAAACATTTGCAACTAGAAGGTCATTCCTTTGGGAATCATGATTAAATTCCATTGACCCTTTTACTCCTTATTTAAACAGGTAAGTGACTTTCTGAGCCTCTAAAACCAGACTTGGTTAAAGTCATTTCCTGCCAATGTATCCTCCCCAAACAGTACTTTGTGGTTAAAAATGGTGTCATTGAGAGAACACCTTGTAATATAAGACTCTTTCATGGGGCAGGACCATGTTAAGGCATCTGTGGTAGTATTGTCATAGGGTGGTCAAGTGATTGATCTGACCATAATGTAGCCCACCCTGAATCCCACCCAGGAGCTGACCAGGGACTTAGAAGGAGTACTCCTCTGGGAAACAGAGCCAACCATATTGTGCTAGGTGCAGGATGTTGAGCAGGCCGCTGAAATTCTGGGGCCTTGGTTTTCTTAGGGTGAAATGAGGGTTTTAGGCTGGATCAGACAGAGGTCTGAAGGGGACCTAAGGGGTGGGGGGGCATAGGGATGGCGCCACATATCCAGGGTAGGCTCTAGTGCCCTCCCCTCGTTCAAAAGTCAATAGAGTAATTCTTCTTTGATCTATTTTATATAAAGGGATTCCAGGTAAAATTTCCTTTGAAGTGAAGATCCCTTTTTTTAATTAAAAAAAAAAAAAAAGGAGTAGGCCGCTATTGAGGTCTGTCTGCTCTGAAGTTCTCTGACTTCAAAGCCGTCAGGGGTCATAGTTAAATCTTCCTATCGATGGCTAATGAGGATTTGATGTGCCTGGGGAAGGGGGACAGACACTGCCTGCTAGTTGGTGAGCATCAGCCATCTGGAAACATGGACATTAGACAACCCACTATAAAGTCCCATTTAGTTGAAATCCCATCATCCTAGAAAACCTGCTCATTACTTTATGAGAAAAAAGCAAATGACAGAGAAACAGTGGTTCTCAAACTTGGCAGTATATTGGACTCACCTGAGAGTTTTTAAAAGTTCCAATGTCCGGCCTACGGCCTGTGCTAATTAAGTCCAATGGTAGAGGAGGGACCCAAGCATGGGTTGTGTCTCCCAGCATGAGCCTAATGTGTGGTAAAGTTTAAGAATACACGGCATTGGTACAGTCACTGTGGAAAACTGTGCAGTGGTCCTCCAAAGATGAAACTTAGAATTACCATATAATCCAGCGATTCCACTCAATCCAAAAGAACTGAAAGCAGGATCTTGAAGAGATATTTGCCCACCTATGTTGATAGCTGCATTATCCAATAGCCAAAGGTAGAAGCAAGCCAAATGTCCACTGATGGGCGAGTAAATAAACAAGATGTGATGTATCCATACAGTAGAATATTATTCATTCTTAAAAAAGATGATGATTCTGAGGTGCCTGGGTGGCTCAGTCGGTTAAGCGTCCAACTCTTGATTTCAGCTCAGGTCTTGATCTCAGGGTTCATGAGTTCAAGCCCCATGTCAGGCTCACACTGCTGACAGTGTGGAGCCTACTTGGGATTCTCTCTCTTTTTCCCTTTATGCTCCCCCCCCCCACACACACACCCTGCCTCTCTCCCTCTCTCTCTCTCTCTCTCTCAAAATAAATAAATGAACTTAAAGAAGAAGATTCTGACCCGTGCATGATACAACATGGTTGAACCTTGAAGACATCATGCTAAGTGAAATAAGCCAGCCACAAAAAGACAAATACTGATGATTCTACTTATATGAGCAATCTGGAGTAGTCAATTCTAAATTTGACTTAGTTTTCAGTTTTGCAAGATGAAAAGACTTCTGGAGGTTGGTTGCACAGCAGTGTGAATATACTCAACACCACCTAACTAGACACTTAAGAATAGTTAAGACATAAATTTTCTGCTATGTGTATTTTACCACAATTCAATATAAAATGTAAAAAAGGTGGCGGGGGAATAGCATCATGTAATTCCCTGCCACTCAAAGTGTGATCTGTGGGCCCCCAGATTGGGCATCTTCTTGAGAGCTGGTTAGGAATGCAGCACCTCGGGTCATACCCCAGACCTGTTGCATCAGAACCCCCATTTTTAGACAAGACTCCCCACCCCTGCCACAGGTGATCTGTGTGCACATTAAACTTTGAGAAGCGCTACTTGTGATGGCCCTATCCTTTGACTAGTTTGAAAGATGTGGTGGACAAGGGCCTTTGCTACCCAGTATCCACCGCCTCTCCCTACTTGTTCCAGAACCTGGCATTCTCTGAGCTGCCTTATTTATGTTCAGGGGGCTGATCTCATCCACACCTCCACACAGATCACTCCCCTGGCCAGTGACTGGCTTACAGGCAGACATGTTGTCTGGTTCTGGCCGATGAAACTAAGGCAAGTTCTACTGAAGAGGTTCTGGAGACACTTAAGAAGAAATGGTCTGTCCTTCCTTTGGAAGTTTCCATGTCAGGACAGGATCCACACAAATTCTGTATGCACCTTGGGACCTTGGACGCTGCTAGTCTGGTTCTTGACACGGCCACTAACGGACAAAATCCTGGGGTCCACTTCACCCATGGATTTCTGATTATGTGAGATTAGAAAAGAATTTCTTGGGGCGCCTGGGTGGCTCAGTCGGTTAAGCGTCCGACTTCAGCTCAGGTCACGATCTCGCGGTCTGTGAGTTTGAGCCCCACGTCGGGCTCTGGGCTGACGGCTTGGAGCCTGGAGCCTGCTTCCGATTCTGTGTCTCCCTCTCTCTCTGCCCCTCCCCCATTCATGCTCTGTCTCTCTCTCTGTCTCAAAAATAAATAAACGTTAAAAAAAAGAAAAGTATTTCTTGTTTAAGACCATTTGAGTCAGGGTTTTCTGTTACTTTTAGCCAAGGGTTTCTCATCCTTGAAACTATTGACATTTGGGGCTGGATAATTCTTTGTTGTGGGAGGTCTGTTGTGTGCATTACGGGACGTTCGGTGGTGCCCTGACTTCTACACATTAGATGGTAATAGCACTACCCTCTCCCTCAGCTTTGACACCCCAGAGTGTCTCCAGACGGATTGCCAAATGTTTGGGGTTTAGAGGGGGAAACAATTTGCACCCAGTTAAGAACCACTGTCGCAGATAAAAACATCCTAATGAATGTGAGGGCCTTCTATTTAGTGGGTCCTCAGGAGGATCAAAATCGCTGCTGCCTATGCCCCAGAGTGTTTCAAGGATCAAAGTGAGATGAGGTGTGTGAGAAAAGCAAATACACACAAGGTGTTGCTAATCATTACCTGTCTTTGATGCTGCTGCTGCATTGATAGCAATGTTGTAGTTTCCATTTATTCTTTTAATGGGCAGAACTGTTTAACTTACCAGATGGCCAACGTGGATAGTGAATGGAATTTTCCCTGGGCAAACCTGGTAAACCCCGCCAGAACTCTCTGGGGCTCTTCCTCCTGCTTAGAAACTCTAATCTCCTATAGCCCAGACCTGAGCTGGACCCCTGATCCCGACTCATCATCCAAGGATGGGGGCTGTAAAGCTCACCCTTTAATGCATTTGCACCGATTAAGAGAGATCTTCATATTGAGCTGCTGAAGAGATCGATGCCCTCCACATAATAGTGTATTCCCAGCTTACACATCTGTGTATTTGAGGCCCACAGCGTCAGGGGCCCCTGGACAACCAGTCTTGGCTCCCGCTATCCTTCCTTGAACCCACCACACATCAAGGCCTCTGTCCTTAGGAGTCCCCTGGCTGTTACAATCAGTGCCTTCGGATTCATCGCTTCTTAGAGAATTTGTGTCTCTAAAGTGTCACAAATGTCTCCTGGAGCAGGAAGGCTTACAAGGGGAGCTGGACGTTAAATGTGGGGAATTGGGAGCATAAGAACAGGCAAGGGGACCAGTGCTGGAAGTGTTTGCAAACAGTGGATGGATCAGTCACTTAGGTCACTGAGCACTTACTGCATACCAGGCACTGGGGCTGGGACTGGGGTGGGCAGCAAAGGGCATTAAGAGGTAGCCGTGGCCCTCACAATCTACTGAGGACCATGTGTGGACACTGGTATGCTCTCCTGACCTTGTCCCGTATGGTGGTAGGGGATGACTACCCCCACTAACATGGCAGCTACCCCGATTTTGTGCCCCACCCCCACCCCTGCAGCCTATGTGCTTTGTAGGTCACTGACTTGCCTTCTGAACCAGAGGAAGGACACACATCAGGGCTTGGCATGTGACAGTTTGGACTGGAGAAGGCATCCATTGGCAGCTTCGAGGGAAAAACAGTTTTCCTCTGGGGGAGGGGGTTGCATCTTGCAAAAGGGACACCAGGTCCGGCTACAGCCCGATTATTTCCAAAAAGGAGTCAAGCTGAGGACTGAGCCGACATATAAAGGAAAGCTGAGCCAAGAGATTTGCAGGGAACTCAAGCTGAAGGCTTGTGATCCACCTCTGGGCTTTTAGGTGGCATATGTTAATAAAACCTTCTTACTGTGCAAGCCAGTTTGAATTGGATTTTTCTGTTACTTGAATTATGAACTGTCCAAACTGACCCAGAGTTTGGTACCAAGAAAGGGATTCTACAATAACGAAACCTCAAAAGTGGCTCAGCCAAGAAGACATATTTGCACAGAGAGCAGCAGGGTGTCTCTACCCAGAACTAGAAAGACGGTGATCGTGGTTTAGCAAAATGGCTGCTTATTCCTGTTTTACCCTGTGATAGAGACCCTATGTGTAGGGAGATGTGACATTTGGAGATCTGGAGGGAAATACTCAGGATGTTGGCTACCTCTGGCAGTCTTTGTTAAGGTCCTAGAAGACTCCAATTTAGAAGGAGGGGTGCCCATTTGAAAATGGGGAGGGATAAAAACCCAGCTTTGCTGAGAGAGGGTCTTTCTGCCAGTGGCCTGCAATCCAAAGTGACTGGACTTCGATAAGCAAGCTCCACTGGGTCGGCAAAGCTAATGTATCGAGCTAAAGTTAGAACACGGGCAGCAAGTAGGGTGACTTAACAAAAGATTGGGGCCCTGGAAAAGCAGTGCCCCCAGTTCTCAGGTCTCTATGGAGCATCTGATCTTAGATACATCTAGCTTGATGACAGGGACAACTCACTGTGAACATGCAGCTAGGATATATCTGGGGGCAGGAGCAGACTTGGGGTACCTTCACATCAGAGGTAAAGGAAGATGCCACGAATCTGAGGAGCAAGGCAGTGGGCAAGACACAGAACCCAGTTGCCAGTTCAAGGATTCTGACCTGAAACAAAATCCAGCTTGAACTACTGGCCCATGGACTTGAATAGAAGAAACCCAGTAAATTCTTTAGGGTACTGACTTGCCAAAGCAAGTGGCCAACTAATGCCTGAAATTGCCTGTTCCTCAGGGCAATCCCCGAACCTGTACCCACAAGAAGTGTGTTGTTAAAGCAGTGATACTCCTCCAAAGACATCAACCCTATGCCCACTCAGATTTTAGCAAGGCAGTGGAGGGGGCAGATACACCTGAACCCAGAACTGGGGGCAACTATCTCTGCCAACTGAGGAACTTGCTTTACCATCATGGCAAGGAATTCCCCCAATATTTCCTCAATATTGTATATACTATAGGGCAATGACATCTGAATGTGTTTCCCATTGTCCCCTTCTTCAAATGGAGAATTGCCCTTCTGGAAAATTTTATTGCAGATACACGGGTTTTTTCTCCCCCTAGCACTGACTATGTTGATGGTAGTGAAGTTCAGAATTTAATTTATAGGTTACCATCCCATGAGTTGTTACTTCCAGACATGATGGAGATTATGATGCATCTTCCAGAAAATACAAACTTGAATCTGAATCCAGTAACTAGATGAGTCATAGGGCTTCAACCTTTGAGGGAGGAGGTGAGTCTACGTTTGCCCAGTGTGGGTATTTCTGATGACAATGTAAGGGAATGAGAATGTACCGATGTTGGGGCACCAAAGGGGTGGACTATAGTGGGATATTATGGTTACTATTTAACACTCATCCCCCCCACCCTGGGCAATAATCCTAATTTATCCTAATAAATAATAAATAAATAAATTATCCTAATAATCCTAATATATCCTATTACCCTCTCTGGGTAATAATCTTAATTTTGTTCAGGTAAACTTTGCTTCATCTCACAGCTTGTATGGTTCAGAGAAAGCTAACTCCACTCCAAATCTAGGACTAGGGCATATGGCCAACACTAAGCTCACACTGGCGGCCCTGTGTAGACCTTCAAGACTGGATGGGCTCTGCTTGGAACTCCTCAGAGATACGTTCTCTCTGTTTCCTTTTTCTTCCGGGGTGGAGTGTTGAGGAATGTGAATCCTAAAGCAGCCATTTCACTGCTATGAGGGGAACCAATCAAGACTGAAACCAAAACAGGGAGAAAAATTTGAAAGAATCAGAGAAAATGGAGCTGTGGCCCCAATTGCACCATCCCTGTCCTTATCCTTGGGCTTTTGAGTTCTATAATATTTTCTTTAATATTTGATCCAGCTTAAGAGATTTCTGTTACTTGCCACCAAACAACCAACTATTACAGATTGTGATAAAAGTGTTGGTGGTGGAGAAGGTAGGTTAATTAGCTAAGAGAAGCAATGTTTTTTTTTCTTTAAGACAACTTTATTGAGATATCCTGGACTTATAGAAATTGTTTATATTAAGGTGTACAGGGGCATCTGGATGTCTCAGTCTGTTAAGAGTCTGACTCTTGATCTCGGCTCAGGTCATGATCTCATGGTTCATGAGACTGAGCCCCATGCCAGGCTCTGTGCTAACAGCGTGGAGCCTAGTTGAGATTCTTTCTCTCCCTCCCTCTCTGCCTCTCCCCTGCTTGCCACCCCCCACTCTGCAAAATAAATAAACATTAAAAAAAACACTCCAGGAAAAAGTTTTTTTAAAAGGTGTATAATTTGATCAATGTATATACTTGGTGCAAAGATCACCACGATCAAGCTAAACAACTTTTCCATGAGTTCCATATAGATATCCTTCTCTGTGTGTGTGTATGGTGAGATTTAACTTAAGATCTATCCTCTTAGAAATTTGCAAGTATACAATACATTATCGTTAACCATTATTACCATGCTGTATATTAGCTGCCCAGAATTTATTCATCCCACATAACTAAACATTTGCACCTATGACCCACATATTCCCATTGCCCCAACTGCAAGCTTAGTCTCAAAAAGCAATGTTCCTTTAAGCACTTGAGGAGGGAAGAGGAGGAGAGGAGAACCTGTTGCAGTTCTTAGTGTTAAACACACTCTTTTGGTGGAATTTGCTGAACTCATCCACAGCCATCATAACACATCTCTCATCCCATCCAGGTGGCAATGGATGTGTTGAGGCCTTCAGTGCAGGGCACTACCCCTGCTATCTGAAAGTCCCCAATAACTATTGGGTGCTGGAAGGAAGCCTGCCATCATCTGTTGTCCCCATCCTTCGGCAGGGCAGTCCCCCATTGTCCCCTCTCGCTGTGAGCAGCCGGCCACTTTCTAACTGTGTTCCTCCCACTGCTGTTACAGAAGATGAATCACATGTCTCCCAGGCTGAGAGCCTTTCTCTCTGAACCCATCGGAGAAAAGGATGTTGCCTGGGTGGACGGGATCAGCCATGAGCTTGCAATCAATTTGGTCACCAAAGGTTTCAACAAGGTAATTCATTGTTTTTCCTATTTCCCCAACTTCTCTCCCCAATGTCTCTTCCCCTAGTCCTGCCAGATGGCAGCCGCTGCTCTGTGTCCCTGCAAGGCGCCATCAGAGAGGAAAGCTGCCACTTGGCAGGGTGCCACAGTCTTCAGTGCTGCTGACCCCTCATGCTTGGGCAGCCTCAAGGGCCAGCAGATGATGGGCAAATTGAATGGCTTTGGCTCAGAGCAGCTGGGCCAGGCATGATTCACTGGGTGTTCCAACACCCAGAGGTCAACAGAAGTGAGCCGGCCGCCCGAGCCTGGGACTGAGCTGTCAGGACGGATGATTTGGACACACTTTCATCTCCATGAAGAGACTTGCGGGGTCTCACTTGCCCCACCAGGGCACCGCCCTGAGAGCGGCAGGTGGAGTAACAGCAGACTGGGGGCTACACCAGAGTAAGATACGAGCTTCCAAGATGTCGCTCACAACCCACGAATGGCCTCAAGGGCATCCAGTGGAATCCGAACATTCTTTTTCTATGTAATGATTTGGTTTTAGGGTGCTGGTAAAGCTGCTTGGAACTTTAGGGGAGAATAGGAGACGATCCCAAGAGAACCCAAAGAAAGTGAGCACAGGCAGAAGCAAATGGGAATTCACGCAGAACATTGCACACTCAGTGGAGAGATTTCACACACAGTTATGGCTGTTCATTTCCTTCAGTTTTTTTTAATGTTTATTTATTTTTGAGAGAGACTGAGAGAGACAAGAGTGTGAGTGTGGAGGGGCAGAGAGAGAGGGAGACACAGAATCCCGAGCAGGCTCCAGGCTCTGAGCTGTCAGCACAGAGCCTGACATGGGGCTCAAACTCACAGACCACAAGATCATGACCTGAGCCAAAATCAGACACTTAACCAACTGAGCCACCCGGGAGCCCCCATCCCCTTAGTTTTTAATGTCAGTCTGCACCACTACGCAGGAAGATGTTACAGAAACACCCAAAGAGGCTGGGAACTGTGGCGTGCACAACTGATAATCAGCGTGGTGTGCCTTCAGTGGGCAATGCACGGCTGCTCCCAGGGGGCATCTGAACTACTGGGCCTGTGGTTTTCTGGTTAACACCTTGCCTGCACCAGCTGCTAAATATTCTGAATATTTACCAGTTTAACATCCAATAGGTGATATTGTTAGGAAGCTGGCGATCCGGGACTGAGGTAGATTTGATTCTTTCCTCCAGGATAAAAGATGGGACCAAGCAGGTAGTGAAGTAAGCAAGCCTGCTAGGGAGACAGTTTCCATGGAAAATTCCTCTTTAAAAGAAATGATTGTCTCTTTTTCTTTTCTATTGTGGTATGCCTGCATTGATAGGAAGGGTTCAGCTCAGTGAATTTTTACATGTATATATGCTCATGCCCCCCCCCGCCCCAGATCCAGTGATTGGACACCTCCGGAATGCCATATGATTCCCTTGTGTCTCTCCCTGGCCTGTGTCATCCCCCCACTCTCAGAGGTAACCATTATTCTGGCTTCTAACACCTTTGATTTAATGTTTTTTGCTGTTGTTCAGACATACTCGGCATTAAAAAAAATATTTTTATTTACATATAGCAAATATCACCTTTTTTAGTACACAGTTCCACAATGTTTGACAAATGCATGCAGTCATGAAGCCACTACCACAATCGAGACCTAGGACAATCCCATCACTCCCAAATGTCCCCCTGTGTTTCATATCCCCCACCCTCAGCCCCTAGCAACCACTGATTTGTTTCCTATCCCCCTAGTTTTACCTTTTCCAGCCTGTGTTTCCAGCCTAACTGACCAGTTGGCATATTTAAGATAAACGAACGAATCGGGGCGCCTGGGTGTCTCAATCAGTTAAGCATCTGACTCCGGCTCAGGTCGTGATCTCACGGTTTGTGAGTTTGAGCCCCACTTCGGGCTCTGTGCTGACAGCTCGGAGCCTGGAGCCTGTTTCGGATTCTGTGTCTCCCTCTCTCCCTCTCTCTCTGCCCCTCCCCAACTCACGCTCTCTCTCTCTCTCTCTCTCTCAAAAATGAATAAATGTTAAAAAAAAAAAATAAAGATTTTTAAAAAAGATAAGGGGATGAATGTATAATGGGAAATTTTCAGGCATCCTGGAACCTGTTACACAGATGAAGGGCTGTAGAGAAGAAGGAACTGTTTGGCTGTGTATGACCAGGCCCCTCTTGTGTTCACAACCTCCTGGTGAGCATGGAGATCAGCACGCTACTTCCAGGCGCTACTCATTCCCAGGGTTGCTGATTCCAAGCACTGACGCAGGGATTTCGCCTTTCTCCTTTGCTTTGACCCACCGGCTTTGACTCACTGACCCGCAAATGGGAGGAGGGCCTCTATGTCCACTTTACAGAGGAGAAGACAGAGGCTCCAGGGAGTTAATGCCTTGATCAGGGGCCCAAATGAGGGTGAGAATGGCCACGCAGGAGGATCAGGGTCCAAGTGGCTACTGCAGTATGAAAGGGTCTTCCACTGGGATTTGGTGATGAGACACCAGGGCTGGAGCCTGGCTGGGTGTGTGAAAGGATCCACAAGACACTTTGTAGGTGAACAAGTGTTTCTGGGTGAGGACCAGTCAGTGGTTAGGGACAGCAGTAAGAGCCTGGTCCAGGGAAGGGGTCTCAGATTTAGCAGATAAAAATGCAGGCTCCTATAGATTTTTAAAGCTTTTCTTTTTAGGGCACTTCTGGGTTCACGCAAAATTGAGCAGAAGATGCAGAGATTTCCCACGTACCCCCTGCCCCCACACGTGTATAGCCTCTCTCATTAGCCACACCGCCACCAGAGCGGTGCGTTTGTAACCATTGCAGAAATGACACTGGCACGTCATAATCACCCAGGCTCCACAGTTTACATTAGGGTTCACTTGCAGAGTTTCTCTGGGTTTGGACACATGCGTAATGACACATATATCCATCTTTATAGTAACGTGCAGAGATGTGACTTCTTCTGAGCTCCGGGCTTTTTATACCCTGCCTGCAGGAGACCTTAGGGAGAGACACCTTTCTGGGCCTCACGCTAACGTTGGTCTTTGCTGGCCTCTGCTGGGGGGTGGCTGTCCCCTCCCTCAGCTACGGCATGACTTTTAACTAAAACTATTGATTCCTCTATGGATTCACCCAAATCTCTTCAGGACCTCGACAGTCAAAAATTTGGCTGCACCCTTCCTGGGTTATTTTGTGCCTGCCCTTTCCCGAGCCAGTCAGCTTTGGCAGATCTAGATCTCTGAGAATCTAGACCTCTGCTGTCTGATACCGCTGGCCGCTGGCCATTTGTACGTTTTGAGCACCTGTCTGAATAAAGATGTGCGCTGCATGTAAAATACACGAGGTTGATTTTAAAGATTTAAGATTTTAAAGTACCCCCCCAAATGTAAGGATCTCATCAATAATTTTTTATTGATTGCATGTTGAAATGATAATATTTTTGAAATAGAAAATAAAGCATATTATCAGAACTCATTTCACCTGTTTAGTCCCCCCCTTTTCCTGTGGCTACTAGAAAATTAAAAGTTATATATGTGGCTGGCTCACATTAAATTTCTACTGGATAAGGGCACCTGGGTGGCTCAGCTGGTTGAGCGTCCGACTCTTGACTTCGGCTCAGGTCATGATCTCACGGTTCATGGGTTTGAGCCCCCATGGGGCTCTCCACTGATGGTGCAGAGCCTGCTCTCTCTTCTCCTCCCCCACTCTCTCTCACTTTCTGTCTCTCGAAATAAATAAATACACGTTAAAAAGTAAATTTCTACTGGATAGTGCTGGTCTAGATTTAACAGTGAAAGGGCTGCAAAGGACAAAGGAATGACCAGGAAGGGGAAATACGTTGTGCATAAGGCGCTGAAGGCTTTCCATAGCCCAGCTCTAGCTCTGTCTTATATTCCCCACCCTCATCCACACCATACCCAAGCCAGACTGTCCATGAATCACAAACACATACAGGACCACCCGCCTTGCAGGCTTTTCTTGAAATGGACATTCACCTGCTTCAGGACGCCATTCACAACTGACCTTCTCTGGGAAGAAAGGCTTCCTTCTGCCTGCCCACCCCAGCCTAACGAGCTTGTGTTTCTGAACACTGAGTATTCAATAGGACCCCTTGCTGTGACATTTGTACTGTTGACTATTTTTTGCACACATGGCCTGAGAACCCACACTCATTATGCTAGAGAGGCACAGCTTGCCTTTGGGGCTCTCCCACGTCTCCTCTATGTTCTATGATCATAGTTCTATGATCTTTGTACTCCTCCTTTCCCTATGAAAGCCCTGCCCAGGGGCAAGTGAATTTCCAGGCACTCAGTAAATCCAGGGACTTTGAGCAGTGCCCTGTGGGGCGGGTGCATTACTGTGGGGATAACCCTGAAGTCATCCAACAGGGAGGAAGGACGTTTCCATCCCAGAGACTCTAGTTTGGTTCAATGCTCTTTGAAGACACTATAAAGTCATATCCTTGAGACTAAATCTTCCTCCTGAAAGATACTTGGAAGGTCAGGAAGGGGTGTATGTTCTGAGTGCCCACCTGCTGCCTAAAGCTCTCCTAATAGCAGAACTTGTGTGTGATGTTTGCTACATGTCAGCCACTGACTGGCCTCAGTGTGTGACATATATCTCATTTAATCATCAAAAAATCCTATAAGGTATACGATTTCACCTCCATTTTACCGATTGGGAAACAGAGGCACACAATAGCCACGTGACTGCTCCAAAGTCACTCAGGATGAGGAAGGTGAAATTTGAATCTGGGCAGACAGTCCCAGGGGTGGGGGGCTGGTAATTCAGAGGACCCCACTACCAGACATCTGGACCCTACAAGAAGTCAGTCACACAAGTTTGGGGTTACCCTGCATAGAGTTGCCAGAAAAAATGCAGGGACCCATTCAGTTAAATCTGAATGTCAGTTAAACAAATACTTTTTTAGTATAAGTATATCCCCAAAGGGCACCTGGGTGGCTTAGTCAGTTAAGGGTCTGACTCTTAATTTTGGCTCAGGCCATGATCTCATGGTTTCTTGAGTTTGAGCCCCATGTCAGGCTCTCTGTTGGCAGCATGGAGCCTGCTTGGGATTCTCTCTCTCTCTCTGTCTCTCTCTCTGTCTCTCTCCCTCTCTCTCTACCCCTCCCCCACACACGCTGTCTCTGTCTCTCTCAAAATAAGTAAGTAAACTTAAAAAAGAAAAGAAAAAAGGATATCCCAGGGAGACATGGAGAAGAAAGAAAAAGGGGCAAGCCCTGCATTGGATCGAGCATTTGCACTAGAGGCAAGGAGTTTTAAGCCAGATATGACCAAGAGGTACTGGATTTTCAAGATTGTCAATGGCTACCAGTGGCCATGAAGGCTGAAGAGCCGGTGAGAGGAAAAGAGAGTTGTTGATCACACAACGAAGCCTTGTGGCCACGTAAGAGCATTCGGTGTAGGCTCCAAGCAGTGGCAGCTCCTGGCAGAGGCGTCAGACAAGCCTGAGAATCAGAGAGGGCAAGATGGCGGACCTCTGTTGTCCACCTAAAACTAATGGGCGCCAACTTTGTTCAAATTTTTTAAAAGTTAAGAAAAAAAGAAAGAAAGAAAAGTCCAGGTGTTACCGTGAAGATGAAAAGTTTTAATTGGCATTGACCAGGACCAGCCACCTAGTGCAAAATGAAGATACGAGACCCCTCGTTCACATATACTGAGGACTTCAAGATGCAGCAGCAGAACACTAAACCAAGGGGGGCTCTGTCCGGGGTGGTGGGGGCACGCTGCCTGCTCGGCGTTGCTGTGTGTCTGTATCTCCCTCCCCGCAGCCAGAAATTCGTGAGCTTTGGTCCGAGAGAGAGGCGAGAGATTTTCTTCTCCTTGGTGAAGGCCTCGCTTTCTGGAACCAGCGGAGAAACCGAGCAGGCTTTGGGCAGGGCCGTGATGGGGGCCCACGACTCCGGCTTCCCTTGGGAGCAGGGTGACGTGGGCTGACTTTCCCTCCCCACCACTGGAAGGTGGCAGGGTGAGAGGACAAGAGACAGGTTGCAACTTGGCTCCGGAGGCCACAAGAAGAGGCCCTTCTTCCTATGGCATTCCTGGAAAATTTGCCTCTGGTCCTGCATGCCACACATTCCCTGGCTTCCTGGCTGCTGAGGCTGGTGGGGATGTGGAGGCTCCAATCACCACCGGCTGATGACCAGCAGCGAGGCCTCCGAAACGGCAGAGCCTGCCACAGGTGCCCGGCCAGATTCTGTCAGTCGAGATGTGCAGGAATGGGGCTCGGGAAAACAGGAGTCAACTTCTCAGATTCTTGGTGATTCCATCTGGAGATTGAAACTGGGTTAAAACATGCCAGGGGTCTGGAGCCCATTGAAGGTACCCAAGTGACACTTGCTATTACCGTCATTATCATTTATCATCACTAATGTTCCCTCTCCTTGGGCAGAGCCAAGGCTCTCCTTGATTCTGTTATTCACTTCTGCGCCTCCCACATCCACTGAAGCTACTGGCTCAATGAACATTCAATAAATGTTCTTTTTTTTAAATGTTGAATTACAAAACATCTCCATAAAATCATCAGCAAAAGTACAACTATACTGATAAAGTAAAATGAGATCGTTCTAAGCATCTATATGGCTTTTCTAAAAAGATGATGAAGGTAGCAGGTTAACATGACCATGACATCCTGGCTGTTTTTTCAATCTTTTCAACAACTGGACCATGACTCAAAAGAAGAGACCCCAAGCTCCAAGGCTTGGGCACATTTTACAGCTGGGACTCAGCTACTATTTAATTTCTTAAAAAAAAAAAAAATGCTCCCTTTGGTTAGGGTGAAGTTTGCTTTGTTTTATGTAACTGAAAGCAAACAGACACCAGCTGGTTTTCCTGGAGAGGACCCAGGACGGCAAGCGTGGATGCTGGTTCCCATTCACTCCAGGCTGGAGGCCCCCAAACCAGCCTCGAGAGGCAGGCGTTTATGTGACCTTAAATCTCCAGGCTTCACCATTTAGTGACTCAGTCAATCCTGGCCGTGCAGTCTCGGGCACCACTTTCTCCACGGAGAGCTTGCTCCTTGTCAATAATCATGTGATAAAATTGTAAGAGAGAAGTGGAAGGCTGTGGCGCAGTAGTTAGAGAATGAGAGAATGCCATAGAGCTATCTGTCCCGGTGTACTTAATGTTAATTACATGTGTTTTTCATGCACACAGACTCTTCAGAAGGGAAAGGTGGGCAAGGTTTATGGAGTTTTATATATTCCGTGCTCCCCCCACATATTCCGGGCCAAGCAAGGCATTAGAATTTTCCTAATGTTCTTGCTCTAGATCCACTTAATTCCATTTGCAAGGTGGGGGGGGGGGCATGTTGTGTGCCTTCAGGTGATGTAGAAACTGAGACCGGGTTCTTGGGGTCTTCACTACGGGGTAAGTGAGTTGCCCAAGGTCACAGAGCTGGTTTGCAAGAACAAATTGATACTAAGATGCCCCTCATCTGCCAACGCCACGGGCAGTGATTCTTGATCCAGGGAGATTTTGTCCCCAAGGGAACACGTGGCAATGTGTGGGGATGGTTATGATTGTCACAGTCTGGAGGGATGGGAGAGCGCTACTGGCATCTGGTGGGTAGAGGCCAGAGACGCTGCTGAACTTCCTGCAATGCTCAAGACGGTCTCCGCTCCACCACGACAGCACAGAATTACCCACAATGTCAAGTGAAGAGAGTTAGAAACTCTGCAAGGTCAATAGAGAAAGTGATGGGGTGGGGAGCCTCTCTGACTCCTCTGTGTGTGCACACACGCGTGCATGTGTGTGTGTTTGTGTGTGGGGGTATGTTAAAAAGAAATACTAGGGGTGCCTGGCTGGCACCAGTTGGTAGAGCCAGTGACTCTTGATCGTGGGGTTGTAAGTTTGAGCCCCACGTTGTATGTAGAGATTACTTAATATCTTTAAAGAGAGAGAGAGAGAGAGAGAGAGAGAAATACTAGATCAGAGGCCAGAAGGGAGCATTAGAAGTATGCTAAGCTCTTGCTACTCAAAATGTTGTCCCTGGACCACCTCAGCTGGGAGCATGTTAGAAATGCAGACTCTTGGGGGGCCTGGGTGGCTCAGTTGGTTAAGCGTCTGACTTCGGCCCAGGTCACGATCTCAGTTTGTGGGTTCGAGCCCTGCGTAGGGCTCTGTGCTGACAGCTTGGAGCCTGGAGCCTGCTTCGGATTCTGTGTCTCCCTCTCTCTCTGCCCCTCCCCAGCTCATGCTCGCACTCTGTCTCTGTCAAAAATAAATAAACTTAAAAAAAAGAAATGCAGACTCTCAGGCCCCACTCCAGACTTAATTGTGTCAGAACCTCCCTTTTAACAACGTCCCAGGTGATTTATGGGCTCATTAAAGTTGAGAAAGGAAAGTTCTGGTTCACCCCAGGCTAGACAGCCCTCAATCCCATCCCGAGAGATGTGCATTTATCTCGGCCTCACATCTCACCAGGGGCCAGTCCCAGAATCCCCATCACCCTGGTCAGGGGTTCAGGGCCTGCCGTCATTCTCCCCCACATCTGACCTGTGCCCCTTCCTTTGATTTTCACGCGATTCCTAGTGTTGGAGAAGAGCACATCTGGGCCGGCTTATTATAACCTTTCCCATTTTTCTCCATGCCTCCCCCACTCCCCACAGGCCTACATCCTGTTGGGACAGTTCCTTCTGATGCACAAGAACGAAGCCGAGTTTCAGAAGTGGCTCATTTGCTGTTGCGGCGCCACCGAGTATGAGGCCCAGGAGAGTTCTAACTGTCTGAAGGAGTGGTGTTCCTGCTTCCTGTGAACACACGTCCCCTTGCTCTGATGCCTGGGTAAACAACATGTTCTGAACTGATACCCAGGCTTGGGGTCATTATTTTTTGTTCTTTTTTGTTAGTTTTTACTTTAGAGAGAGAGCGCAAGTAGGGGACAGGGGCAGAGGGAGAGAGAGAATCCTAAGCAGGCTCCCTGCTCAACGCAGAGCCTGATGCGGGGCTCGATCCCACGACCCTGGGATCATGACCTGAGCCAAAATTGAGAGTTGATGCTCAACCAGCTGAGCCACCCAGGTGCCCTACTTTTGTTTTTAACTTTAAGGATACACAGTCATTATACCAAGCAGTACAAGAATATATAAAAGAGAACAAACGAAAGACAAGTGATCCTCAAATTGACCACCTAAAAACAATGGTCATTCACCTTACATGAATATCATACCAAATATTTCAGCATATGGATTATTTTACGTTACTTTAAGTTTGAAGCCAGTGTATTGATTATCTATTGCTACATAGCAGAGGAACCCAAAGCATAGCAGCTTAAAACAAGCCATTTTATCTCACGCAGTTGTTTGGCTGGATGTTTCTGTCTCTGGGTCTTCCATGAGGGTGAAAACCGTCAGCTGGGCTGCAGTCAACTGAGGGCTTGACTGGGGCTGGAGAATCCACTTCTAAGATGTTGTACTCATGTGGCTGTCAACTGGAGTCCTCAGTTGCTCTTTAAATAGGCCTCTCTATGGGGCTACTCATGGAGTGGCATCTAACTTCCTCCAAAGCAGCTGACTCAAGAGGGAGTAAGAGGGCAAGCAGGAAGTGCAATGCCTTTTATGACCTTGTCTCTGATTCACACTATGTCACTTCTGTCTTATTCTATTTTTAGAAGCAAGTCATTAAGTCCTCAAGAGAAGAGAATTAAACTTTCTTGAAACACCAACTAATATGCAGACATATTTTTAAGAGCATTGTAGTCCGATTTCTGAGGTATAATTTATATTCAGGAAAACTTGCCCTTTTTAGGTGTGTAGTTCTGTGACTTTTGACAAATGCGTTGTCCCCAAACCACTACCAGAATCAAGATGGAGAGCACTTTCATCACCCCAAAGAGTTCCCTGGTACCTCCCCATAGTCATCCCTGTGGCCCTCCCCAGCCCCTGCCAACAAATGATCTGGTTTTTGTCCTCATAGTTTTGACATTTCCAGAAAGCCAAATAAATGTAATCACATAATATGTACCTTTTGTGTGACTGGCTTCTTTCACTTGGAATAATTCAGTTGAGATGAACCCATTAAACAGGCCTTTTAAATTCAAGAAAATGTTGGCAGGTGGTATTGGAGCCTGGCCCCATATGCTGTTGGCATTCACTGTTCTAGTACGGTCCAGTAACTTCCTTCAGTAAGCACCTGAGTACCCTTTGCCAGAGGGTATCTCTAGCTGCAGGAGTAGGGTCTACCCATGCACAGGGCAGGGAGGGAGTGCCAGGGAGTTAACACCCACTCATGGGTGGAAGCGGCAGTTAAATGCCTCGGCTTCCTTGCCCTTTGGATGGGACAGCTCTGAGGTGGTATCCCCCAGCTCCCCAGTGGGACTCAGCCAGTTGCTCACAGCGGCCCCCTGCCCTTTAACACCTCTGGCATTTGCTTTCTTTTCTTCCCTATATTGCTTTCCCACTCTACTGCCGGGGTTCCTTGGGATCACCCCTCATGAAATATTTAAATTTTAGTATCAGTCTTCTTCTGGAAGAACCCAACTTAAGACAAAAGTGCTAGAATTTAATTTTACTTGGACAGAAGAAAAAAAAAATGGAACTGAAAGAATTCTTGAACCGCACTGCATTTTTTTCTTCATTACTAGACATCATTTCTAAATCAATTTCTTCTGAGCATAAAGAATAATATGGGAGAAACAGTAACAGGGAGGTTAGTATCATTAAGTTTATTTTAAACTTTAATTTTCTATGTTAGATGGTGTGAATTCTCATTTAAAAAGTAATAAAAGTAAAAAGAAATTAGCACTCTTATTTCTTCCCTCTCATTTTTAAAAATAGGTTTTAGTATTATTTTTAACTTGTCAAGGTCTATAGCATTTACATTCTTCCCATAAGCATAATCCCTGCAGTTGCTTAGTCTTAGTTGTATATTTAAGAGGTTATAAATCCTTGTTGGTATAATTATTTTAAGAATTATAACTTTTGGAGCACCTGGTTGGCTCAGTCAGTTTAGCATCCAACCCTTGACCTTGGCTCAGGTCATGATCTCACAGTTTGTAAGATTGATGACCGCATCATGTTCTGTGCTGACAGCCTGCTTGGGATTCTCTCTCTCCCTCTCTCTCTGTCCCTCATCTGCTTGCTCTCTCTCTCTCTCAAAATAAAAATTAAAAAAAAACCTTTAAAAATCATAACTTTGTCACTCCTGAATTCTTTGTTCTGAAACATCTCTCTGTTGGTTGAGTTGGATGATTATATTAGTCAGAAGAGGTTAGATTATGCTGCTGTAACAAACAATCCCCCAAAGCTCAGTGATTTAGTCAACAAATCTTGATAATTCTTTTAGGCTTCATATCCAGTATATGCCATAACAAGGGCTCTGTCTGTTATAATCACTGTAAGAGTTAGGTAGATGGAGATTCTCTTTCAATACATGCTTCCATGAGTATCACAGCATCGGGAAGTTACCATGGTGGATTACACACTGTATTTCATATCCTCTACCTAGTGTGATCTATTCCACTTATGTTCACATTTCATTGGTCAAAACAAATCACATGGTCATACCTAACTCCAAAGGGTCATGGACTCTTCTGAACTCAGGAGCAGATTTGGTGACAGCACTAATCAAGAACACAGTCATCAGTTGGGTTCAATACTTTTTCCGTGGGTGCCTCACAGGTGTTACATTTCCTAAGTTCATAATATGATTGGGATATTTCCACTGAGGTCTGTTTAGCTCTTTCTAGCTCTGCTTCTCTAGCTATCCCCAAGAAGAGGTCAAGAAGAATTCCAGGTGAGCCAGCTGGCTGGCCCAAAGACTTAAACAACTCCATCTTGGAGTGCATGGGTGGTTCAGTTGGCTAAGTACCCAAGTCTTGATTTCAGCTCAGATCATGATCTCGGTTTGTGAGATCGAGTCCTGCACCAGGCTCTGCGCTGACATCATAGAGTCTGCTTGGGATTGTCTCTCTCCCTCTCTCTCTGCCCCTCCTCCCTCTCTCAAAAATAAATAAATAAACATTTAAATAAATAAATAAATATCTTCCTCTTCTAAGACCTCAGGTTCTGACTATCCAGAGCCCTTCCCTTGCTCCCTCCTGCACAGCCCACCATTGGATTAATTCTCTACTGAAATAGTCATGGGATTTAGAAGTCACTCATTTTCTTTTTTTTCAACGTTTTTTTTTTTATTTATTTATTTTTGGGACAGAGAGAGACAGAGCATGAACGGGGGAGAGGCAGAGAGAGAGGGCGACGCAGAATCGGAAACAGGCTCCAGGCTCCGAGCCATCAGCCCAGAGCCTGACGCGGGGCTTGAACTCACGGACCGCGAGATCGTGACCTGGCTGAAGTCGGACGCTTAACCGACTGCGCCACCCAGGCGCCCCAGAAGTCACTCATTTTCTAAGACAAGAGCTGGGTGGCTCTAGGGAAAGGAAAATGGGAAGTAGTCTTGTCCTTCATTCTATTTTCACACACTTCCCATATTGCTGAAATTTGTCCCTTTAATCAGGTTGATGTCTGGGATCATGTAGGAGAATTAGGGAGCTGAGAAACCTGAGGAGATGGTCTTCCAAGACTAAGCAGCCTCTACAAAGGGACCCTAGCACAGATATTGAAATTCAGAGTAGTTGTTCTCTGTGTAATGTAACTGGAGGGACACTGAGGATGAACCCTGCTCCCCACAATTTTCTCTACAGCCACTCATTCCCTTGTGTTGATTTTAGTCTTTCTCACAGATAAAATTACTGCCTTCAATTCTTCACTTCTCTCTGCAATTTTCCACCTTTGTCAGATGATTTTACGGTGCCTCTCACTAGAGGCAAAGTAACTCCCAGACTCTTGACTTAGACTTGGCCATGTGACTTACTCTGGCCAATGGTATGAGTCTGGAATGACAGCATGCCAGTTCTGAGATTCACTGTGCATTTCCACGTGCTCTCGCATGCCTCTGTCAACACCAAGAGAAGAGCTATCTCCTTGGATAACTGCTGCCTGCATCCTAGAATGAACCCCAGTGAAGCTGATCTGAGCCCAACTTGCAGCGAGGACCTGAGGCCAGCCAGACCTCCAGCTTGATGCAAAGCTGCCCATCAGAACCCACCCTGGATCAGCCAACCCTTAGCCAACTCAAGTGTGTGAGCGAAAATAAAGGATTGCTGTTCAAAGCCACTAATATTTGAGAAAGTTTGCTATGCAGAAGTATCTAACTGATACATTCCTTCCAGTCTAATGTGTCCTTACCCTGCCAAAGGGTGCTTTAGATGGAGTCCAGGGTGGGCAAAAGAATATTGTCTCTGAAGACAGCCAGACATGGGTGTGAATTCCAGCTCTGCCAATCAGCACCTTATCCTGGGTGAGCTACTTAACCTCTCTGAGCCTTGGTTTCTTCATCTGTAAAATAAGGGCAGGAAGGTAATTACCTTGCTTCAAAGGCTGGATTAATTGAAATAGTGTAGGTTAGGTACATGGTTCTTAATAGAAGCTCTGGCTCTGTTCTTAGGGTTCTCCTCTGAGTCTGATGTTCTGAGTGCTTGGTCATTATGATACTTGGGACAGAATTCATAGCTATGAGGTGGGAGGGAGCCCAGCTACCAGCTTATCTAATTCTGTTCCAGTAGACAAGTACAGGACACTGTATACCATACACTCTTTAGGGACCACACACTCTTTAATGAGTGGGTAAGAAAGGACAAATCAGATTATTTCAGATTTTGACTGCAATCTTATAGGGTCACATCAGCCCACTGATCCCCAAAGGCATGTTCAAGGACACTCAAGAGAGGTGAGCATGCGTGTATGTCCTCAGCCACGTCAAAGGCTCATCTTCTACTTGGCAGGACAGTTGTTCCAAAGATTTGGGAGAAGATTCATACCTAAGAACATTTACCAATTATGATGGATTTGACCAGCATCTTAAACAGAAGCCAAACCATCTGCAAGGAAGAGGGGTCAGATATTGACTCTTGTCCCCAAATCTGTAGTCTGAGGGTATCTGTGAATCAATAAATGATTTCAGTTAGTATTTGCAGAGCGTCTAAGGCTCTGAGCATGGTTAGGTGCTGAGGAAAGGCCAAGGGAATAAGCACAAGTTTCTCTGGCTTCAAGTAGCTTACAGCTTAACAAGAGATGATTAAGAGAAGGGGGAGAAAACAGCTAAGGTGTTAGCAGGTATATCTTAGCTTGCACCATCCCGGAAGTATCCCCTGATACAAGGGTCTTAGGGAAAGTAGTGTGTTCACGAATGTTCCCAGGAAATGTCAGTAGGGCAGTGGGCAGTGTGGCAGGAAGGGGAAAGAAGCCAAGAAAGGTGCTCCATCTCTAGCACTGTGGACAATGGGACCTCAGTCCTGCCCGGGAGCCAGCATAGGACATACATTCAGTCACCCCACCCTGGGGTAGCTAAACACCTGCTCCTATTAGCCATTTGTTGAGGACTGCTCCTGCAGGAAGTTAATCCCTCAGCTCTTGAACCTCCCATGTGGGGAAAGTGAACCTCATGAGAAGGAGGTCAGGCAGAGATGCAGGCACTGGCAGCTGGAAGCTGGGCCACTGTGTGCACTGAAGTGGTGAAGGTGAGGGCACACAGGGAGCAGGGCACCCGTAGCTTCTGCTAGGTGGTGGAGTAGGACAGGCCTGACTTTGAAAACAGAATCCATCCCTCACCACCTCTTGGAAGTCCTTTGGAAAGTCGCCCTGTCATCCTAGCTACCCATCTGTAAAATGATGATAATAATAGTATCTACTCAAGCACCAGGAAGATCAACATTCCTGGCACCTGATTAGAGCTTCATGCATGGTGGCTCTAAAAACCTAAGGTTTAAAATGTGCAGCACTGACTGTGTGTGGACAAAGGAGAGGAAGGGATGGATGAGAGTAGTCAGGGAAGTCTTCCAGGAAGAGGTGACATTTGAGCTTTAGTGTTAAAGGGGGAGGTCCGGATTGAATAATCTATGGACAGGGAAGGCGGTGGGGAGTGTGCAGGGGGAAGAAGGTGAGGGAGAAAGAGCTATGAGGGGAAACACAAACCCAACTGGCCCAGACAGAGTGAGTTGTGGTAACCTGTAGAGTCACTGCAGGCTCTCTGTCCTAGGAAAGTTAGTGCTCAGCAGCAGCCATTGGGGACTGGAACCCCATTGGTGCTTAACTCAGAATAGGGCAGCCCTGCTCCCTGCACCTGAGAAAGATCCTGTAGTAACTGGTTACTACAACCAACAACACTTTACTCTTCCTCATATCCACACCCTTCACACAACTTTGCAGCTCCTCCTGCCAAGAGGCAGTCTCCCTCCCTTCCTATTGGATCTGGACTAACCTCATGACTTGCTTTGGCCAAAAGAATATGGCGGATGTGACACCGTGACAGTTGTGAGCCTAGGTTTCTGCTTGCTCTCTTTTATGCCTGCGACGACCATGTGAACAAGCCTGTGCTAGCTTGCTAGAGGATGAGACACACATGGCCCAGCTGTCTCCATTGCCTCGGCCAACAGCTGGCCAAGAGCCAGCCATAGGAGTGAGGCCATCCTGGACCAGCCAACCCATCAGCTGACCTCAGATCCATGAGTGAGTCCAGCTGAGATTGGCCATGCCTGGCCCAGAGCTGGAAAAGCACCTAACTACCCCACAAACTCATATAAATAAACCCTATTGTTTTAAGCCACTATGTTTTGTGTATGCAGCTATAGCTAACTGCTAGAATTCCCACGTGAAGCTTCAGTGTGGAGCACCTCCAGGTATAAAGTGGGAAGCCCCACTTATTTTTTAGAGGGCACCCTGAGTGATATCCTGGTAATGGTGATGAGAGGGATCCCATGGCTCATACCAAAAGCCAAGCAACTGTGGTGGGGGCAGAGTGGGGAAATAATGGAAGCTAAACTTTGAACAGAGTATTTGGTAAAGAGTATGGCTCGGTGTGGAAGAATGTAAGATGAAACTATGACAATCTCAGAGGGCAAGACAAGAGTTGTCAATCGTGTGACCAGTTGTGGGAGGCCAGGGTGATTTACTCTGGGAAACTTCTGGAAGAATGCTGACTCGTGGAGATAAACCTTTTAGCAAGTGTTTTGGGAAATATGGGTATATATATGTATGTGTGTATATATGTGTGTGTGTATATGTGTTTATACATGCATATGTATGTATATATGTGAGTATATATCTATATACATAAGTATATGTGTATATACATGTATGTATATATGTGTACACACACATATATGTATGTGTATCTACACACATATGTGTATATGTATCTATATACATACATGTACACATGTGTATATGTGTGTTTGTGTATATAAATGTGTGTATACATGTATCTGTATATATGTGAGTGTATATGCATATATGTGTATATACATGAGTGTATATATGTGTGTGTGTGTGTGTGTGTGTATATATATATATATAATTTTTAATGTTTGCTGCTCTAAATACAGAAATGCAGAAATAAGAATGATTGACCGAACACACTGTACCAGCTACTTTGCTGTAGTACCCCAAGTCCTCCTGGGGTGAGCCAGGTACTTTCTCTGTCTTACAGATGAGAAAACTGAGGATCAAAGGATTCGAGTGCCATGGCCACATTGATGCTGCAAGTTGTTTCAGTCCAGGTCTGCGTGATGTTAAAACTGTGCCGGCTGCCTGCTGAGCCACCCTTGGGGACTGGGTGCCAGGGACAGATGGGCATTAGAAGGGATGAGGGAAACTGAGGAGAGAAGCGTGGGCTGAGGGCCTTGGGACACATTCTGTGCGGCCACTACCACCCCTGGAGCCTCCCATGTCACTGGCCTCACGTCACGAGCTGTCGCTCTAGGCAGGGGGGAAACTCCTCTTCAAATTCTTTGGCTTGGAGACTTGGAGACCCCCTTTCTCAACCCCCCTATTTTCTAATTCTCTCCCTTCTTTCCTAAGATCAAGTTCACCTTGGAGAAATATAAGTAAGTAGTTATCTTCATAGACCCATTCTTGCCTATTTCTCCCAGACGCTTCTTTGCTGTGCTGTGGTTTTTCCTCTACAGTCAAGTCTCTGGTTTGTTTTAAAGACAAACTTTATTGAACAAGCTATGCTGTTGTATTGCTTAACCTGGCCCAGTAACTGGATCTTTTTGGACCAGACTGAGGGGCCGCTGCGGCCGGCGCACTGGACAGTGCCACTGAATGAGTCTGGGAACCAGAGACAAATCACTTGACTTGCCTGTGCAGTGAGAATATATGATTCTCCTATCTCCCATCTTGGCTATAAAGAGAGCTCAAAAATAAACATAAAGGCATTTTGAACATAAAAGAAGGTAGGACACTGGACTGCAGTGTGATGGGTAGTCATTGCATTGTTTCGGTCTGGACAGCAGCTGCAGAGGGCTAATGGCAGCGGCGTCTCTTCAGATCACATGGTTTACACACATTCGTCGGTACCAGCTAGGTTGTGCTGTGACAAAAAAACAAAAAACAAAAAACAAAAAACACCACAAAGCTTCCCAAAGGAAGGTCCCACTCACCTCGCATGCCCATCTCGGGTCTGCTGGGAGCGCTCCGTGTTATCATGACTAGGAGCCAGGCTGACAGAGCAGCCCCCATCCTGAACGTTCAAAGTTTGCTTCAGCAGAAGGAGCCCTGGGGATGGCTCACGCGGGCAATTACATGCTCCAGCTCAGAAGTGACATGTCACTTTCACTAACAGTCGTTGGCCAGAACTAGTCATGTAGTCCCGCCCAATCCCAAAGGGGCCAGCAGCGCTGTCTGCTAGAAGAGGGGACAGTGGAAAAGTGGGGCAAACATCACACATCACTGCCATAGGAATCCTTGTCAGGAGGTGGGTGAGACTTGCAGAAAGTCCCCAAATAGGCTCTGTTCCGTGCCATACTTGTCCCTTTTCTTTGTCATTCTGCAAACTTGCTACCATCACTGAGATATAGGAGAAAAGTGATAACTTCCCTGCAAAAAAACTACCATCCAATATTTTATTTCCTTCCAGTCTTTCTCCAATGGCGTAGGTATACATTTGTTAATAACAGCTTTATTGAAATATATTTCACATATCATAAAATTCGCCCTTTTAAAGTGTACAATTCAGGGGTTTTTAGTATACTCACAGAATTGTGCAAACCATCACCACTATTTAATTTCAGAATATTTTTATCACCCCCTCAAAAGAAGCCCTGTTAGTAATTGACCATCACCCCCAGCCCCTCCTGCCCAGCCCCTGGAAATCATTAGTTTACTTTCTGTCTCTATGGACTTGCCTATTCTGAACATTTCAAGTAAATGGAATCATACAATATGCAGTCTTTGGCGACTAGCTTCTTTCACTTAGCATAATGTGTTCAAGGCTCATCCGTGTTGCAACATGTACATGTGTCCATAGTTACTGTGTCCATGAGTCTGTGTTTACCATGTACATGTGTACATTTTAAAAAACGAATTGAGATCCTATCAAACATCAGTTACCCTGTTTCTTTTATATGTCTTGTTTTCCCCCATCAGTCTTTGAAAAATAGTTTTTACCAGTTCTATAGCAATTCATCAAATTTATGTGCAATAATGTGTTGAATTGTGTCCCTAGTTTTGGACTTTCAGGTGTTTGCTGGATTTTTTCAGCATTATAAACAAAGCTTTTATGGGTAACTATATACTTTTTACTGAATGAATGAATGGAGCTGTAACTGTAAATATGGATAATATTTCTCATTCTTCCCTTAAGGAAGATGCTTAGAAACAAGTCTAAATGGGTGAAAAAACAGGGAGGTTTTTAGGACTTTTGATTCTTAATGCAAATGCTAGTTTCTAGAAGGCTAAATCAATCTGCTAAATGTGGCTTTGAGTTAGTTTGACCACATCTCACTCAGAGTAAAAGCAAATTCTTCACAGTGGCCCAGGAGACCCTACACAGCCCTCCCTGACTGCTTCTTCTCTGCCCACTGGCTCTCTCTACTCCAGCCACTCTGGCCTCCTTGTTGGCCCGTAAACACCCAGACCCACTTCCTAGCAGGGAGCTCAGTGACCTTGCAATGGCTGTTCCCTGTGCCTGGAATACCCTTCCCTGGTCTCTGCATAGCTCACTCACCTACTTCAAGGCTCTGCTTACAAAACACTTTCTCAGCCAGACTCTCTCGTTACACATGCTACCCCCTGGGTGCCTGAGTGGCTCAGTCAGTTAAGCATCAGACTTTTGATTTTGGTTCAGGTCACCATCTCATGGTTTATGAGATCGGGCCCCACATTGGGCTCTGCACTGACAGCACAGAGCCTGCTTGTGATTCTGTCTCCTTCTCTCTCAAAATAAACAAACATAAAAAAAATGCCACCCTCAGCATTCCCTATCTCCTCTACCAGCTTTAATTTTTCTCAGTAGCATTCATTGCCTTTTATTATACTGCATAATTTCGTTATTTCATTCGTTATTTCTTTTTTTAAAATTTTTTTTAACGTTTATTTAATTTTGAGAGAAAGAGAGCGTGAGGGGGAGAGGGACAGAGAGAGCAGGAGACACAGAATTGGACGCAGGCTCCAGGCTCTGAGCTGTCAGCACAGAGGCCGATGTGGGGCTCGAACTTGCAAACTGTGAGATCATGCCCTGAGCTGAAGTCGTATGCTCAACCGACTGAGCCACCCAGGTGCCCCTCATTCATTATTCCAACCCACAGAATCAACCGTTAGAACCTGGCCTGGTGCCGGGCCTTTCACTAACGGTGAGGTAGGCCTCAATAAATCTGCGTTGGCTTGTGCTGATGGCTCGCCCTAAGAGCCCTCCTTACAAACCCTGTGGCCCACCCAGCCCTTCTCGCTGGAGGCAGCTGCAGGCTCTGGTCTTTGAACCAAGTCCTAGTTGGCGGTTCCTCCTTGACTCAGCTCTGGAGCAAACTCGACAGGTGGCTGCCTCCAAGACGGTTTGTTCCGCCCTACAGTGAAACCTGGAAGAGGTTGACCCTGATAGATAAGCCCGCTTGTGACTGGGCAGAACAAAGATTTGTTTCCGGAAGGAGGGCAGACCTTCTCAGGGCCCACCCAGCAAAGAGCCCACCAGTGGCCCAGCCAGCCTGTGGCCCCTGAGCTGCTTCTGGGACACACGGAGCACTGGGACTGCACTAGCATTTCCCAGGGAGCAGGCTTTCCGTGCCAAGGAGGGAGGGTGGCCACAGGCCTCCACAGAGAGGGCGGTTTCTGCACAGCCCACACTGCCACAGTGGGGGTCAGGAGGGGAAAACCCACGGGAAGCCAAGAAGCTGGGAAATCCCTTCTCTGGCCCTGTCTGGCCAAGCAGCAGGGAGTCCTCAGGAGCCTCCCATCATGGGACATTTCCGGCCAGCCTCCTGGGGTTTGCACTGTAAGGCAGAAGATCAAAATTCTCAAACCCACACAGCAGTGTTTTTAAAGGGTCCATAAGTTAATGGACAAATGACCCATATTTAATAGTCTTAGAGTTAGGCCTGCGTCAAGGAAGCAAATTCAGAACCAGAGCCCTTCCTAAGTCACCTCCACCAGCAGGCAGGCCCACCTCAAGGCCCAAAGAGCTTTCCCTCCTAATTCGCCCTCCCCAGGCCCCTGGGGACACAGCCACTGGGGGGGAGGGGGGCACCCACTACTGGCTCAGAGCATTTCTGGATTCGTCCATCAGAAAGGCTACCAATGCCCAAAATGTTTTCTTGTTCTCAACATGGCGAATCTCTGTCTTCTGAAAGTCCGTTTGAATTTTAGGAAGAATGAAGTTATTTAGAGCAAAGTCTTATGAATATGATGGGTGATCAAGTTATGCAACATGATCTTTTACAGAATTTTTTGGTCAAGTGTAATAGACACACAGAGAGGTGCACAAGTCATAAACTAGCCGCTCGGAGAGTTTTCAGAAATAGAATACCACCAGGTGACCACCGCCCAGATCAACAACAGAATATTGCCACCAGCTCAGAGGCCCCTCATGCCCCTTTTAAGCAGGTTTACCTCCCCTATATCTGTCGTGCTGACATCAAGTGCAGACGTTGTTTAGGCTATTCTTGAACTTGATATAATGGGTATCTGCCATATGTACACTTCTGTGCCCAGCTCTTTCCGTGCTACGTGGGATTCACGTGTGCTATTCATGTATGGTTCACGTATAATATTGCAGCTACACAGCAATGGCTGCTGTGTAGTACTTCATTGTACAAATAGACTAATTTGTTTATTAACTATTGCAAATAATACTACTGAGAACATTCTTGTACATGTCTTTTCAGGAGTTGCCAGAAATCTAGATTTTCACGTGAGGTCTCCCAACTTTTTAATGTTGTAACAAATTCAAAGAGTTTGAAAGACACTGTGCAGGGCAAAGCATGTTGGTAACTGTAATCTGCCTTCCAGTGAGGAATTTGCTACCGCTGGTGAGCTAAACAATGCTTAGAGAGCCCAGCCACGATCGGAGGATGAAGGAAGGGGAGGAAGGTTTCAGAAAAGTGTGATCCCTGAGTGGGGTCTCAAGAAGGAGAAGCCTGGGAAGAAGGTGGGGAAAGAAGAGGAAGGGAATTTCAGGCAGAGGAAGAGGTAACAGGCTGACCCATGCGGGGGGAATAACAAGAGATCCTTGGAGTTTGGGGCCATGGTGTATCTGGAGTGTGGGGATGGCGACTTCTCCGCAAAGATGAGAGTGTCAATGACAGTCCACTATATGCCAGGCACAGTATTAAGCACCCATGTGCATTTTTCATTGCATTGTCATAACAGACGTTAGAATCATTGTTTGCTTTGTATATGGAGAGAATAAGACACAGAGAGGTTAAGTTATTTGCCCAAAGTCACACAGCCAGTAAGTGGAGGAGCTTGGACATGGAGCCTCATTGCAGCTAAGGTGAGGTGGGGCCAAATCAGGCAATACCTCATGTGTTACTCCTGCATCTTTGAATTTATTCTGACCTTGATGGGAGACTCTGGAAGGTTTAAGCAGGGAGGCCATGTCACTATGACCACGGCACAGAGAAGGCAGAGAGAGGGAAGGTGGGATCGGAGGTGATTGCAGGAATCCAGGTAAGAAATGGCAAGGTCTCAGCTAGGACAGTGTTAGGGCATGAAACCTAGGAGAGAGATTTAGGAGATATTCTGTAAGCCACTGCCCTCCTTCCCAGGACTTGGGGACTGATTGGAGGTGGAGGAGTGGAGTGGAGCAAGAAACAGGTTTGTAGGAGAAGCTGACAAGTTCTATTCTGGACACATTGAACTGGAGGTGTCTGTGCAGTGTCTGAGGGCCAAAGTCTCATAAGCTAATGGCCCTGTGGTTCTGGAGTCAGGAAGAAAACTGGGGCAAGAGATGAGCCTTGGGGGTCACCAGGATACAGGTTGAAGGCACAGGTGGAGGAGAGGATGGCGAGAAAAGAATAGAAGGTGGGACATAAGTGGGGGGAACTGCAAGGGTTTAAGAGCAAGAGGGTGTAGAGGGACACACTCAGACAACCAAGAAGGAGCAGTCAGAGGTATGGTGGGGACATTGCAAGAATAGTTCCATAGGCCATCGAGAGAGGAGAGAAGGTCCAAAAGGCAGCATCAATTCTTCAGAGGCCAAGCAAGAAAATTACCAACAAGTGCCCATGAGGTATGGTCACAAGGACACCACTGGTAATCTTAGTGGGGTCTCTTCATTGGGGACTCCCACAGGAAGATTGGGGTGCCCTAGGGAGGGAAGAGGAGGTGAAGGAGAGGGAAATGATTAAGAAGCACACAGACCAGAAGCTTGCCTCACCCAGGGCCCCTTGGGAAGCTTTGATGCTGGAGGCCCTTCATCTTTCAGTTCGAAGCCATGTTTGATGGGTTTTATTAATACACATGTGTTTGTGTATCGACCTCCATCGTTTAACTAGCTTTTGGGAGGAAGCCTTCTCTCTGTTCTTTTACCATCTTCTGGAAGAGTGCTCGCAACTGCTTACATTGCATATGATCATGCACACCATCTCTCGGTCCAATTCCAGGCTCAAAGTTCTTCTGGTTTTAAACTCTTATGATGGTGGGCAGGGGTGGGCAGGATCCATACCTTTCAACTCTTCACATCACGTGAAGTGATCTAGAATGGCATGTCCACATCCAGCCTGGGAGAGCCACCGTGCACTGCATTGCTCCTGTCAGGTCCAGCACCTGCCGTCAGTGGCTTGAGAAGGAAGGCAAGGTGTTAGAAAATTCAACTCAGTGACGCATGTCCTCACTCACCAATTTGTGAATGCAGGCAAGAAGCAGAGCAGGCAACAGAAAGGACCCTCTAATTGAGTTGACATGGGGGAAAATGCATTTATCTAAGTGTCATCCTTTGGAGAGATACTTCAGTATTGGCTTTGACTTCAATGGCTGATACATGAGACCAATCACCTAGGGATATCCTAATAAAGATTCATTCATTCATTCATTCATTCAGCCAACAAATATTTATTAAGAACTGTTGTAGTTTTGTTTAACAGCTACAAATTATTTTACATTCTTCCCATTAACATAGGCATGTAGAGTCCCATATTTAACAGCTTTGACCAACAGAATGTGGTAGAAGCTCTGCTTTGTGACTTCTGAGGCTACAAAGCTTTAGCCCAGTTCACGTAAAGCTAAACCACCATATAAAGAATCTGATGACCCTGAGATTACCAGGCGGGGCTCCACCAAACCTTCTCGGGTGAGCCCCACCTCCCAACTATTCCAACCCAGGCATCAGGTACATGACTGAGGATGACCTCTTGGAAGTAGATTGTCTAACCCCATCTCAGCCTTTTGAGATACTCCCAGCCACTCTAGTCTTCCCTGCTGAGGCCCCAGACATTGTGACACAGAGACAAGCTGTCCCTGAGGGGTCCTGTCTGATTCTGTGGGCATAATTAAATGGCATTGTTTATGGGAAGGCCATTCTGCATAATGGATAAGAATTATCTGGAATAAGAACCTATTGTGTATTAGGTGCTATTCCAGGCACTGCAGATAAGCAATAAACAAGATAGGCAAAGTCCTATGTGGGGCTAACGTGCCACCTGGGAAAGACAGATAATGTAAACAAATAGTCAGTGACTCAAAGATTCAGAAAAATAAAACCACGGAATATAACAGTGATTGTCAGGCTACATTGGGGGGTGATAGGTCCAGGGAAGGTCTATCATAGGAGCTGATATTTGGACTGAAAGTTGAATGATAACAGAAAGAACAGGAACAGCAAGTAAAAAGGTGCTAAGGATACTAAAAGAGCAGACAGAAGCCAGTGAAAGTGGAATGTGGTTAAGGAAGGATATGAATGGAGGAGCCGAGGCCAAAGAGATAGGTTGGGTCAGTCCAGCAGGACGTTATGGACCATGATGAGGAGGCTGGATTACATCCTAAGAGTAAGTGACATGATCTATACATTAAAAAGTTGGTTCTGACTGCTGTGTAAGGAATGAATTACAGAGGAACAAGAGAGGAAGCAGGAACACCAGTGAGGAGCCATGGTAGTAATCCAGGTCAGAGATGATGGTGGCTGGGACAAGGAGGTCATATTGGAGATGGTGAGAAGCAGATGAAACGAGGCTGTGTTTCTGAGGTAGAGCAGACAGCTCTCACTAATGGGTTGATTATAGAAAGCAAGAGACAGGGAAGAATCAAGGACAATTCCTGGATTCCCTATGTCCATCTTGGATTCTGTTCTAGGTATTGTGGATGCTGTTTTGTGGAGATTCTGGATTCTGTTATATTCCTCTGAAGAATATTGATGCTTATTTGTCTGTTTGCTTACTTGTTTTATAAAGCAGTAAACTTGCCCAGACTCAAACTGCAGACTCTGCCTTTTGGGAAGTTATTCAAATCTCAGTTCAGTTCTCCTGGCTTTGGCTGGGCTGTTGGAAGTCTTTTCCATACATGCATGGTTCAGGGATCAGCCAGAGATGTGGACAGAGTTAGTACACAGAATATGGGGCCAATCCTCTCTTTTCTGGGGTTCTCCTCTCCCTCTTAACAGCTATACTTGCCCAGACCCTGTCTTCTGGTTCTTTCAGCCAGAAAGACTGCAGATTTTCTACTGGAGTTTTAGCTACCCTATGTAGTTCAGGCTGGGAACTGCCTTCAGGTGAAAGCCATAGAAATAAAAAATAGAAATAAGAAATGCCATTCCTTTATTCCAAGTGCATAGCCCCTTCCTGTATCTGCCTGCTTTTGTTCACTCTCCAATACATTCAGGTAGGGTTTTTTAAAATTAAACTTTATATTTTGAGATGATTTTATTTTTTTCACATTTAATAATTTATTTATTTTTTAATTTACATCCAAGTTAGTTGGCATATAGTGCAACAGTGATTTCAGGAGTAGATTCTTTAGGGCCCCTTACCCATTTAGCCCATCCTCCCCCACAACCCCTCCAGTAACCCTCTGTTTGTTCTCCATATTTAAGAATCTCTTATGTTTTGTCCCCCTCCCTGTTTTTTAATTATTTTATATTATATTATATATATATTTATGTATATTATATACTTTTTTATATTTTTATATTTTTATATTATTTTTGCTTCCCTTCCTTATGTTTTGCATCTTAAAGTCCTCATATGAGTGAAGTCATATGATATTTGTCTTTTCCTGACTGACTAACTTTGCTTAGGATAATACCCTCTAGTTCCATCCACGTAGTTTCAAATGGCAAGATTTCATTCTTTTTGATTGCCAAGTAATACTCCATTGTGTGTGTGTGTGTGTGTGCGCATATATATATATATATATATATATATATAAATAAGATATATATATGTATGTATACACCACATTTTGAGATGATTTTAAAACCATATAAAGTTGTAAGAAGTAACAGAGATATCCTTTGTACCCTTTACTCAGTTTCCCCCAATGGCAACATCTTGTAAAACAGTGCAATAGCACAACCAAAATATTGACATTGAGATAGTCAAGATACATAACATTTCCATCACTACAAGGGTCCTTCGTCATCGTCCTTGTATAGCCATACTCCCTGCCCTCCCACCTACATCCCTTCCTTAGCTCCTGGTCACCACTTATTAGTTGTTCATTTCTAAAATTTCATCATTTCAAAAATGTTATATAAATGGAATCATACAGTATATAACCTTTTGGGGAATTTTTGTGTTTGTTTTTGTTTTGTTTTTGCCCAACATAATTTCCTGGAGATCATCCAAATTGCACGTATCAATAGTTCATCCCTTTATTCCATGGCAGAGATGTATCATAGTTGTTTTTTTTGTTTGTTTGTTTTGTTTTGTTTTTGACCATTCACCTATTGAAGGATACCTGGGCTGATTCCAGTTTTTGGCTATTATAAATAAAGCTGCTATGACTATTTATATATAGGTTTTTGTGTGGACAAAAGTATTCATTTCCCTGGGATAAATGCCTAGGAGTGCATTGCTGGGATGTATGGTAGTTACATGTTTCACTTTTATTTGTTTATTTTTAAAAATGTTTATGTTTATTATTTTTGAGAGAGAGAGACAGAGTGTGAGCAGGGAAGGAGTAGAGAGAGAGACACAGAATCTGAAGCAGGATCCAGGCTCTGAGCTGTCAGCACAGAGCCTGAGGCGGGGCTTGAACTCACAAACCACAAGATCATGACCTTAATCAAAGTCAGTTGCCTAACAGACTGAGGCACCCAGACACCCCTCACGTTTAGCTTTTAAAAGAAACTGCCAAGGGTTCCTGGGTTGCTCAGTTGGTTGAACCTCCAACTCTGGATTTCAGCTCAACGTTTTTTTCAGCTCAGGTCATGAGATGGAGCCCTGCATTGGGCACCCTGCTGGGCATGGAGTCTGCTTGGGATTCTCTCTCCCCCCTCTCTCTCTGCCTCTCCCCTGCTTGTGCTTGTGTTCTCTCTCTCTCTCTCTCTCTTTCTCTCAAAAAAAAAAAAGAGAGAAAGAAAGAAGGAAGGAAAAAGAAAGAAAAGAAAGAAAGAGAAAGAAAGAAAGAAAGAAAGAAAGAAAGAAAGAAAGAAAGAAAGAAAGAAACAGAACTGACAAACTCTCGTCTAGCATGGCTGCACCATAACACATCCCACTAGCTGTGAATGAGGGATCCAGTTACTCTGTAGCCTCACCAGCATTTGGCCTCATTACAATTTCTTATTTTAGTCATTCTGATAGGTATATAATGATATCTCATTGTGATTTTAACTTGCATTTCCCTAATGGCTAAAGATATTGAGCATCTTTTCATGTGTTTATTTGCCATCTGTGTATCCTCTTTGGTTAAATGTCTGTTCATTTCTGAGCTTAATCTTTTGGAAAGGAAAGCAACACGTGTAATTCTAATATTTGTGTTCCCTGCAAGGCTCCACATTTTCAGGTGCCCCATCTTCCATCAGCTGAGGCTGGCATAGCAGGGCATTGTTGCTTCTAGGGTTCAGAAGATGATCATGGGTGTAAATCACCCATCAGATCAGAGAGGAGATCGGGGAGAAAGGAGGGAGAAAGCCAAATTTGTGGTGTCCTTAAAGAGAGAACTATGGATGGGATTCTTTCTCTCTCTCTTCATCTCTCTTTTTTTCTAACCAGAGCAGAGGGTCCTGACCCACTTCTCAGAGTCCCATCCCTTCTATATCTTCCTGAGGCATCCCCTCTCACAGCCTCTCTCAAAGCCACAAAAAGCTGATCACACTGTGTTGTACCTAGTAGGTGCTGCATAAATATTTGGGCTTGGTGGATTTGGTCTCATTGGAATCGATGGTGTGCACATGACAGGAAACCCAGTTAGAGCTTGCCTGGCCCAGAGCAGGAATTTGTTGGAAGGAGTCATTTCTGAGGTGTCTCAAGTTAGTGCAGGAAGAGCAGGAAAGAGTCTGGGTCTCAGGCAGCTGGAATCCATAATCCAATCCATCACTACTCTCTCTCTGTCTCTGTCTCTCTGTCTCTGTCTCTGTCTCTCTCTCTGCCTAGCAGCTTTATTCCCTCTGAACACAGACTTCAACTTTCACAATGTGGGGAACATGGTTGCCTCTAGCCCTTACGCCCATGGCATCCAGAAACAGAGGGTCTGATCTTTAAGTTGCAGGGTTGGTTTTTTATGTTTATTTAGAGAGAGAGAGACAGGGCAGGACATGCACGAGCAGGGAAGGGGATGCATAGAGAATCCCAAGCAGGCTCCACACTGATCATGTGGATTTCACACACCCTAAGATCATGACTTGAACCGAAATCAAGGGTCAGATGCTTAACTGACTGAGCCACCCAGGTGCCCCTAGTTGTAGTTTATAAAGTCCTGGAGGAAGGTAATGGTGGACTCAGTGGGGACCAGGAGGTGGGCCATCATGACTGGCAGTAGAGAAGGGAAATTTTATCAAAGTGGGAAGGATTTGTAGACTCAATCATTAGATGCCCCCTCCAAGTTTACTGCCAACTTTGAGGGTTCAAATGAGACCATTGAAAGGCCCACAAAGCTCCTGCTTTCCTTTGCTCTTCTCACCTCCCAACCTGTAATATCTGCTGGACTCCAACCCAAATCCCACCCAAGCCTGGGAGCCTGTTCAGCCAGCCTCCTCTGTGACCTCCTTCCTGGGGTTAGGATGACTTCTTCTGCAAGTTAGGGTCATGCTAGCTGCCATAACAAATAAACCCCTGCAACACAGTAGGTTACACAGTACAAGATTTTTCTGGCTCACTTGAAAGTGCAATGTGTGTGTTTGAAGTTGAGGTTGCTTTCCACATGTTAATTTGGGGATCTAAATCCTCTTTCCATCTTGTGGCTCCACCTCTCCCTGCCTCAGAGTCCTTGACATTCAGCCAGGAAGATGGGAAAGAGAGAGAGAAAACACACCCACTTCTTAGCCACCTCACTTCTAGTCGCATTCTCATTGGTGGGGACTGCTCACATGACCCTTCCAGAATATAAGGGGTTGTGGGAAATGAAGTCCCTGGCTGGATAACTGCTTCTCAGCCATGACTTTATACTATGTAAGGAAGAACATAGGGAATATACCTCAGAGATTAATGCTGGTTTGGCTCCAGACCACCTCAAAAAATGAATGTCACAGTAAAGTGAGTCAAATGAATTTTGGGGTTTCCTAGCACATATAAAAGTTATGTTTACACTCTACTGTGTAAAGTGTGCAAAATATTAAGTGTGCAATAGCGTTGTATCTAAAAAACAATGTACATGCCTCAATTAAAAAGTATTTTATTACTAAAAATGCTAACCATCAACAGAGCTTTCAGTGAGTTGTAATCACTGGTAGCAAATCACCACAACAAATACAACAACAATGAAAAAGTTTAAAATATTGCAAGAATTACCAAAAAAGTGACAAAGAGACACCACGTGAGCAAATGCTGTTGGAAAAAATGGCGCTAAAATACTTGCTCGACACAGGATTGCCACAGACTTTCAATTTGTAAAAAAAAAAACAAAAAACACAGTATCTGTGAAGCACAATAAAATGAGGTATGTGTGTGTTTTGGCAGACCGTTGGTCATCTTGCCACCACCCCCAACCTAGGCAGTCAGCCACCCATAGATGAGTGCCTCATTGTCCTCTGTTTCCTGTCTGCTAATCTCAAAGTCCACAACACCTGGAGCCCTGGTCTCTTGTCACACCCAGAGACCCAACAGACTGATGGATTCATGAAAGGAGATGGTCAGCCTCACCCAATAATTTTCTAAAAGCAAATTGGCAAACTGTGGTCTTCCTGCCAGTTGCCTGGCTTTGTAAATGATGCTTTATTGGAACCAGGGTAAGGACTAGGGACAGGTAAGTGAGACGGGGTCAGGCAACAGAAGATTAGGTCATATCTTCATTTGAAATTTTGACAATTTGTTCATCATGGATTTTTGGAGTTACTTTTGTTTTTTAATAAAAAGTAGCATGTTAGGGATGTCTGGGTGGCACAATTGGTTAAGCGTCTGACTCTTGGTTTCAGCTTGGATGGTGATCTCATGGTTTGGGAGATCGAGCCCCGCTTCGGGCTCCATGCTGTCAGTGCAGAGTCTGCTTGGGATTCTCTCTGTCTCTCCCTCTCTCTCTGGCCCTTCTCCACTTGTTCTCTCTCTCTCTCTCTCTCTCTCTCTCTTTCTCCTTCTCCTTGTCTCTGACTCAAAATAAATAAATAAACTTTAAAAAGAATAGCATGTTAAAGTATTTTTGATCCCAATTACTGAGTTTCTTGGTGTTTCTTTAAATGTTGCACCCAAGCCAAGTGCATCACTCACCTGCCTGTCATGGTCCTTCCCTCTCTGAAAAGCCTAGCATCTGGGACTGTGCCCAGCCCCAGGTAAGACTGACATTGAGAGAGAAGGAGGAGGGTCCCTCTGCTGTGTCCTGAAGAAGCGTGCCACACTCTTTCCACCCCACCTGCCCTGAAGCACTGGAGTCTCCCGCTGCTGCTGGAGGCCCACTGTAGGTGGTGCGAAGGGCCTGGTGAGTCCCCAGAAGGCCTCCCTCCTCTACAAAGCTCCTGCTTCCTCTGAAGATGGCCCTGGGACCCTGCTTATCTCATTTCCCTGGTGTCATTTTGAGGTGAGTCCTGAAAGCTTTCAAATTGAAGCCATATCTCATAACAATTTGGTAGAGAGATACAACTGTCACCAGTTTGAAGCTATAGACTTTTCCAGAGTTATTTGATTTCACTTCACAGCCCCCAGGTTTTGCTCCTTTTTATTTTGCAGCTGATTCTCCCTCCCCCTCTCCTTTCCTCTCCTTCTTTGGTGATCTCCTCCCCTATCACTGATTTCCATCCCCTCCAGCCTTGGAGTAGGTGCTGCCTGGGGCTGGGTTGGGAGGAAAAAGGAATGTCTTCATGTGTGATCCAGGCTCTGGCAGTTTCTTTGGTGATCATGGTATGGGGGGAGGTGGCAGCTTCCTTTAAAATGAAAATGAGACTGTTTCACAACCAAGTCAGACACCTTGCATCCTGCATGAGAAGGACCAAAGCTTGGGAAAACCATGTTACCCCTCCCCCAAGAAAACAGGTTCTATGAATTTATGGAAGTTGACCTATGACACACATTCATCCTATGGCCCTGCAGTTGTCTCCCACATGCCGAAGAGAAAAGCAAGAGCCATGTTCAAGAAGGTTCACAGCAGGGGCACCTGGGTGGCCCCATTGGTTGAGCATCCAGCTCTTGATTTTGGCTCAGGTCATGGTCCTGGGGTCATGGGATTGAGCCTTATGACACTCAGCGTGGAGCCTACTTGGGATTCTCTTTTTCTTTCTCACTCTCTCTCTCCCTCTAAATTAATTAATTAATTAATAAACAAACAAATAAATGATGGTCCACAGTAGCATGCGCCATAATCACCCCAAACTGGAAACTACCCAAATGTCCATCAACAGTAAAATGGATAAATAAATTGAATAAATAATAATCATAATCCTAAGTAAACAGATGGGTAAACAAATAAATGCCATCCAATGGAATACTCTACAGCGGCAAGAATAAAGAATCTACAAGTATACACACAGACACTATGTTGAGCAAAAGAAGCTAAACACAGAGCACATGCTGGGTGACCCCAAGTATGTAAGCACAAGAGGGCAAAGTGAATCCTTGCTGTCTGATGATGGTGGCTGCCTTACAAGGTAGAGGCTCTGAGGGCGTGGAGGGCTCTGGGGCTAATATTGTGATGGCTCTTGATCTGGGGGTGTGCAGTTTGTGAAAATGTGGCAAGCTGCACACTTAGGCCACATGCATGTTGTTATATATCTGCTATTTTTAAATAAGCCAAAAGCAGGCCCAGCTAGCCTCTTGGACTTTATGAGTGGTGAGGAGGTGTGAGAGGGGAGGAGGGCAGACTGTCTGCAGGCCTCCTGAATGCCCCCCTGTAAGGCAACCACCCTGAAAGCTGGGCTGCCTCCCACACGTGTCCTGCCCCAGGATAGTCACGTGGAGCTCCACTCATGACCCCAGAACTCAACTCCCCAGCCTCCAGTCAAGCCAAGGCACATGCTCAGTTGAAGCTCAGTGCACCCCAGTCAGTGCTGGGTGGGTGAGCCGTGCCTCTCCAGGAAAGGGGGACATGAGCCCCTGTGAAGCAACGCTAAGACAGGGCTGGCTCTCATATGCCTGCCAGAGCTGCCATGCTCCAGGCCAACGACACCCTTCAGACTAGTTCAGCTCAGCCCCCTATGACCACACCGTGCTCCTCACAGCATCAAGAGAGGCCACTGGGTTGAGGGACAGCTTTCAGTGACACAGTCAGTGAGTGCGTATTGAACATTCACTATGTGTCAGGCACTGTGCTAGATGCTGGCAACCCACTCTTGTCCTCACAACCCTGACAGATAAAAAGCAAGTACGAAATAAACAAGGTGATTGCTAATTGTGACAACAGAGAGGAGACCCACCCCTAATATTTATGGGCCCCAGACAAGAGTTCAAGTGGGGGCCACTGGCCTAAGCCCACTCCTTTCCTTTCCTGCTCTAGGCTCTATCCTGCTTCTGAAGGGGCCTTCAGCCACGTGAACAACCCAGATGTACACTTACCTTCCACCCTGTCCTCTCCATAGGTGCAGGAGAAGACACCCAAGGAAGAGAGCCCTGTGCAGCCCTGGCAGCAGGCAGGGGGGCCTTGTGCGTAGAGTTATATACACTCCTGGGCTCTGGACGAGGGCCCTCCTTTGGCCCCATCCACTCCTTGCCTTGCAGGGAGGACCATGGAGAGGGGAGGGTGCCTGTTCACTTGGTTCAAATGGCAGAACTGGTCATATTAACTGGGGTAGGAGCCACTTGGGGGAGAGGAGGTGCCATGTGGGTGCCGGTTGTGCAAAGCCCCAGAAAGCATTGTGGGAGGAGGCAGGACGGAGTTCACAGAAAGAAGGCCAAGGCACCTAGAGCGGGGGGAGCTGTGTGGGGCAGACCATGCAGAGAAATGAGGGTTTTATTCTCAGGGCCACGGGAGCCATGGGAGGGATCTTTATTTCTTTTGTATTGAGGTATAATTGACACGTAATAAAATGCACCATCAAAAGTGTACAGGTCGACATATTTTATATATGCATACATTCATGAAAACACCAGCAGAGCAAGACACAGAACATTTCCAGTGTCCTAGAGAGCTCCCCTGTGCCCTTCCCAGTCAATAGCCCCTGAAAATAACTACTGTCTGGCTTACATTGCCAAAGATTGCTTTGCCTAATTTTGATCTTCAAATAAATGAGGTCATAGGACTCCGGGCTCACTTACGTCTGACTTCATTCACTCCACATTGTCTCTGTAAGATTCACTCATTTTGCCACATGTAGGGCAGGTCATACATGTGTGGCCATGTAGTATTCTACTGTGTAAGCTTACTGTGACATGCCTATCTATTCTCCTGTGGATGGACAGTTGGGTGGCTCCAGTTGGGGGAGTTGCCCGGGAGTGGCACCACTCTACAGCGTACGCCCAGGAGTGGAACCACTAGGTCGTAAGGTAGGTCTGTGTTGCCCTTTGTAGGTCCCATCAAGGAGTTCTTCAAAGTGGTTTGAGAGTCTGATGAAGGGCTTCCCATGGGAGCCTGGCACAACAGGCTGTGTATATAGGAAAGATCAGGTCAGCTGCTGTGTGAAGAGCCCTAAGGGATCAGAGTGGAGGGGAGGAAACCAGTTAGGGGGTGATGGAATGATCCAGGTAAGCAAGGATGAGGCGCAGGTGTGACTGGTAGCAATGGGAATGAGGAAAACACTCTCCCACCTCAATGAGAAGGACACAGCAAGCTCGCTGGCCAAAGCCACACAACATAGAATCAGTCCTTAAACCCAGAGATTCTAACTCAGCCCCGCAGAGTCCCTCTCGGCTCAGCACCCCATCTCTCTTTGAACTGTGCATCGTGTGGCCCCAAGGGCAATGAAGCTGGTATGGGAAATTTCAGAGAGCAAATAGACCTGCTAGGGATAAGCAAACAATTAGCTTTCCCACCCGGCCTAGAAGTCACTTGAAATCATGTTGTTTTGCTCATTTATTTATGGCCCCTGTTCAGCTTCCCAAACACCCCATCTCCTTGTCTGTTCCCTGGAATCTCTCTGGGGTTGGAAACCCAGTAGCAAACACTGAGAGCTTTCTCAAGCCTTGTTCACACTCTACCCCAGGGACATATGCTACAGACTAGGAAGCTCACTTCCTTGGCACACTTCCTTTGGGCAGCCAGTGGTTGTGGCTAGTGTTGCACCCATACAAAGCCAGCACTGAATCTGGGGCATGGCAGGCCTCCTCCACCTATAAAAATCAGAGCCAGGAAATCCCACAATGTATGGTCTTCCTGTAGGGACTGGTGAAAATTTCTCTACTATCTAGACAGCAGGCTAATTGGAGACGAACCACCTTTATTACTCACTAGGTAGGGGTGATGACCATCTACATGGCTTTGGGTCCTCTGGAGGTATCAATGCAGGGTATCACTAGGACTCTTTGAGAACAATACAGAAATCCAATTCTAAGTAGCTTTAATAACAACACAACAAATTCATTGATTTGTGCACCTGAGAAATCTAGAGGTATTGGTTTCAGGAATAGTAGGTTCTGGGTGCTCAAAAATATTATGAGGCTCCAATTCTCTTCATTTTTCATCTTTGCCTTTATCTCTGCACTTTCAAGCTAGTTCTCTTCATGTAATAGAAAAACATGGCCACCGATAGAACAAGTCAATCTCAGCCAAAAAAGTGGGCCTCTTTACCAATGTAGTTTTCCAGGGTGGGCTTTCCTTAGACTAACCTGGGTCAGGTGTTTAACTTGAACCAATCACTGTGGTCAAGAGCCTTGATGTGCTGATTGACCATCCTGGAATCAGAGGTGCACTGAGAGGTAAGGAGGGGGCCCTCCAAAGAAAAGTGGGTATGTATTATTTGCAGGAAAAGGGAAAGTAGATGATGAACAACCATCAAAAAGCAGATTTTAAAATTGTATCTGGTTGCAGGGTGCATGGGTGGCTTAGTTGGTTACACTTCCGACTTCGGCTCAGGTCATGATCTCACAGTTCGTGAGTTCGAGCCCCACATTGGACTCTGTGCTGACAGTTCAGAGCCTGGAGCCTGTTTTGGATTCTGTGTCTCCGGACAAAACAAGACAGAGCACAAGCGGGGGAGGGGCAGAGAGGTGGCAGGGGGACACAGAATCTAAAGCAGGCTCCAGGCTCTGAGCTGTCAGCACAGACCCTGATGCGGGGCTCAAACCCACAGACAGCGAGATCAGACCTGAGCTGAAGTCGGATGCCTAACTGAATGAGCCACCCAGGTGCCCCAAAAAGAATTTTTTTAATTGTATCTGGTTGCTTCAAATACCTGCACTTTCCTCTTAGGAAGTTGCTGATAAACTCATTCCAGGTAGCCTGAGAAGAATGGATGGGTGGGTGAATGGATGGATGGATGGATGGGTGGGTAGATGAGTGGGTGGATGGATGGGTGGATGGGTGGATGGATGGGTGGATATATGGGTGGGTGGATGGATGGGTGGATAGATGGGTGGGTAGATGGATGGGTGGAAGGATGGATAAATGAACAAATGCACACAGGAACAAATATTTACTAGTTGCAAGAATTTAAGCTACTTGAGAGCAAAGACCTAGCTGAGGACAGGGCACATAGTAGTAGGTCAAGGGTGGCAAATGCCTGGCATCACCAAGAGATGACTCTTCTCTTTCCTGTTGAGCTCGGACTGGCCTCAGAATCCTTCTTAACACAACACTCCAGATGAAACTAATCACCATCCTTTTCAAATATGTACATCACTTCCTTCAGAACCTGCCCCAGCTCTTTGGTATTGCTCAACAGAAGTATGTTGACATGAAGTAGGTATCTACCATGGGTTGGGCTCATTTGAACACATCACCTTGTTAAATGAAGGCAATCTGCTGTGTCCCCTTTCCTGTCAGTCTTCCCTTTGCCAAAGCTCCAATGAGTGTTGACATCAATCTATTTCCAGAAAGTGTCCACAGACCTTTAAGATGGTAGCTCTATATGTGAAGCCATCCCAAGACAAGAGACCCCACAGCAGAGGTGTGCTGATATGCATCCAACAACTAGCTCCCCAAAAGAGAGGTCCCAAGATGTAGCATTTGCCAACTACTATGGCATAAATTCTCCCACTGTAACCAATTTCAACCTTCCAAACTGAAGCTACTGAAAATAGAACTCAGAAGGGATGTTGACAATCAGCTCTCGAGTGTTGACGTGAGCTAGCTGCGGCACCCCACAGCCCTAGAGGGTGTTGTGTTTCCCAAGGGATTCTAGAACCATGTGAGAATTGACTTTGAGGCTACGTTTCACCAAGAGTCTCCCAAGAATATTTGCTTATCCTCCAATACAGAAACCTAAGTTCTCTTCTAGAAGTTTGCTACTTCCCAAATCATAGTCAATGTTACTTTAGGCTCCAAAGCAAAATGTGCAGTGAGGGGTGTCGGCTGACTTCATTCCATAAAACCTACTCTGAGGTATTGAATGCCTTCAGCATATCATTCAGTTCTGCTCTTATTCTGTGGTGTTTGCATTTAATCCACTCACCAACAAAACAATAAGTTTTAAAGTCCCCCCCCCCCAATTTCATTATTGGAAATGGTAAATAAATGCCAAGGTAGTATATGACCATGGTGACCTGACTTCAATTATGGTCGGTTCATGACCAATCTTGTTCTGTCTACACCTGACCCATTCTGCACCTCTTGTATTACTCGGAAACAAATCCCAAACATCATCTCATTTATCTGCAAGGATGTTAGTAGAAAGCAATACCGTTTTAATCTGGAAAACTCATTGAAACTGAGGTGTTAGCAACTGAGGAGGGTCTAAACTATCAGCCTGCTCTGACTTGGTGGAATTTCTCACTGGGTCATAGGCTGAAGAATGATGTCGTGATAGTGCATTATTTCCCCAGTGGGGAAGTGGGGGGTGAAGCTTTTGGGGGTGAGGAGCTGTTAATGGGACCTAAATTACAACCTGTAAACAACTACTGTCCCGGCTGCTTGCAGGGTAATTCTTGTCACCACCCTCAATCAGAGGCTCGCACAAAAGGATATTTGAGTTCAATCCAAAGAATGCTCCCATTCTGTTCCAGCCCTGTAAGTCTCAAGTATCCAGATCTTGTTCCAGTTCAGACTGATTCATTAGAATGTTTTTAAGTGGGGTGGAGAGGGGCAGATGAAGAGCTGCAAAGTTAGGAAAATGGCCAGCCACTCAGAGCTCTCTGATTCCTCTGACTCTGGTGTGTCTGGAGGTCTCCCAGTCTGGGATGCAGCCCCTTGGAGGGAGGGCAGTGGGGTACTGCCCTCTACCCAGGAGTGGTGACAGTCTGGAGGTCCACAAAGCCACATCCCGGAGTTCAACTTGTTTTGTGTGGCTCTTATAGCATTTATTTAAAAGACATGGGGATCTTTTGCCAATACTTATCAATTGGGAGGTTTTCCATAAAACTCTTAGAGGACATCCCAACAGCTTTTCAACCCAGCCTCATGCAAGGCAGGCTGGGGAACTCGAGCCCCCACCTCTCCCAGGGAGCCAGTGATGGACGGATATTGGTGGAATAAATACCTCATCTTCCTCACACGTAGGTAAGCAGCCTCTACAGCATGTTCTGGGCCAGCCCACGGGGTCTCCGGCGGCCTGAGTCCCAGCTGTACCCACCCAGGTACACCCCGACTGGGCTTCCTTCCCATGCCTCTCTCTCCCTTCCCCACTCCTCTCCTCCTGCTTCCAGGAAACTTCTCACAAATCATCTGCTTGCACTCAATCCGCACTCAATCCTTGTCTGGTGTGGGAGAATTCAATCCCAAGACGCCTTCCACCCAGCCCAGGCCTCCTAGCTTATCAGCCTCTAGCCCTCTGGGGCCAGTTCCTCTGAGGGCGGAGCACCACCACCAGCCAGTCATTGTGCAAAAGCGCAGCTAGCCTCAGAGATCAAAGCGGCCTCTGCATTTGGGGAAAATATTGGGTCAAATAGCATGTCATTTCAGAAAAGCTCTCAAGTACAGCATTCCCTGAGCTCTGCAATTACAGCCTCTTTCTCTGCTCACTTTAAATGCCCCTGCAAGCAGCTATTTACTCTCTGGCCCTGGGCACCACTAAAGGGCTCATTCTAAATATATCACGACTAACTCACAACGCTCATTGGCCCAAATGCATATTTGTGAGTCGCCCAAGCCTGTGGTTGAGTGCCTCTAAGTAAAACCCAGCCACTGTGGGAAGTTCAAAGTGCAGGGAGCAGAGCCCCTACTCCCCGCCCTCCCTCCAGGGAGTTGAGATTCATTGTTAGATTGGCTCCAAGGGCAAGAGCCTCCTAGGGTTTATAACAACATGTCTGAAGCTTTAAAATATGCACCAATAAATATTTGTCAAATACATTCTGAAGCCATACAGGTGGATCCCTTTTCCTTCCTTCTTTCCTTCTCTCTCTTCCTCCCTCCCTTCCTCTCCCCCCCCTTTCTTCTTTCTTGCCCTCTTTCCTTCCTTCCTCCCCTCTCTCTCAAGGCATACGCGCCATGCGGTGCCATTGCTTGTGATGGGCAAAGACTGAAACCGGCCTTTGTGTCCCTGGGCATGGGAGGGTTAATTCCATTAAGTTCTCTCCACCTAATGGGATACTCAGTGGCCTTTTCAGAGGGAGCTTAATGCTCCGAGCTGGAAGTACCTCCAAACGTAGTGTTAAGTGAAAGAAAAGTGTGCACTGTGACTTGTGGGAAAAGGGTGGGGGGTACCTATAAAGGCATGCAATGTCTCTGGAAGGATAAACAAGAAACGGCCACCCGGGGTTGCCTCTGGGGAGAAATAAAACACAGGGGACAGAGGGGAGAAAGAAACTTCACTTTGCATGATACATATATGTGTGTGTCTGTGCACACACACACACACACATTTAATGGAACATCAATAAAAACAGAGAGGAGCCCTGTCCCCTAGTCTGAATCTACTAACCTTGGTGTGCAGTGTCACGATGGTTTCAGAATCCTGTGTCAGCTCCCTGTCCAGTGTCTGGCTCCAAGCAGTAACGCATAGGTCCCTCTTGAATAAAGCCAGTGTGGTCCTATGTGTGGCCCCCCCGTCTCTCTAAATGAGACTGATAACTTTGCCTCCTCCAGGCAGAAGCAACAACAATCAGAAAAAAGAGTTCCAGACAGGACACAGCAGACACCCCTTCATTCATTCGGGACCTATTTGCTAAGTGCCTACTGTGTGTCAGGCAGGGTCCTGGGCTCTGGGGTTACAGCGGAACAAGACAGATAAAACTCTCTGCCCTCACAGGGCTTGTATTCTAACAGAGGAGGAAGGAGGACAGATGATCCCCCAGCTGAATAGAGGCGGTGTGGCTAAGGAGAGGAAATGGCGGGAAAGTGGATAGGAAGTGAGGGGTTGAAATCATCACTGAGAAGGTCAAGGCCTGAGAAGGGAAGGCAGTGGGGTCTGCAATATCTGGGGGGGGGGGGAGGGAGCCAGAGGGGACAGCAGGTGCAGAGACCCTACTGGCTTGAGAGGGGACAAAGCCCTCATTTGTGGAAGGGTCTGTGTGGCCTGGGCACCTGGGAGCGCCCCAGAGGCCTGCTTCCTCCCCTGCTTTGTGCACATAGTACTGGAACGGAATTGGACAAGTCAACCCCTGTACTCAGAGCTGGATGCAGCCAAAAGCCAGCGAGGATGGAGGGCTGTGTTGCTCACCTGGGCTGTCCCAAGGGGGGACGGATGTCCTGCTGCCACTGACCTCTGCCTCCAGATTTAGACCAAACAAGCTCTGGGGACCAAAACAAAAATAAATATTCTGAGAATGCTTTGTCCTCAATATCCCTCCACACAGACGTTCCCAGTGTGGGGTCTTCAGGTCATTCAGCCTGCAAAATAATCCACTGTGAGCCGCCCCTCCCCCCCCGCCCCTGCCACGGTGGCTCAGTCTGTTAAGCGTCTGACTATTGGTTTCAGCTTGGGTCATGATCTCACAGTTCATGAGTTCGAGCCCTGCATTGGGCTCTGTGCTGGCAGTGCAAAGCCTCTTGGGATCCTCTCTCTCTCTCTCAAAGAATTCAAGAATAAAAAATTTGAAAAAATAATCCACTGGGAGGAAAGGGATGTAGGGGGGCTCTTAAGATTCACCAAAGTAAGAAAACCTGTCTCACTTTGTTCAGTGGGCGGTGGGGGCTGGGGGGAACATCTGAGCCCCCTGGACAGACAAGTGTGTTGGTGTCAAGGTAAGCACCCATCTGTGGGGGTACATTCAGTGTAAGGAAATCCCTCCTCCCAGTCCCCTTAAAACCTTTCCCTTTGCCAAAAGATGGGGGGCAGGTGCAAGGGGACTTCCTAAGAATGCTGCCTAGAAACTCCACACTTGGGGAAACGCCCAGCATAAATGAGTGCTTGCGTGGGCATGAGCACCTGAAGGCATGTGCCAGAATATTCATAGTGGCACTGTTCACAACAGCCCCAGACGGGAACCAGACTCCCTCCAGCAAGAGGATATATAAATAACATGCGTACGTTCACACAACGGAACACAACTCAGCAAGAAAAAAATAAACGACATACAGCGATGTATGATTCCATTTACATGAAGGTCAATGGCAGGCAAAACTGACCAATGGTGACAGAGGTCCAGAGTGGTGGCTAACTGGGGGGGGTGAGGGTGACTGACTTGAAAGGAGTGTGAGGGAAGCCCTGGGAACTGGGGCGCCCCATACTTTGATCTGGGCCATACAGCTGGGCACACATGTAACATCCAGTGAGCAGCCCACTTCAATTCTTGCACGTACTCTCTACAGTAAGGGCCAATGAAAAAGCCAAAAGCAAAACAAAGAGTAAAAACATAAAAATAGGGGCGCCTGAGTGGCTCAGTTGGTTAAGCGGCTGACTTCGGCTCAGGTCATGATCTCACAGTTCGTGGGTTCAAGCCCTGCATCCGGCTCTGTGCTGACAGCTCAGAGCCTGGAACCTTCTTCGGATTCTGTGTCTCCCTCTCTCTCTGTGCCTCCCCTGCTCCCACTCTGTCTCTCTCTCTCTCTCAAAAATAAATAAAGATTAAAAAAAAGCATAAAAATACAGACAGAAAAGGGGGAAGAGGTAGCCCAGAGCTGCCTGCCTTTCTTGAACTACTAGGGATTCCCTAAAAGACTTGCAGGGGAGGGGGTCCCTTTTCTCTCCACCCACCCCGCCCCCCGCTTCAGCCCAGCCCAGCCCACGGCCACCTCCAGCCCCCAGTGGGTCCCTCCACCATCCCTCTGGCACCCACCCCACCCATTGTTTACAGGGCCATCAGAGATCACATGCGACCTACTTAGGGACCTGAAACAGACTCCGTAGGGGAGAGGGAGATGGGGTGTAGGGATGGTGGGGTGGCTTCCCAAAACATGAATCTGGGCAGGCCACTCCTGTGGTTGACTCTCCTCAATGACTTGCCTTTGTCCTCAGGATAAAATCTCAACTCCTTAATATGGTTTACAGGCCCTTCCAGGTCCGACCAGAGGCCCCCCTCCTCCTATCCCACCACCCTCTCCCTGACAGAATGGACATCAGGTCCCTAACCAGGTCACAGGAGCTTGCTCCCACTTTCCCCATGCTGCACCAGCCTCAGCAACTGCCCCAGTGCTCCTCTGCTGGTCCTGCAGCTCTGTCAGCACCTCTTACCCTCCTGGGGCCACAGCCTTAGAGTGTTCATGGTACCAGTGTACAACCACCTGTCCGGGGGTCTATATCTCCTGTCAGATGAAGCCCCAGGAGGGCAGGGACCCACCTGGAAGGGCTGCTGTCATGCATGCCATAATGCGTGGGAAACGCCTAGTGAGTACCCAGTGAAATTAACATTTAACTTGATAAATGTTAATTTCCCTGCCCTGGATCGGGATGGGAGTGCAGGGAAGGGCTGAGGGTGTAGGGATTGGCTCTGGGGATCGTGGAAGGGCTTGGGGGGCTGAGGTGAGGGCCAGGCAGGCTTTTGGGATGGGCTGTAAGCCTCTCTCCCTTTGGGTTCTCATCCACTTAGACTTCTCTCCCTGTCCCAGGGAGAAGAAGAAAGGCCTAGAATGAGTCACTGGGGGGAGCTTTGGGAGGATTCTTTATGTCTTTCTTCACTGCTGTGCTTCAAGTGCCCACAAGCCCCTTTACGTGGTGGCCACTGGCCTTCAGCCTGTGCCCCACCCACCCTCACCGTACCAAATGCTGGCTGTGCCCCTACTTGGGGCTCATCACATTGGGACAGATGGCTGTGCTCTTGAGATTCTTCTGGTGGATTTGGCAAAAGATTACTTACTGGATGAGTTTCAGAGACTGCCCCTTCCTTGTGACATGCCAAGGTGGGAGATGCTGGTCAGTGGCCTCTAGCTCCCCTCCCCTCCTGGCCTCTGATGGCCAAATAAGACAGGGAGGGAAGAGGTGAGGGATAAGGCAGTGGGAAGGAGGCCACTCCAGTCGCTGCCCCATCCCCTTGATGCCTTTACTTTCTGACAACTTATTCCTGCCCTTCTCCTTTCTTCTGTCTCTCCTCTCCCTGTCTGTGTTCTTAGATTTTCTTCTGAAAATACAAATCCAAGTCAACTATCTTGGAATACACTGACTCCAAGAAAAATGTGTTGAAGGGGGTGGAAACAACTCAGAAGGTAGTTGAGAGTCTCAAGTTGGGTGAGCCTCCCAAAGAGGCTAAAGTCCCCAAGACACATGAGTCCCCAAGGCGGCCAAGATCTATGTGTTGGTCAAGACAACACACAGGCCTGAGGAGGAGCCGGGCCGTGGGGGTGACTGCTGCTGCTGTCACCCCCAAAGAGCATCTGGTCTGTCTGCATACTCACGCCTCAGCCTAGCAACCCAGCTGGCAACTGTGCAGCTGGAAGCCAGCACCATGCCCTTGTCCCTAACACACCTCCAACCCCCCTGATCCCCCTGAACCATTCCTTCCTCCATTCGCGTGTTCACCATTTATTCCCAGCCCCTAGCACTTGGTCTGATGCAAGTAGATGCCCGATGATATGTGATGAATGGATGGATGGATGGACCTATCTGGAAGGTTGTTGTAGCAAACCTGGACGCCCCACCCTTATTTGTAGGGCTTTACCAATTCCATCTGCCAGTGTCTGTCTCTTTTTACACAAAAGCTTTTTCTAAAGCCTCAGAAAGCTGCCCTGCCTGTGAGCACCCCTGCCCCCCGCCCCCCGCCAGAGTTTCCCACTCCATTGAGCTCTGATTGCCCCCAGAGCTAACCTACTCTGTGACATACCTGTACTGGCCCCTTCCCTTCCCTGTCCACTCCCCCGGGGCCTCCCCAGTGTCAGAGTCTCACGGAGCACCTCCCAAATAAACGACTTACCGTTAAATCCTTGTCCCAGGCTCCAATAGCAGGACTTCTCTCGGACATACAGCCCCCAACGCTGCATAAAGCTGAATTTGGGCCTCCAACACCAGGCCCTGGACCCGTGCCCAGATGTCCACAGAGCACACAGCAGGCGGGTGTCGGAAAGGACAGAGCCGGCGAAGATTCACAAACAGAAGGGCTGTGACTGCCAAACTGAGAGAAGCAGCCAGGATTCCAGGGGTAAAGGAAAATATGAGGCCACAGGGACACAGTAAAGAGTGACAAAAGCAGAAATTAAAGTTGGAAATGAAAAGACCTCTACGGAACTGTGCCAGATGCCTGGAGGGGGACTCTGTCCCTCCCTCTGTTCTGGCTTGTGAAGCCAGCCGCAGTGGTAGGGGGAGGGAAGTTCACTGCTCAAACTTATGGGATGCCACACAAGCCTGTTTGCCACATCCTGTTCCAGCCCTGGAAGGCCCAGGAGTTCCATGATGACCAGCACAGAGCATGCACTCACGTCTGGACAGTGCCAGGAGCTATGTTTGACTTGGCAGAGATGTGTAAGGGATAAAAGTGGAGTCTGAATGCACATTCCCAGGTCCCCTGCTGGGGAATCCATGCCTCTGACTGCCTGGGGCTCACAGCTCCTTTCTGAGGGTGTGACTAAGCTCCCTTGGTGGTCTTGAACTTGTATATCTGGGATCCGGAGTTAAAGATGGCTCCCTGACTTCAGAGGAAAATGGGATGGGCATGTCTGGCTGCTGAGGACAAGTTGCGGACACCATGCGTGGAGCAGTGGGAGCTGGGAAGGGAAGCTGGGAGTCTGGAAAGCATTGGCCTCGCTGTGAGCACAGCGTGCCCTCCCCACACCCGCAGGACTACTGTATTCAGCCTCAACTAGGAGGTGGGTGGGGTATGCGCACCCCCGTGAGTGTTCCACATTGAGTCCTAAGTCTGCCAGTCCTTCAGTTGGGCTTCCAGGTATGTTTCTTTTTGTTTTATTAAAATTTTTTTTTAATCTTTATTTATTTTTGAGAGAGAGAGAGAGAGAGACAGAGTGCAGTAGGGGAGAAACAAAGAGAGAGGGGAGACACAGAATCTGAAGCAGGCTCCAGGCTCCGAGCTGTCAGCACAGAGTCCCATGCGGGGCTCGAACTCATGAACCATGAGATCATGACCTGAGCCGAAGTCAGACGCTTAACTGATTGAGCCACCCACATGCCCCTGTTTTTCTTTTTAATTTTTTTTTAATGTTTATTTATTATTGAGAGACAGAGAGATACAGAGCATAAGCATGGGAGGGGCAGAGAGAAGGGGAGACACAGAATCCGAAGCAGGCTCCAGGCTCCGAGCTGTCAGCACAGAGCCCAATGCAGGGCTGGAACCCACAAACCGCGAGATCATGACCTGAGCTGAAGTCAGACACTCAACTGACTGAGCCACCCAGGTGCCTCCCAGATATGTTTCTAAAACACTAACTACAGGTCACATCTAATTGAAAGGATATTTACACTGCCCAGGACACAAAAAGAAATGCCCAGGTATAGGATGGCAGTGGGCAGAGAAACCCTATCAAGAGCAAGACAAGGGTGCCTACAGCCTAAATTATGAAACCTCTATTTTGAGTTAACTCCTTGGGCTGCTGTTAACTGGACTTAGGCTTGTCTTTGTTTGCATAGCCATATTAACTCCATCTACCCCTGTGCTGTACAGTATGGTGGCCTCCAGCCAAGCACACTGATAGAGCATTGGAAATGAAGCCGGGGTACCTGGGTGGCTCAGTTGGTTAAGCATCCAACTCTTGATTTCAGTTCAGGTCATGATCTCACAGTCTATGAGTTCGAGCCCCACATTGGGCTCTGTACTGATGGCACAGAGCCTGCTTGGGATTCTCTCTCTCTCTTCCTCTCTCTCCGTCCCTTACCCTCTCTCTCTTTCTCAAAATAAATATAAATAAACTTAAAAAAAAAAAAAAAGGGAAACACAGCTGGTCTAACTAGCATGTGTTGTCAGCATCAACCATGCACTGATCTCAAGAAAAAGACTGATTTCAAGAAAATAAGATGAAGTACTCATTAATAATGTTTTATACTGACTACATATTCAAGCGATGCTCTATTTATATATTGAGTTAAATAAAATATCTTATTAAAGTTCATCTCTCTTGTTACAGGTTGAATTGTATGTCTCCCAAAGATGTGTTAGAGTCCTAACCACAGAATGTTATCTTATTTGGAAATAGGGTTGCAGATGTAATCAACTCAAATGAGGTCATCCTGTAGAAGTGAGGTGATTGATGTCCTTCTAAGAAGAGAAGAGACACAGTGATATGTCTACAAGCCAAGGAACACCAGGAATTGTCAGCAAACAAGAGGCAAGAAGCTTCCTCTACAGGTATTGGAGGGAGTACGACCCTGCCCACACCTTGATTTTGGACTTCCTACCCCCAGAACTGTGGGGCAGTAAGTTTCTGTTGTTCTAAGCTGTCTAGTTTCTGGTACTTTGTTACAGCACCTGTAGAAAACGAATGCATCTCTTTTTATTTATTTTCATGTGTCGACTAAACTCTTGTGAAGGGGACATACTACTGTTTCCATTTTCCAGATGAGAAAATGGAGGCCCAGGGAAGCCAAACAGCACGTGCAAAGTTGCCAGAGCTACTAAACAACAGACACAGACTTCAGACCCCTGTCTTCAGAACTCAGTGCTCTTTCCATTGCTGACCAGAGATACTCATCTGTTCATCCTGCACTGTTTATTGAGCACCTACGATTTGCCAGACACCATTCTAGGCACTCGAGATAGATTAAGGAACAAAGCAAAGAGCCTTGTCTCCTTGTGCTTACACAGTAGCAGGGAGAGACAGACATTAAATAATAAACATAATGAATACAGAAACTATTTATCGTATCAGAGGTAAATGCTATGAGGAAGTAACTAGGACAGGGTAAGGGAGCTGGGGGCGGGGGCGGGAGCAGGGTGGCGGCCAGTGTGCAGTATTAGAGGGTCAGGTGGGGCCTCCTGAAAAGGCAAGATTTCAGCAAAGACATGAAGGAGCTTAGGAACTAAACCATGCTGATCTCTGTGGGAAGCGTGTCCCAGGCATATGGGACAGCTGGTGCAAAATGACTGTGTGCAGACTTGAGACACAATCAAGGGGAAATGACGCACCTACCAGGTGGGTTCTTGGTGCTTCTGCTGCTCATTTTGAATGTTTTCTTCTCACCTCTTCATGAGCCTTGACCAGCCTTGACCACAAGGCCCCCGTAGGAGAAGACCCTTAGAAGGCTCACCCGGGGTTGCCCTGCACAGGTGGACAACGCAGCCACAGGAAAGCCTGGTGCACAAGGACGTCAGATGTCCACCCACCAAGGACAGTCCGGGGCAGCTGGTCCGCACAGATTCTGGGAGTCCAGGGTGGACAAGTAGAAGACCATCCCCTGCTGAATGGGGTTACACAGGCTGCTGTCCCAGAGTCTGCAGGAGGGCCTGGGCCGGGGACAGGAGCCAGAGAGAACATTTTACTTGCCCAGAATGTGCCATTTGCACTTTACTCTCCTGCAGATATAATGCCACCTGTGTCACTATCAGCGGTGGGGTGATATCGGTGAAGATTATTTGTTTAAGGCAGTCTAGCCCCAAGTGTGTGAAGAGTCGTGTGGGGAGTGTTTTTGGAAGGTGTCCCGAGAAGAAGAGTCTGAGATAAAGTTAAATATCCCTTCTCTGAGAACAGGGTGTGACTCTGATAGCCCCTGGGCTTTGGAGGGGACAGTACTCTTGGATGTTTGATTGTACGGTTTCACTATTAATTATTTATTCCAGTAAGAACACCAGTACTCTTACGAGACACCCTTGTGGCATATCAACCATGCTTCCCTGGCCAAGGCAAATAACAGAAAGCCAGAAAGCCCAGTGTCCCCACAGGCATCATCAGAGTGGTGGCATGTCAGCCACATGAAAGAATGGTGATTCCTAGGGCTCCGGCCGTCCTGGCCAGAAGGGGCAGGGCCAAGAAGCAGTTTCATTTCTTGGCAGAGAAGGCAAGAACAGACTCTCCTCCCACCCCATGGCCCACACCCTCCATGCTATCTGTCCTCCTCCACTCAGTCCAGTTTGCTCGACAGGGTGGTGGCTCTGGAGGAGAGCCCCACTCTTGACTGGGATAGAGGAGAAAGAACTGAGCAAGATGGTGGCCCTGGGGTCAAGAGCCAGCATCCTTGCCCTCTCCGCATTCCCTACAAGGGGGTCTCTCTGGCATCCATTTTAATACAATCCCCATTTTGCAGATAGGAAAATAGACCCATCCAGAGGGGGCCAGATTCTGCCCAAGACTGTGCTGAGGTCAAGACAGAGCTGACTTCTAAGCTCATGCCCCCATCCTGGCCCATATCCTCTCTCTCGCTGAGGTCCACCTCCTTGGAAAAACAGAAAACTACTTCCAGAAAAATAAAACTCACGGAGGCTTCAAGACTTGAGAGAAGCCAGAGAACAGACAGGTTCGTTAATAAGCGTCTCAACCAGGGGTCTTCAAACTGCATTCCGAGGAGCCCCTGGACTCCTTGTAGGGGCTTCTGGTGCTGTGACACGGGTGTGGCTCCCCACCCCACCCCCACCGCCTGCACTGTGCCAGAAGATCTCTGTTCTCATCTGCTCCATACTTTGAGTTCCCACGTTGGACTTCATTTAAGGAGTTCCTTATCTGAAAAACAGGCTTGGAATAGAAAAACAACTGCGGTGCCGTCAGTCAATACGGCTCGGCGTCACAAAGCCATGGACTACTGATACATTCACCACCATGGATGTATCTCAAGGGCATTACACTGGATGAAAGAAGCCACATTCAAAAGGTTATGCACTCTACGATTCCACTTACATGACATTCTAAAGAAGGTAAAAGGGCTGGGACAGAAAACAGATCAGTGATTGCTAGGAGCTGGGGAAGGCAAGATTGACTGGAAAAGGTCACAGCGATCTTGGGTTCACGGGAACATTCCATATCTCGATAGCGGTGATGGCTGCTCATTATATGCATTTGTCGGAAGTCACAACTTGTTTGCTAAAAAGGGTGAACATTATTGTACGTAAACAATACCTCAATAAACCTGACTTGAACAAAAATTAGTAGGGGTGCCTGGGGGGCTCGGTTGGTTAAGCGTCCAACTCTTGGTTTCTGCTCAGGTCGTGATCTCCCGGTTTATGAGTTCGAGCCCTGCATCAGGCTCTGCACTGACAGTGTGGAGCCTGCTTGGGATTCTCTGTCTCCCCTCTGCCGATCACTCGCTAGCTCTCTCAAAAAAATAAATAAATAAACTTTAAAAAGTGGCTTTAGAAACAATTGGAGATCCCTGCCCTAGAAAGCTTTCATTCTAATGTCTTCATGAACAATTTAAAAATGAAGGAAAAAGTAACAGCCTCTGAGTCTAAAGGATAAGAAAGGGGATGACCCCCCCACTGAGGGCCTTCTGTATGTAAGATAATCTGCTAGTTGTTTCAGTTCACCTATTAAAAGTCATATATATATATATATATATATATATATATATATGTGTGTGTATATATATATATGATTCATCATATATATATAATTCATAAAATTCATATATATATATATATATACACACACACATATATACACATATAATTCTATGGAGAAGCTGAAACTCAACAAGCTAATTGCAGCAGATTGCATTTTCCAGACAGCAAGAGATAATGTAAAAAAAAAAAAAATTACAATAAAATAGTAAAACACTGTGTTTTAAGCTACTTGGTTTGGGAGGTGATTTGCTGTGCAGCAGTAGATAATTGGAACACTAGGTAATAAGCCCAAGGCATCTCCACAGCCATCGCTCGCTCCCTGAATCCCAGATCGGTTGCCTCTCTGTTCTGCTTTGTTCCTAAATAAGGCATTGTGGGTCCAAGCCTCCAGACACAGCCCCAGAGAGAAGCTCTGAACACACTACTTTCTAGAGCATCAGGATCCAGCCTCCGTCTGAAAGCCATGTGCCAACATGGTGCCTGACACACAGTAGGTGCTCAATAAATATCTGGCAAATGAAGGAAGAGGCTCCAGGCCCATTCTAATAGCTACCATAACAGTGAACAAGACACAGCTCCTGCCCGCATACAGACTGCTCTTTAGGTAGGAGACAGCAATAATAAGATGATTTTAGACACTAACTGGAGTGAAGAAAATGAGCAGGGCCATGTGACAGGGAGGGAACTGGCTGTGATATGGAGGTCAAGCAAGCCCTCTCTAAGTGGACGGCCTTTGAAACCTGAAGGATAAAAAGGATGCCATCTCTGGGCAAGTGAAAAGCTGTATTCTGGCAGAGGGAACAGCCAAATGAAATAGCTACAAAAGACATATACACACACAGACAATTCTAAAACCAGAAAAGGAAGACTCACGTTGATGGAAGCCTCACTTCTGCTGGAGAAGAGTCACTAAAACAAAGAAACGACAGCATGGAACAAAGGGAAAGGCATCAGTTAGGACGTGAGAACTAGCTTTCTCACGAATTCCCCTCATGACCTTGAGGGGGTCTTTGTCTCTCTCTGGGCCTCTGTTTTGCTTGCTCTGAAACGAGGAGTGCACGAGCGTCGGCAGTAGGCTGGAGCCAGCTCCTACCAGCTTGTGAGAGTAGACTGTGCGCGTCTCTGCCTACTTCCACACTCAGTGATGTCACTCGGGTAGGCTGCAATCGGCCATGGAGGGACTTTCCACACCATGGAAGTTGGCAAATGCTGCAGATGGGACTGTTTGCCATTGTTTTGAGAGCTGGTTGTTCAACACATACTAGCACACCGCTGGATTAAATAAGTGCTTCTCAAGCCTTTGGTTAAAGTCTCCTATTGTCATTTTTAAATTCACAATTTTACATTCTATCCCCAGATGTATGTGTGCTTGTTTCTTCACATACTTGAAAATATAAACTTTCATTTTCCTAACTTCAGAAAGATGCATGATGGTAATCCTGTGGATTTTTTACATCACACACACACACACACTCACACACACACTCACACGTGTTCCTCCCTGGCTAAGTGCTGCCCTGTGGTCAAGGTTGGAATTATTCAATCCCTCCAAGGGCAAGGACTTCCCCTCATTGTGGCTCTCTTCCTCCTTTTTCTCTTTTTTCTTTCAAACCCAAGACCTTCCCTGACTTGGTTTTGAACTTGGGCACTGGGGAGGAGAAAGCAAGCCCTGGTAGCCCATTCACAAGTGCATTTGTGCCCTGGGGCTCACCACAGAAGCTGGCCAGTGTCTGCTCTTGACTCTGGGCCCAGGCCTGGCCAAGCACACATTCCCCACCCTTTTGTGACACCGCAGCTGTGTGACTCCTTGCTGGTGGCCCTAAAAATGCTGCCAGCGTCCACGGGTTATTTCCCTGCAGACAAAAAGGAATGAGAACTTCCTTTTCCTCCTCCTCCTCCTCCTCCTCCTCCTCCTCCTCCTCCTCCTTCTCCTCCTCCTGCTTCGGAAGTGTGTGGGTTTAGTTCATCACACTGGGGCTAGGTCTGGGAGATCTGTTTTCTGCGTCTCAGACTTGAGGCTGCCGCAGGCTTCCTGGCTGACCTTGGACAGATGGTTATGTTTTGTCTGGGCCTATTTTTCCGCCATCAGCTGCTGCTTACCTCATTGCTGGGGATGGCTGGGTAGATGTCTGAGGCAGCCTCGAAAAAAGCAGACAATAGTTCCAAACACAGAGCTGGTACATGGACTACAGTTCCATGCCATTGAAACAGGGGCAGAGACCCTGTTTCCACAGATGACAGACCCTGGGGTGCTAGAGAATACATCATGGAAAATTCCAGAAAAAAAATGTATACAAAGCAATGTCATCCCCCAAAGGAGGCTAGAGAACTCTTGGAGGGGAAAAAGCAGAGTGTGATGGGAACTGGGTGGGAGTGGGGGAAGGGGACAGCTGAATATTAAAGGGAACCTCTCCCCACTCTTCTCTAAACTTCTCAAAGCAGCACTCACTGTCTCTGCCTCCTCAGCCCCCAGGACTGCCTCCTCCACCATGCCACCAAATTGGCACCAAGGATGTCAGTGGCTCTTCATTGCTAACCCAATGACCAGTCTTCATAACCAATATCACCACCCACTTTGTCCCATTTGGAACAATTCTTTACTCTCTTTCTTAAAACTCTCTACTCTCCTGTCTTATCAGTCTCACTCAAAGTGGAACCCAAGACAAGGATGTGGGTACAGGTAGTTTATTTGGGAGGTGGTTCTAGGAGGCAGGAGTGAAATGTGGGGAAAGTGGGACAAGGAAAGAGCATATGTTTTAGGCTCTTGCTGTGAGAACCTGGAACTTCATCTTTCCTGGGTCCTTTGAAGAACTGTGTAGTATGCTCCTTAGAATTGCTTCCGCCAAGGATGAAACACAGGAACATTTAGCTGGACTCTTGGAGCCTACTGGTTAAGGGTCATTCATCAAGGGCATTAAATCCCTGAGGAAAGAAAGCAGAGAGCCATGATGGGTGCTGGAGGTGGGGAGCCATCTGCATGCACAGGAACTGTCCCTGCTGTAGCCCCAGTCAGTGATGGACTGAGGGATGACTTTGAGGGTACCATATGTCTCCTAGACTTGGCCTCCATGGCTGCTCACTCCTGTGATTCTCCTCTTGCCCTGTTACCACACCCTCTCCGTCTGTTTCCAGAATCCTCTTCATTCTGTCCCACCCCTCACAGGCTCCTCAACCAACTGCATTCCTTTGCAGACACCTGCCCTCTTGCCAGTCCCTTCCTCATCCAATGCCTTCGGCTTATCTCCATCAATGCACTAAGCACACTTTTCTGTTTGTAATTTCATCCTCCTCCAAGCAACTTCTTAAAGGCAGGAATAGGACTTCTGGTAGCCTGTTGCCCAATGCACAGTGTTGGGCACATAGGAGGTGCTCAAAAGAATGTAGCTCCTCTCCTCTTCCCCCTACTAATGGCAATGTTATGGAATCATGTTATAATTCCCTGATAATGGCGTTGTTATGGAAGGTCCCAATCCTTAAGATCTAACATGAAGGTTGCTTGCTAGTTTCTATTTTCTTTACTTTCTGGAGGAAGCAGGGCCCCAGGATGGTGGGAGTTGCCAACCTCATAGGTGGGTTGCCTCTCTGGTATGCTACCTTGAAAGTCGCCTGCTCCAGAACTTCTCCATCCATCATGTCCCCTACCTGTTTCACAAGGCTTGGTGAACTTAACAATTCTATGTGCATTCCAAGAAATATGGGGCTTATTATAAACAAATGAGGGTTGGAGACTCCAATTAACCAGTAGATGAGCAGCCACTCCATGCACAGGACCATGCAAGGCACTGAGTTGCAAGAAGAAGAAAATGGATGAGGAAGAAGAAGGGAAGAAGCAGAGGACACCTCTGTCTTTAAGGAGTTTATAATCTAGGTGGTGGAGGCAAGACTGAGAACACAGACTCCCCTGCTGAGAAATGTTCATGTTTCCACAATCAATTGGAAAAGAGCAGGTTGTTTAGTAAATGGTGCTGATGAAACAGATGAAGAAAAATGAAATTGGATCCCCACCTATCACTTCACACAAAAGTGAACTCTAGCTGGGGTTAAAGACCTAAAATAACATGCTGTCAAGTTAAAAGAAGACATGGTAGAAGAACACCTTTATGGCCCAAAGATAGAAAAGGACTTGTTAAACACACTTTTAAATGCACAAATGATAACGTAAAATATTGGTGAATTGGTTTTATCAAAACCAAGGATCTCTACTCCACAAAGTTCACAGGCAGATAACAAAATGAGGGAAAATATTTGCAATGTCTAAAACTGACAAAGTAATATTTGAAATATTTGCATACCTGGGACATCTGGGTGGCTCAGTTAGTTAAGCATTCAACTCTTGATTTTAGCTCAGGTAATGATCCCAGGGTGTGGGATCAAGACCCGAGTAGGGCTCTGCACTGAGCATAGAGCTTGCTTGAGATTCTCTCTTTTTCCCTCTGCCTCTCCCCACTCACACTTGTTCTCTCTCTCTCTCAAATAAAATTTAAAAAATAAAATTAAAAAATAAGTTATTTTCATACCTTTTGCAAATCAATGAGAAAAAAAACAGCAAACCCAACCAAAATATGGGTAAAGGGCATGAACAGGCAACCAACATAAGAGGAAACCTACAAAAGCTAACAACTATTTAAAGAAATACTTAAAGTAGTTAGTAATCACAGAAATTGTAAAATCAAAACAACAACGAGATAATGATTTGGAACACTAGGACCTTCCACCCTATCGGTGCACATGAATGTAAACTGGCATGGCCAACACACTCCTTACTCTAAAAAGGAGTCACTCATCCTGTGAACCAGATATTCTGTCCCTGAGTCAATCCCCAGATTTGCTCTTACAAACCTGTAATAGGCCAAGGATAGAGCAGTGGATCATGTTGGTGGTGGTGATGGCAGGGGCCAGAAGCAAGGTGAATGTCCTTCACTTGGAGTGGAGACATTATGCAGACCACGTGTAGCTGGGAAGCCCAGCCAACAGTTTGAAGTAACAAAACAGGTATCACATATTGGCATGGCAGGGGCTTTATAACGGTGCTGAGTGAAAGGGGGGAAAAAAGCAGAATGAGATCCATGATATGACAGCATTCATATAAATTTAAATGCTGGCACCCAAAATAACAAAACATATTTTCAAGAACACATACAAGCTAAAGAAAACATACATACAAGTAAAGAACACATACAAGTAAAGAACACATACAAAGAACACATACAAGTAAAAAACACATACAAGTAAAGAAAAGCTAAAGGAATAGACAGAAGGGTGATAGTCCAGTTACTATGGTCCTGTGACAGATTATCCCAAAACTTAGTGACTTAAAGCAACCATTCTATAGTAGTGCATGGGTTCCTTAGGTCAGGACCTTGGGCAGGGTTGTCAGGAGATGCTTCTGCTCCACACGGCATTGACTGGGGTCACTAGGTGGTATCTGTGGGAGTCTGGGCTGGTCTGCAGGGCTCAAGGAGCTTGCTGACATGTCTGGCATTTTGGCAGGGGTTCAGCTGGGGCTGTCAGCCAGATCACCTCCAGGAAGCAGCATTGGCACTAGGATGATGGTGTCAGGGTAGCTGGAGTTCTTACATGGAGGCTCAGAGTGCCAGGAAGCAAGAAGGAGGCTGCATGGAAGGCACACAGCATCACTTCTACCACACTCCACTGGTGGAAGCAGTCACAAGCCCACTCAGATGCAAGAAAAGGGACATAGACTCTGCTTCTTATTGGGAGAGCTTTCAAAGAATTTCTGCTCATTAAAAAACCTCCTCTGTTGCCTGTGGTAGGGAGGAATATAGGAGCAGAGAATGAGGCTAAAGTAAAATAAATGAATAAGAAATTCTATGTGGAATGGTGGCTCCATTCAACATGTCCTACTCAAGAGCCTACGCGTCTAACCTTATTTGGAACAAGGATCTTTACAGAGGAAATTAACTTAGGGATCCTAAGATGGGATCATCCTGGATTAACTGGATGGGCCCTAACTCCAGTGCAGGTGACCTTATAAGAGGGAGGCAGCAGGAGATTAGGTGACAGGAAAGGAGGACACACAGTGGGGGAGACTATGTGAGGAAGAGGCAGAGATGGAACTCTGTACCACCAGCCACGGCATGCTTGGAGCTGCCCAAGCCTGGAAAGAGCAAGGACAGATTCTCCCGGGAGCACAGCACTGGCAACGCCTTGATTTTGGACTTCCAGCTGGAAGATCTGGGAGATGACATATTTCTGCTGTTTTGAGTCACCAGTTTGTGGTAATTGGTCACAACAGCTCCAGGAAATGAATGCATACTGTGACGTAAAAATGTAACAGGATCTTTTAAAAGGGCCTCTTCCCATCTTCATTTTTACTGAGGCCCAAAGGCCAGGAATGAGGAAATGGAAGGAAGATTCCATCAGGCCAAAGGAAACCCGGGCCAGATTCGTAAAGGAGGTGCTTGGAAACCAGGCGTGGGACTCTTTGTCTCCCAGCCACCTCAAGGTGTCAGAGGGTTGAACCCAAAGTGACCAGAGAGTTCTCTGAGGAAAGTGGTCAGCGAGTGTGAGGCCCACTCTCTGGGGAACAGGCGGGAATGCTGCCGTCTCACCTCAAAACTGGAGCAAAGGGAATCAGGGAGACCTTGCAGTTTAGGGGCCTAGGAACGTGAAGTCTAGAGGCTGTGGCCATCAGCCTGAGCAGGGAGGTGAGGGTGGGGTGGCTGCGCTGGAGCCAGCCAGGCCTCTGTGGATGGAAGTGACAGGGCAAGGGTGCCTGCAGTCTTGTCGAGTATCAGACGAGTGTGAGAGAGGGTGGCACTGAAAAGAACATTTCAAGTCCTATTGGGACGTGGCTCTTCCCTGACCCTCACCATTCCCCCTCAACTTGCTCCCAGGAAGAGCCAATGGCCAAGTGAATGTCAAGGAGGAGTAGGAGCCCAGGTCAGAGAAATAGCAAGAGGGCTGGTCCCACTTGCCCACTGCAAGTGGAGCGAACCTGAGCTGGGCAGGACTGTCACATCGGAGCTTGGGTGATTACACTGAACTGTGCATATTAATGTGTCAAGTCTTGTATTTGAAAAAGGGTCTGAGGACATTTTAACTTTATTTATTTATTTAGAGGGGTGAAGGGCAGAGAGAAGGAAAGAAAGAGAGAATCCCAAGCAGGCTCCACACCTGCAGCACAGAGCCTGATGTGGGGCTCGAACCCACAAACTGTGAGACCATGACCTGAGCCAAAACCAAGAGTTGGCCACTTAATCAACTGAGCCACCCAGGTGTCCTGGGTCTGAGGACCTTTTATGACCTAAGACTGAGCAGAGGAGCAGTGACAGTTAGAGTTACCTTCCTGGGGTCAAGGAAGAATTGGCCTGATGGGAGTGTATGGGATGGGTCCAAGGTAACAAGAGCACTGTTGGGATCACACTGGTTCCAGTTATGGGGACAGAGATATTGACAGCTACCTCTTGTCACACCATGACTTGCTGAGTCAGCACGATGCTAGGGTACCATCATCTACCTGTGTACTCTCTTTTAAAAATATTTTTATTTTTTAAATTGAAGTGAAATTCATATAACATAAAATTAACCATTTTAGGGGTGCCTGGGTGGCTCAGTCTGTTAGGTGTCTGACTCTTGATTTCAGCTCACGGTTCACGGGTTCAAGCCCCGCATCAGGCTCTGCGCTGACAGTGTGGAACCGACTTGGTATTCTCTGTCTCCTTCTCTCCTTCTCTCTCAAAAATAGGTAAATAAACATTTTTTTAAAAATCAACCAATTTTTAACTGTGAACAATTCAGCAACATTTAGTACACTCACAATGTTACACAACCAGCACCTCTGTCTGGTTCTGAAACATTTTCATACCCCCAGAAAGGACACCCATCCCCACTAAGCAGTTGTTCCCCATTTCCCATCTCTCCCAGCCCCTGGAAACCGCTGGTCTGCATTCTGTCTCTATGGATTTACCTATTCTGGATATTTTGTATAAACGGAGTCATACAACATGTGACATTCTGTGTCTGGCTTCTTTCACTTACCATAATGTTTCTAAGGTTCATCCAGGCTGTGGCATGTATCCGTACTTCATTATTTTTGTGATTGAATAATATTCTACTGTTAGATCACAGTTTATTTATCAGTTTATCCACTGGTAGACATTTGGGCTGTTACCACTTTTTGGCGATTGAAAATAGAGCTGCCGTGAACATGTGTGTACATGTATCTGTTGGAGAACCAGTTTTTGATTCTTTTGGATATACATCTATGAATGGAATCACTGGGTTAAATTCTACATTTAACTTCTGGAGGACTATTGAACTCTTTCCACTGAGGCTGAACTACTTTGCATTCTCACCAGCAATGTCTGAGGGGTACAATTTCTCCACATTCTTGCCAACATGTGTCATTTTGTTGTTTTCTTTTTTTATTATAGCCATTTTAGTAGGTATGAAGTGGTATCTCATTGTGGTTTGGATTTGCATTTCCCTGAAGACTAATAATGCTGAGCATCTTTTTATGTGTTTATTGACCATCTATATGTCTTTCTTGGAGAAACGTCCATTCGAGTCCTTTGCCCAAGTCCTTTCTTTAATGGTGTCTTTTTGTTGAGTTGTAGGAGTTTTTAATACATTCTGGATACTAGGTCCTTACCAGATATATGATTTGCAAACACTTTCTCCCATTCTGCAGGCTGTCTTTTCATTTTCTTGATAATGTCCTTTGATGCACAAAAGTTTTTAATTTTGATAAAAGTCAATTTATCTAGTCTCACTTTTGGTGTTGTATCTAAGAACCCGGTGCCAAATCCGAGGTCATAAAGGTCTACCTCTGTGTTTTCTTCTGTCTTGTGGTTGGTCCATTTGAGTCAGTTTTGTCAATATGGTGTGAGGTAGGGATCCAACTTCATTCTTTTGCATGTCAATACACAGTTGTCTAGAACCTCTGTTTGACTCCTCATATTAATCCCATGACAGAAGCAGTGTTATCAATTCCATTTTACAGATAGGGAAACTGAGGTTTCAAGAGGTGAAAAGTGGCCCAAAACCACACAGATAGCAAATGGCAGGACTGTGATTTGATCTGAGAACTAGTGCACATCGTGGCCAATGCCTCCAGTGCCTGGGCCACCTCCCCTCAGTCCCTCTGATTTCAGAGTGGCTGTGATGGACGGTCCACGCATGTTGCCAGCATCATATCTCAATTGTGCTGGAGTGCTTCTCCACTTTGCCATCTTAGGGCTTTTTCTGAAGCCCTGAGAGGCAATGAGGTTCACACACGGGCACGACTCTAGGAGGTAACACTCTTCCGGGGGTTTAGTTGAAGTGAATTCCAAAGGGTTACTCAGTGGATTGATACTGAGTGCATGTTTCACAGAGATACCCAGTGAAGCACACTGCACCCCTACCTTCTAGGATCACCACGAGAGAAACCACCTGCACCAGTCCTTGCTCAGCTCTGCTCTTGAGGAACCCAGCCAAGACGCCCATCAGAGTTCTTAGCAGGGGACTTCCTGCCCCCACCAACTTCCCTCCCTTCAGACACTGCAAGCCCAGACCCAGGCCCACATGGTCCAGACCAGGTCACAGCACCTGCTGACCCAATATCCAACCTGGAGGCAAGGAGGGGTGAATGTTACTGCTGCTCTGAGCGCATCGACAAGAGAGACAGTGAGTCGCCTATGTTCATATTGATGCTGCTGAAACCCAGACAAGAAGTCTGCCTCAAGGCACTTCTTTTTCCAAGAATACATGGGCAGTGGAGCCTCCCCACAGAATCATAGCTCTCCAGTAGCCAAGTCTTTCTCCACTCCCTGGGCGGACCTCGCCTGTATAGACAATGTCCCTGCAGGAGGAACTGGGGAAAAGGCAAGTGCCACAGGGCCTGTACTATTTTGCTCCAGAGTTTTACTTATTCTCATTTGTAACTTATAGGTACAGATGAACTTTCCTAATAGAGGGACTTGAACCAAGAGACTACCCTGAACTCAGCTCCAGAAACCAGAAGAGTCCCAACAGCCTGGAGATGTGAATGGCCACAGCCTCAAATCCCCTGCAGGCTCTGATGCCTGCCTCCCTCTCTGCCAGGGGCTCCCCTGCCTTCCTCTCCCGCCGCCCAGCATACCAACAAAATCCTGCCCCATCTCCTATCTCAGACTTCACCACTGTTTGAAGGCTGTCATTTTCCAGCCCTCCCCCACCCACCCCCCGCCAACCCACAAGCTGCTGGGACAGTGTGATTGTGGGCTAGGAATCAGAGAGCCACATCCAGCTTCATGGTCTGGGGTTGTCCAGATATTTAATGGACCCATTGCTACCCCCCAGGGTCAGATGGCAGAGGGGGTCAGGATGGGAGGGCTTGACCTCACAAAAGCATCCACTTCCCCAATATTGAATGGCTTCTTTTATTTTCATTTTTATTTTTTCTCAAATGTATTCATTTTTAGAGAGAGAGAGACAGGTAGAGAGAGAGGGGGAGACAGAGGATCTGAAGCAGGGTCTGTGCTGACAACAGATGACAGCCCTGATGTGGGGCTCAAACTCACGAACCGCAAGATCATGACCTGAGCCGAAGTTGGACACTTAACCGACCAAGGCACTCAGGCACCCCTGAATGGCTTATTTTAAAAACCTGTCTTGGATCTTGCCTTTTTCCCCAGGTCTTGTTTTTTCCACCTTCCCTGACCCCTTCCCCCCCTCCACACATATGGGAATACACATGCAGAACTGCAACCCTTTGTTTACTCGCTGTAACCCTGTAAGACACCAGCTCTACAGTCTTGGGGATCACCTAACATTGTGCAGTGTGTGTTGCTGGGGCACAGTGAATGTTGAATGAATTGCACGTACGCCACACATGTATGAACATGTGCACATACACACAAACACACACACAGCAGTCCTCAGTCTTGGCTGCACATTGGAATCATCTGAGAAACTTGAAAAGGTACTGAAGTCAGGTTCCCCCACCCCACCTCCACCCCGAGAGATCCTGATTGGTCTGAGATCAGGATTGTTTTAACAATTCCAAAGGTGACTGCAACAGGTGTGCCACAGTGGCTCCCAGGGCATCAGCACCACCTATCCTAGAAGACTTGCTAGAACAGATTTCTGGGCCAGAGTTTCCCATTCAGCAGGTCTGCCGTGGGGCCCTAGGATCTGCACGGCTCGCGGGGTGCAGAAGACTCTCAAGGAACAGGGTCCACATCTTCCCAGGGCAGAGAGTTGGTAGCAGGACTGCAGGGGATGAGGAGAAGGACAGTACTGGGGACAGGCAGGGGAAGGAGGTGCCTGAGGTGAAGCCTGAAAGGAACTGGCAGAAGGGAGAGCTGGAAGGGGGTGGGTGGGGCTGAAAGTGCAGACCCGTGAGCAGCCAGAGGTGAAAAGAAGGTGTGGACTTTGCTGAGATGAGGCAGGAGACCGAGCTGAGGTCCACTTTGCCTTGTTCTCTGAGTGTTCCTGAGGACTGTGCTGAGTAGGTCAGCCACACCATCTTTCCTTGGACAAGGGTGCAGCCTCCCTGCCTCCCCCTCTGCCCCACCACCATCCCTTTTCTACTTGGCAGCCACAGCGGCTGTTCAAAACTGTCAGCCAGGCCGTGTCCCTCCCCTGGTTTAAATCATCCCGAGAGTTTCCCCAACGTGCCTGGGATAAAGTTCAAATTCTCTCTCTAGTTGGCCGCGCCCTTCTAGGAGGAGATGCCAAGTGCAGAGGGTGTCAAGGCCGGGGGACAATTGGCAGAGGGTCCCAGCTGTTGGGCTCTGAAGCCATGGCCACTTGCTGCATGGAGGCCACGCCTCCCACCAGCTGCCCCCAGCCAATGAGCGAGCACGGCAGAGGCACTAGGGTGGCCCATTCCTGGGTGACACAGGGCTTTCTCATGAGCCACTTTGGCTCCATGGCCCCCTAAAGGCCTTGCTGAAACTTCCTGAGACTGCAAGGGGTCTAGGACACTCCCTTCAGATCTTCCCTCCCTGGGCAGGGTAGGGGGGGGGGGGTCAAGTTTACATAATCCCTCAAGAATTCCAGCCAACTTCTCCAAGTAACTGAGGAGCTGGGTCCCCTGGTCTATAATCTTGAAAAGGAGCTAAGAAAGCAAGTCTCAGTACCCTACCTAGTACTTCTTTCTACACAGGGAGTGACCTACTGTCTCAGGGCAGCGTCCCCTGTGCCAACGACCTGGGACAAGTAATTTATTAAGGGGGTGTTCCCAGGATGAACTAGTAAGGTGTGAGAGGGACCGGAGGGGGAAGAGGAAGAAGCCAGGCAGAGCCAGCCCATCATGGCACCCTGGCCATCTTGCATGCATCCAGGCCGTGGAGGCAAAGGCTTGAAGCCCAGCTAATCTGAACGTGGTGGTCAGAATAACGCCCCGCAAAGACGTCCGTCCTACTCCATAGAACCAGTGATTGTGCTAACTTCACGGTGAAAAGGACTGCAGCAGGGATTAAGTTCAGGATCTAGAGCTGGGGAGGTGATCTTGGATTATCTGGGTTGGCCCAGCATAATCACAAGGGCCCTTGTAAAAGGGAGAGAGATGTGACGAGAGGCTGGGCTGGTGTGATGGCTGGCCAGGGCCACCAACTGGGAGACACAGGCCTCTAGAAGCTGGAAAAGGTGAGCACAGTGATTCTCCCCTAGAGCCTTTGGAAGGTGTGCAGGCTGGCTACGCCTCAACACTAGGCCAGAGAAACCTACTTCAGACTTCTGGCCTCCAGAGCTGGACGCCACAATTATGTTGTTTAAGCCCTCAAGTTTGTGATGAATTACAGCAGCAACAGGAATCGGGCACACCGGGCCCTGGCGGGTCCCCAGGCAGGCTGGTCCCCACTCGCCTCGCTATCCCAGTGGAGGCTGTCCTGAGGCAGGGTTCCGATGAGGGATGGGAGCTCCTGCCCTGCCACCCTAAAGCTGCAGCTTAGAATTGGCTCCTCAGCAACCGGGTAACCCCGAGTCACCTTGTGATCATCTGGTCTCCTTCGTGTGGGCGTCATCCTTTTTTTGGTGTGCAGGCCAAGAAGCTGGGGAGCTGGCACCTTTGGCTAATGCTCCCTTTCACTGTCTACGTGAGTGACAAACTGTCTGAATCTAAAAGTGGTTTGTCTGTGTTCATTAGCCCGATCACTCAGGGCCTGGTGTTGGCCTGACCTGAACGTGCGTGGGCTTGACAGAGTCCCAGCCTCAGCCTGATCCCATAGGGAGCTGGGGCAGAAATTATACCTGGAAGCCCAGGAGCTGGGTTTTGTCCTCTGCAGCAGTCACTGGCTACAGGCTGCCCCGCAGGGAGACTGAGACGTCCAGCCACTTCAGGCTCTCAGCAGGAGCAAGAGGCCCTGTGCCAAAGGGCAGGCCCCCAGAGGCTCCAGGTGTGAGCCGTTGGCAGCACAGCACACAGAAGTTGGCAAAGGGATCCCAGCAGACCAGGGTGGGGAAGAAGAGAAGGGACTATGGAGTTTGCTATACCCACCAAGAATCATGTACAACCCATCATGGCGTTCGTTGCCGGGGCGATGGATTTTGACCCCACAGACCAAGCCTGGATACGGCAGTCTCTCTCCCATAGCTGTAGGAGCACCACCCAGGTCCCAGCTCCTGAGGCAGCCTTCAAGGGTGCCATTTAACACTCCTGCCAACATCCGGGCGGGCAGTGGTGGCCGTCCACAGACCAAGAAAAGGTGGTTGTTTCCCTTCAGGAAACAATACAAGGGCCCAAGCCTGCACTTTTCATGCCAAACTACTCACGGAAGCCAGTAGGCAGCTGGCCATCCCTGCGTTCTTTGAGCTCAGAGCTGCAGAAGCTGGCTTGGCCTCCAACCTGGATGCCAGGCAGGCTGCCCAAAGTGGCCCTTCAGCGACAGCACGAGGAAGGGACTCTGCCCCTCTTGTCTGGATACACCTTTACCTTTTCTCTAATCCCATCTCCCCACCTGCCTCCATCCACCCCACCAGAAAATTCCCTTCCCTATAGCTTCCCACTGGCTTGTCTCCTTCTCTCTTGACTTAGGAATGCCAAAGTCCCACAGGCACTTGGAGTATTGCTCAGCCATACAGGACCCTACAAAGGGGAGCTTCACTCATGGAAGAAAATATTGGAGGGGGGCACCTCGGTGGCTCAGTCAGTTGAGCGTCTGACTTTGGCTCAGGTCATGATCTCCTAGTTCGTGAGTTCGAGCCCCACATCGGCCTCACTGATGTTAGTGCAGAACCTGCTTCAGATCCTCTGTCCCCCTCTCTCTCTGTCCTTCCCAGCTTGTGCTCCCTCTCTCTCTCTCTCAAAAATAAATAAAACATTAAAAAAAGAAAGAAAGAAAATATTGGAGGGAAGGAAAGTTTCCAATCAGAGGGTGGCAAACTTTTTCTGTAAAGGACCCGATAGTAAATATTTTAGACTTTGCAGGCCACACAGTCTCTATCACAACTACCTAATTGTGCCGCTGTAGCACAAAAGCAGCCACAGGCAATCCAGAAACCGGTGGGTCTGGCTGTGTTCTAATAGAACTTTTATAACACAAACCAGCAATGGCCCGGATTTGGCCTGCAGGCAGTTTGCTGACCCCTGGTTTACATGTTCACAGAATCCAACAAAATAAAATTAGAAGGAACTTTAGAGACCATCCTGTCCAGGAATGACAAATGGGTTTCAACCTACCTGCCAGATCTGATTGCTTGGTAGTGGCTTCCTGGTTTGCTGTGTTGAGAAGGATTCTGAGGCCAACACCTAGCTTGGTGTCATAAGAGAACAGCACTCTATGCCACGGGCAGGGAGGGGGCAGTGGCACCAGCACCCGTGGTGCTCATATTGGCCATTCAATTCACCAAACTCCCTCATTTTCTATACGAATAGCTAGATTCCAGAGAGGTTAAGTGACATGCCCAATGCCACACAGCTTTGGTCTGGGAGCTCGTCAACTGCCTTCTTCAGGTTACTGAGGCAAAATGGAAAGTTGCATTTATCCTAATGTCTCATTACCACATCTAAGCCAAAGAGATCCCCATGTCCCCTTTGTGCCAAGTTTCCTGGCCTGGGATCTCAAGAACAAAGTGACAGAGTCCAGGATCCCATCTAGTCCTTGATTTGTGAGAAATGATGTTTGGAGGGGCTTTCACAACCATAAAAACATACCACGGGGCTCCCGGTGGCTCAGTCGGTTGAGCGTCCGACTTCAGCTCAGGTCATGGTTTTACAGTTTGTGAGTTCGAGCCCCGCATGGGGCTGTCTGCTGTCAGTGCGGAGCCCGCTTTGGATCCTCTGTCCCCCCCACCTCTGCCCCTCCCCTGCTCGTGTTCACTCACTTCTCTCTCTCTCAAAAATAAATTAAAAACATTTTTTAAAAAATTCTAAACTATCTCATGTTTATGATGTCTGAAAAATTGGGAGGTTGACTCACAGGGAGTGCTGCCGGCCAGAACCTTGTTCGTGGTAGGGCATGAAGTAGCCGTGGAGATAAGCTGTGGTTTCCCTTTGTAGCAGGAAATGCTCCACAAGTGCCACGGCCCCCTATCTCGTGAACCCTGTAGAGCTAAAGTCAATCTCGAGCCGCATCAACATTCTGAAGCATGAAGCTCTACTATGTCTCACCCATGTGTCTATTTCCTATGCTTTGAAATGCTTATCAGATAGTAACTGCCAGAGTCTTTATTAATGCCAATTAATAAGCCACTGTAGTAACAAACTCACAAAACAGGATGCAGGTCAAACTTTTGGAAGAAACTTTTAAAACCCTGAACTCTGTAAACTAGGTCATTCTATTTTAAAAGTCAGATTGGCTGCTATTAGAGCATGTCTAGTATCAGAGCTTTGAAATTGTTTGGACCTCAGCGCCCTTGGCTAGCAAATGGAGTAATACTAACCTCATGGGGCCACTGAAATGGTCAAAGTAACAGATGGCAGCCAAATCCCCTCTGGAAGTCACTCACAGCTTCAGGGGACAGTTCGGGGCCATGCCAAGGGCTTCCTCCCTCGAGCATCTGTGTCCCTCTGCCCGAGAGTGTCCTCCATCCCTCCTCCCCCTTCCCCCACCCCAGCAGGTCTGGCCAGAAGAGCTAGGGAGAGACGGCTCCCGGGAGCAGTGACCAAGCAGTGAGCGATGATGGCAAGTGCTGCAAGGAACGCTTGAATCCTCGTGCCCGTGTGCCCAATGCTGAGGGATTGTTTGAAGTGAAAACTAGACAATCTCTCAAAAAGTCCCCAAAGGCACTTGAGTCCTATTTCCTCCTCTCATGAGCCCACCCATTATTGGTTTTTCTTCTTTCCCTTGTCTTACTCTCTCCCTCCCGGTGCACCCTGGGTCATTTCTCAGATAAACTACCCGTACCCAAGTACTTGTCTCAGGGGCAGCCCAAACCGAGATACATTTATACTTAGGCTGGCAGGAGAATATGTGTGCTTCCCACCTCCCAACACCAGGGAAGGGTATGAGAGGGTCACAACCTGGCCAGTGCCACTGGGGCATGTGGCAGTGCAACATAGGAGCTATCAAAATGAGGAGTGAGGAGCTGAAGTGGCCGGTAGCGGCCACAGCATTTGTCTGTCCTGCCTGCTTTCCTATTTCCCTTCTGCCGATTACCCTGGGGAGCTCCCATTCAGCACTTGGGCCTGGTGGGGCTGACAACCACGAAGCCCAGCCCCAACTTCACACCCCTACAGTGGGCATGTGACCCAGGCTAGCCAATCAGAATAGTTCATCCTCCTGGGCCCTCTGATTGGCTCAGGCAAGTCCAATCGGAATCCTCCCCGAGATTGACAGGGGATCCTGAGAAAGACAGTAGAGGAGGCTTGTAAACCAAGATTGTAAGCGGAGGGTGCATCTGGGTTTGAGAACGTCTGGGATTTCATCTGCCCTGTGGATAGGGCTTGTGTGCAGGCAAGAGAGTCTGGGAAATGCCACTTGTAGGGTTCCAGCCCCTGTGACATAGAACAGTGTGCAGAGGACAGGAACTGAACAGGAGCAGCTGAGCGGTTCACAGAGCAAGTGGAGGGTGCGGACAGAATGACGTGTGGATGGATGTAAAGAAAGCCTAACAGCCAGAACTGGACAACTGAAGCAGAGGGAGAGGAGAGGAGAGGGGAGGGGAGGGGAGGGGAGGGGAGGGGAGGGGAGGAGAAGAGACAGGGAGAGAGAGAACACAACCATCCTCTCTGTGCTGCTTCAGCAATAATATAATGGGGGTTCCAGTGCCTCACAGGTCATTGGACAAAATGTCTTATAAGGTCCCTTAAAGGCCCAGGAGTCTCCAATTCCAATTATGTACTGTCTACATTCACATTTCCGTGTCTTCCATTGCATGGTTTTATGCACTTCGCAGGGGTGTTGATTATGTGGTTCCCATTAGACATTGATCTCCCTGGGAACTGGGCTCACAGCAAACGTCTCACCCTTTGCCTCACGGCCCCTTGGTGCTGCCTTCATCAATGTTATCACTAGGCTCACGGGCTTCTCTGCGTGGGGGGTTTATTTAAAACTCCTCTTTGCTCTTGAAATGTGCCCAGGGTCTTAAAGGAAAGATCCCTTTCAGAAAATGGACAGGCACCAAAATAAATTATTCAGAAAAATAAAACCTCATTCTCTAGCACAAAAGAAATTTAAGAGCTCATTAGCCTTAGGAATAGAGTAGTTTCTAATATGTAAGGCCAGTAGGCAGAACCATGAATATTCATGAGCATACTCCCTGCCTTTCCATCCTGAAATGAAGGTGTTGGAAAACATCTTTTTAGGTATTGCCATTTGGGGGAAAGGGATATTAACTACTAGCAGGCTGATGGCCCCAAAACGCTCTAAAAATGGGATTTCCGACATTTTCATTAGAGCTTACACCACGTTCTGACACAAGTTAATTCCTGGCAAAGACAATGGAAAAAAAACTGGCCAACCCGCCAATTTCAAATAAAAGGTCTAGGAACAATGAGACTCCCAGGTAGTTTTATAAACTCTACTGGCCCTACCCCCACTAGGCTTTCCACCTTGGCTTCCATGTTGTTTCCCTATTCCCCCATCAGATGGGCAACTACATGCAGAAAGTCCCATGGGTAGTGCCTGGCTGGCTCAGTCAGCTGAGCATCTGACTTCAGCTCAGGTCATGATTTCATGGCTCATGAGTTCAAGCCCCATGTCAGGCTCTGTGTAGACAGCTCAGAGCCTGGAGCCTGCTTCGGATTCTGTGTCTCCCTCTCTCTCTGCCTTTCCTAACTTGTGCGTGTGCTCTCTCTCTCTGTCTCAAAAATAAATAAGTGAACATTAAAAAAAAAGAGGGTGCCTGGGTAGCTCAGTAGGTTAAGCATCTGACCATTAAGTTCAGGTCATGTTCCCGCCGTTCTCGAGTTCAAGCCCCACATCAGGCTCTGTGCTGACAGCTCAGAGTCTGGAGCCTGTTTCAGATTCTGTGTCTCCCCCTCTCTCTCTGCCCCTCCCCTGCTCTCTCTCTCTCTCAAAAATAAGTGAACATTAAAAAAAATAGACAAGAAAGTCCTATGGGACCTAAACTAACCCAGGCAATGGAGGGGTGGGGGTGGGGGTGGGGGTGGGGTAGTAGAGCCTCCTGGAGTCTGATTAGGACCTTCCCAAGGTCCAAGCCTTGGGTTCTTTCCTTCCCTGGGTCTTTTGGACTTTTTTCAGGGTTGGATTAAGCCAATGGTTTTCAACCTTGCTGTACATTAGAATCACCTTCAGAGCTTTGAAATACGGTCACACCCACACTGCAGACTACCAGTCGCTGCAGTCTCTGAGGTACACTCAGGACTCCATGTTTTATCATGCAGGCAAAATCACCTGAGTGGTTCTAACATACAGCCAGGGGGGCTGTGGTGGCTGCTCTCTAAGAAGACTGATGCTGCTGCATCAATCCTCACGCTTCCTCATATAAATGCAGTTCCTCCATAGAGACGGGGCACCTGTTCCCCCACCCCCTGAACCTGGGTGGAAATGATGCATGTCACTTCCAGTCTAGCTTATAAGGGAAGTGGCAGTCTCTGCTTTCTTCCTCTTGCAACATTTGTTCTTGGGATGTTCCCACTCAGACCCCAGCTGCCATGCTGTGAGAAACCCAAGCCACATAGAGAAACGCAGTGAAGGTGGGGTCAAGTCAGCCCAACTGGAACAGCTGAGAAGCACTGAATCTAGGAGAGCCATCCGCAGGTAGACACCTTCCTGAGGTATCTACTGTCTCCAGGGCATGGGAATACCAGGCGTGTCTGCAGGGCCCTAGCTCCTTCCACTCTCAGTCCTGCGTCACCCCCAGCTATGCCTGTTATAAGCATGACAGCCTGGAGGCGGGGGAAAAGCAATGGGAACAAAGGAGAATCCCTTCTGTCTAGGGAGAAGCTGGCCATCAGGTGTTCCCTTCTAGTGGAAAGAGGTATTTGCTCTATTTTCAATTTTTCTATGTCATTAACTTTTGTACAGTGTATTACAATTCATAGACTTCCTGGTCCCACTTGGATGCTGGAAGGCAAATATTGTCAACAATTCATTTTGCAGAAGAGGGACCAGAAAGCCCAGAGAGGTTATGTGATGTTCCCCAGATGCCTTGGCAGTAAAGACTGGAATTGGGAGTTAAGTCTTGGACTGAACTGGAGTCCAAACCAGGGTGTTTTTGTGTTTTTTGTTTTGTTTTGTTTTTTTCCTGCTATACTCCACTGCCTGTCTGTTTTGGGGCGGAGGGCATGTGGAAGGTGTGGGAGAAAATTCTGTATGCCACTCAATATCTACTCTTCCTCTCTGGCTTGGTAATAGAACCCTGACATTATCCAGGGAAGGAATGTATTCAGCTAAACCTACATTTCAGTCTCTCCTGTAGTGAGGTGTGGACGTGTGACTAAGTGGGTTGTAAGCCTTAGTGTTGGTGGGGCTTCCAGGAAACCTGCTTCAAAGGCACCTGTCTCAACAGAGACAAATATCCCTTTCCCTTTCCTCCTTCTTCCAGACTGCACTTCATACAATGGCTGGAGCTCCAGTAGCCATATTGCACCATGAGGACACTCTGAGGGTAGAAACTACTTACTGCAGACAATGGAGCAGAAAGATGTAACAAGCGTGGGTTCTGCCCTGGATTGCCTACCTCTAAACTTCTTAATAAGTGAAAGAATAAATGTCTGGGGATTTAGGTCACTCTTTCAGATCTTTTACAGCCAATAATAATTTTAAATTCGTTAAGTTTACATAATTGACTATTCTGAAATTCTAGCTGAAGTTACAATTTGATGGCTCAACTACCCATTAGAACACCAAAAGCCTATTTTTCATGCTAGGGGAACAGTGGCTTTAACCTAAGGCTGTGATTCCAGCAGGCATGTGTACCTCACAGGAGGAGGTGATGAATCTGCCATAAAGCAAATGTGCAATAGATATTTGTTGGATGGACCAAGACTTTTGTAGACACCAGTCATACCCATTTCTTGTTACCACACCTCTGTTCTCTAGTATCCTTTTAAGGACTTGAGAAATACATCACAAAAGTGACCTGTGTTGGTCCAGGGAGAGCAGGAGACTCAGCTACATTTTCCAGGGAAGATCAGCCCCAGCCCTCAGTCCCCAGGGGCTTTAGCTCCTGTCTCCCCTGGTGACCTTCAGTTTACTTCTGCAGTTGATGTGATACTAGTGAAGAATTTAAAGATGTTTGTGTGATCTGCATTCCTATGATTTTCCAGACAAAAACCTATACCAGGTAGTTACTGCCCTTTGGCTTAGGCTGTGGAACTAAGTCATTATGAACCCAACCAGAAGCCGGGCTCAGCCAAGCCCAGCCAAGTCCACTCAAAATCAGGCGACAGCAGCAGACCTACAGTCTTATTAGTATGAAATAGTTTGTTGATCGTGGGAGTGCTTGTTATGTAGCATCATCACAAAAGTAACTGACCAATACAACCACCCATTCAGATAGCCATGCTAGAAACCTGAATGTCACCCTTCACTCTCACCTCTCCTTCATGTCTCACACCCCAAGCCCCAAATATTCCTCAAAGCTGTCCCATCCACTCAACCTCTCTGCTTCTGCCTTAGTACATGTCTCACATCTCTGGGTTAGAGTGGCTTCCCAGTGGTCTTCCTGACTTTAGACTGGCCCACTCAAGTCCACTCTTTCCAGATGAGAGTGAGTTTTCAGAAGTGTAAATCAGCCCTCCCTCACGTAAGACCTTTCCACGGATTTTCATCAGGACCTTCTGTATGTGCACACCATTCCTTCTCCTGGGGACATTCTCCACCTTGAACCTAATTTGGCTCCAGCTCCTGCATGTTGAGCTGGTGATGTCCTCTCAGACAGAGCTCCCAACCCCCTTCCCCCCACCGCAACCAGGCTCAGTGTCTTGCTGGGCACTGCCCTACCCAGCACCCTTGTCCTGACCCCCAGGGTGTCCTCTAGGACACTATCAAAATTGCCAGTGTCTTGTCCAGCTCTCCCTAAACTGTGAACTCCATGAGGGCAGGACCTAAATATATTTTCCCATAGAAAACTCTGTATACGTGTCCAGCCCACAGTCCTGAGCTACTGTCAGCAAAGGAGCTGGTCCAATGTCATATCATGCTGGAGGAGGGGCCAGCTCTCTGAGGTGGGTGGCCTAGCTCTGCCAGAAACAGTGGTCTGACTAGAACATTCAAGGCATAGGGAAAGAATGCCAGGGAGTGAGAAAAAGCAGAGAGGTAGGAGGGGGGAAAAGGAAGGAAAGAGAGAGGAGGTGGGGCGAGAAGGAAAATAGGAAGAAGGCAGAGCTGAGTCTAACAGGTTGGGAGCTGAGGGGCAACAGGAAAGAGGTCGAAAACACAAAGATGGGAGTCATGAGGCAATTCAGGCAGATAGAAGAGACCAGGGAGGAGAGAGGCCTGCTTCATGGTCAGTCTCCCTTCCAACTCTCAACTCCCCCGTAGAGCTGGCTCAGGCCACGTGTGCACTTGGCTCGGGACTCCGGGTTCTGGTGCCAGAAACATAAACCAGAGGGTAGGAGAGGCGTGGGGCCTGGCTGAGGTGAGCAGAGTCGCCCAGTGAACAGGACACAGAGCCACAAAGCTCCTCCAGGCCACCCTGAGACAAGCCAAAAATTCCAGACACCCGAGGCCCACGAGAAGCCCAGGGGGCCCAGACTGGGGTGACATCAGGGACGCCTGTGGGCAGCAGGAGAAGGCAGGCAGGCAGGGGCTGAATTGTGGCAGGAGTGAATCCCAGCTGTGTGCCTGGGAAAGGCTGGACCCACCAGGAATGTCGCTGCAGAGCCCACACCTCCAATAGCTCTGGACACAAGAGGTTTTGTCCCAGAGAGAGGCTCTGAGCAGAGAAGCAGGACTCAGTCTGTATGCTCTGAGAAGCATATCGCCTGGTGGGTGCTTCCAGAGCCATTGGTCATCAGAACCACCTGGGGACATTGGGTGGGGGTAGAATTTCAAAAAATAGATTCCCAGGCCCCATCCTGGAGATTCTGATTCCACGGGGCTGGAGGAGGCCCTGGTGAGCTATATATATACTTTTTAAGTTCCTTAGGGATTCTAAGAGGCAGCAAACTTAGAAAAGTCAGCAAACTTTTTTTTCTGTAAAGTGCCAGACCCTAAATATTACTAAGCTTCATGGGTCAATGGGTCTCTTTCGTAACTACTCGCTTCCACGGCATTGGATCGCAAAAGCAGCCATAGATGATGCATAAATGAAAGAACATGGGGGATGTTTGAGTAAAACCTTACTTATGGACCCTGTAATGTGAATTTCATAGGCCTTTTACATGTCATGAAATATCATTCTCATGATGCCCCCCCTTCCCCAAGTCATTTAAGACATAAATACCATTCTTTGTTCAAATCAAGTGGTGGGTGGGACTTGGCCCAAAGGCCACAGTTTGCAGACTTCCACTCCAGACCAGTGCTACTATCACGAAATAAGTGATAAATAAATAAATAAAAAATTAAAAACAAAAAAAAGAAGTTGAGAGTATTTAAATTTTTTTAATGTTTATTTATCTTTGAGAGAGAGACACACAGAGTGCAAATGGGGAAGGGGCAGAGAGAGAGGGGGACGCAGAATCTGAAGCAGGCTCCAGGCTCTGAGCTGTCAGCACAGAGCCCGACGTGGGCTGTGAACTCACGGACTGTGAGATCATGACCTGATCCAAAGTCAGACTGTTAACTGACTGAGCCACCCAGGCACCGCTCCCCACCCCCACCCCTTTTTTTAAGAAGTAGCTTGAAGGGTCACTTGGGTGGCTCAGTTAAGCATCTGACTTTGGCTCAGGTCATGATCTCACAGTCTGTGAGTTCGAGCCCCGCGTCAGGCTCTGTGCTGACAGCTCAGAGCCTGGAATCTGCTTCGGATTCTGCATCTCCCTCTTTCTCTCTGCCCCTCACCCCACTCACACTCTGTCTCTCAAAAATAAAATAAAGACATAAAAAAAAAATTTTTTTTTAAGAAGAAGTAGCTTTAAAAAGATTCTCAGGAGAATAATTTCTCCACTGGACAACCCTTTCCCAGCGTCTCTTAACCCTTTGGTCAGGAAGTTCTGTTTTATATTTAATTCACTTCTAGAGAATCAGGGAAGAGAAAGAAGAAAATGGAAAAGCATGTGCTGTCCCTTGGACTGCCAGGCCCCAGTTCTGGTCATTCTTTGTTATTGTGAACATGTGACTTATGGCTAGGATGGGGGTGGGGGGAGTGGCGGGGGCTGGAGATGCTGCCCTCGCACGAGTCCACCACCAGACCCGAGGGAGCAGAGCGCCCCTACATGGACAGTCTCAGCTCTGCGGCCTTCGCGGGACTCTCCCCAGGGAGTGTCATGGTCACTCAGGGACTCCGAGGAAGAGTGTGGGAGAAACTTCAAGGCAACACCGCCTCCTTCTAGGGAGAAAAAACACATTCCGAGTGCCCAGGGATCACGGGCCTCCGTGGACCGGGGTTCAAATCCTGACTCAGCACTTTTTTACTGTGAAGCCCATGCACACGTTTTGCTGAGCCTTATTTCCCTCCCCCACCCCAGGATAATGGGGATAAATGCAGCCCCCACCACCACCCTGCCCTTGGAAGGGCGTCATGAAGAGGGAAGGGTGTCATGAACATATGAAAGTTTCTGACACAGGCAGGCTCTGAGATGCTAGCTTTTCCTGCCTGCTCTGCCCACCCAGGTCACACTCATTATCACAGGCTAAAGGCAGGACGTGAACTGACATATTGATAGCCTTTTTGTCTCCTAAAGAAGACATGAGTTGAGAAGAAGCCATCAGATGTTTTCTTTCTGGGCTCCAGCCCTACCTCTGAGTGCATACGTTTGCGCCTACCTGTATTCCAACCTCAGCCCCAGCCCACAGGCCACCATGAAGACTGCCTAGGTTCAGGATTTCCTTTGCTCGAAATCTGCACGATCCAATTTGGCAGCCACGGATAGCTATTTAGACTAATCCGATTTAAACGAAGTTTAAAATTCCATTCATCGGTTGCACAAAACACATGCCAAGTGTTCCGTAGCCACATGTGGCTGCGGCCGTGGACTGTGGAGATTCAGAACCCTGCCATCATCCCAGAAGGTTCTATCAGACAGCGCTGTTCTAGAGGTTCAGTGGGACTCCGGGGGACAGCCCTGGACAGCGAGGAATTCTGGCGGCCATTTGTAAAAACACCCTTTCATTTCTGCAATAACAACTTCCCTACTCAAAACTCTACAGAAATATCATCTAGATCTAGTATCTGGCATATTTGGGGGATGCACTTATGAGAAAGCAGACCCCTGGGTGGGGGAGGTCTACTGGCCCCTGCAGGCTTCAGACCCTAAAGCTGAAAGCAGCTTCTGCTCACTGGTTGGCTGCTCTTCAAAAAATAGCCGATAAAGAGGTGGTACTTCTTGTTTTTTTTTTTTTTTAAACAGAACTATTTTAAGGAAGACTGGCTTCAAAACAGCTTGATGCTATTCACGGGATGGAAAGAGAAAGGACAGCTTTCAGCACTGAGGCCCTCTGGAGCCACCTCACGGCTCTGTGGGGTCCAAAATGGACTCAGGACTCCCCAGATCCTACCTGGGGCTCCACATTCCCTCGGCTCTAGCCCCAGGTTCTCAGCAGTACCGGGGACATGCCAAGGCTCCCCTGGATGGCAGGATGACCTTTCTTTGCAGGATGGATCCAGACCTGCTTCCCCAACCTTCTCTAGAGGGTCTTTGGGAATCTTTTCTTTCTACGTAACTCTGGCTCCCACCCCCATGAAGCAGTTTAAACAACCGATCCTGACCTCAGGTAGGTTTTGTTCTTCCCTCAGGACACGCACGTCTTTTTGGCACCCCCAGGCCTCGCCACCGCCAGGAGCTCCGGCTAACCCCAGCTGCCAGCACCAGCGTCTCTGCCTGGGCAGCATCTCTGGCTTGAAGAGGCAACCTCACCCACGCACGGGCATGACCGTCCAGAAGTGGGCCAGCAGTGTTCCACCATGTACAATGGTACAGATCCCCCCCCTGCCCCCCGCTCCCTCATCCCATAGGGGGCACCCCGCGGCATGCCTCAGCATGCCTAACAGACCCCACTCCCTTCCTCCCTCCCTGCCCTGTCTCCTTCCCCATATTCCCACCAGTATTTTTACCCTCAAAATGCTTGCTTTGGGGTCTGCTCCTAGGAGAACCCAACCTGAGATAAAGACTAAATAAATCCCCAAACGGTTCAAAAGCAGCAGAAGAAAGTTCTCGAATCAAGTGAGAAATGTATGAATGAGATGGGGAGGGGACATCTTTCAAAATCCCCAGAGGAGATCTGAGCAATTTCTCAGTGAAGGAGCCCATGTGCTTCTCTGTGGGGTCTGGAGCCAATCATCCAGGGGTCCTTCATGGCTCAAATATGTACTTCTAGACAGTCAGACTGAAATCGGTGCCGTGGAACCTGCCCATGTTTCATCTGAATAACCATCCAGGGGTTGGAGGGAGTGAGAAAGGTCAAAATTGAAACACCCCGGAAGATCCGTTTCAACGCCCTCATCCTGGTCTCACCAGTCCTCAGACAGTCCTGGTCTCATCAGTCGCTCAACAGCCTCACGGAACACCCAGAGCTCACCGGAAACCAGAGAGGGCAGGCACCAGATGAAAGACTGGTGTGGGCCTGGGGGCAGTGATGTCACAGGAAAGGAGAAAGGCCAGGTCCTGCCTTTGGTCCCCATGCAGGAGGGACCAGGAGGCCTCCTTGCCACAGAGAGAAGCCCCCTTGCTGCCTTCTCCCTCTACCCAGCAGGCTGACACCTTCCCTGGACTGGGTCAGAGCCCCCCTCCCTGGTTCCTCACCCTACAGCACACCTAGCTGAGGACTCTAAGAAAGGTCGCGGCGCCCAGCACATCCACAGGGCCAAGACCAGCCAAACTCTGCCAGAAGAGTAAGAACCTAAAACCAAGGGCTTCCTCAGGTAGCAGAACCAAACTGTTATGTCTGATTCCCAGTGGACTTTACCAGACAGCCGTGTGACCCTGCTCGTTCCAGCGGGGCCCGCAGGAGACAGCCGGGTCAACGGCACCGGCCGCACATTGCCTGGCTCCTAGGGCTGTTTCGGTTTCTAACATGTAATTTTAAACTAATTTTAGACTTAGAGAAAAGTTGCACACGTGCTGCAGAGAGTTGCCTTGTCCTCCTCATCCCACTTCCCCTCATGTTAACATCTTATATAATCACAGCGCAATTACCAAGAACAGAAAATTAGCATTGGTGAATTTAAGCTAACATCCGTTAACGAAACTGCAGACCTAATTCAAATGTCACCAACTTTGCCAATAATGTCCTTTTTCTGTTGCAGAATTTTATCCATGATCCCACAGTGCATTTAGTGGGTATTTCTTCTGAGTCTCCTCGGGTCCGTACGGTTCCACAGTGTTTCCGTGTCGTGACCTTGACATGTTGGAAGAGTACTGGTCAGTTATTTTGTAGAATATCCCTCAATGTGGTTTTGTTCAATGTTTTCTCATATTGGAGTGAGGTTTGCATTTTTGGCAAGAATTCCGTTAATTGTGTTGTGCCCTCGTCATATCAAAGGGTTCAAGACATCAGTACGCCTTATTCCTGGTGAGGCTAACTTTGATCACTTGGCTAACTTGGTGTCTAGGAGGTTTCTCCACTATAAATGCAATTATATAATATACATTCTCTGGGTCTGGCTTGTCCCCCCTCCATATCAAGTTTTGGGGATTCATCCATTTTATTGCATGTATTATTTGTTCTATTTCATTGCCGTAGAGTGTTCCATTATATGAATACACCACCACCTCTCTCTACCCCTGGGAGAAGTGGGAAATACCAGGTGTCTCCTTCTTTGTTGCCTGCGGCAATACTTATGTTGGTAGTGTTGAATACAGTTGTACAGCACACAACCTGTGCAGCTGGATGTGGCAATCTATGACCCAAGGACTACCTGAATCACAATCCAGCATGTCAGATTTCTTTAGTCCAAGGTGTTCTACTGCCAGTCTCATCTGGGAAACTCAGGGTGCATGGCAGTATGGCATAGTGGTTATGCCTACAAGCTTTGAAATCTTACTCCAAGTTCAAATCTTGTTTTTGCCACTCATGGGCTGAGTAACCTTGAGCAAGTACTTCCTTACTGTCACTGTTCCATCAGTGAAATGGTGTAATGATGCTAGGACTCGTCCCATAAGGCTGTGCCAAAAATGAGGTGAGATTTGATTACAAGAAGGCCTTTACCAGGGTGTCTGGCATATAATAAACACATATACTGTTATAGTTAAACAATTACTGTTATTGATAATACATCATGGTTGATTTTTATTATTCACTAGGCTCCATCTTTGAGGGTGTGGTTTGAATGCGAACGTATCCCCAGGAGTTTCCAGCAAACAGAATTCCTATGGCTCTTTGTCCCTGAATGGTCCTGGGTCATCAACAAATAACAGTACTCACAGGATGGGTGTGAGAGAGTTATTTTAAGGAATTGACTCACATGACTGTGGAGACTGACAAGTCCCAAATCTGCAGGATAGGCCAGCAGGCTGGAGACTCGGGGATGAGTTGATGCTGTAGCTGGGTTCCAAAGGTGGACTGCAGCGGAATTCCCTCTTCCTCGGGGTTTTCTCTTAGGGCCTTCAACTGATTGGATGAGGCCCACCCATGTTGAAAAAGGCAGTTTGGTTTACTCAAAGTCTACTGATTTAAATGTCAATGTCATCTTTAAAAAATGACTTCATAGCAACATCCAGACGAGTGTTTGACCAAACATCTGGGTTCTATGGCCTAACCAAGTTGACACATACAATTAACCATCACAGTGGGCTTTGGTTTGAAGCCTCCGTTCACACATAGGTTTTGAAAGCTCAGAATCCCCACAACAGCCAGTGCAGTGACATAAGTGAGGGGGCTTATCAGGTGGGGCTCACTTCCTTGTCTTGAGGAGGAGTGGGGACTGTAGCTGACTGGAAAGCCCACATCTCAGATGAGACAGGTGGCCCCCTGCTTTGCCCCAATCCACTGTCACATGGGAACCCAGTATATCAGGAGTGCCAGATGTACCAACTTTTTCAAGAAATATTGAAAAAGGTGGATTTCTATGGGAAATGTTCTTTTCCTTTAATGCTGGCAACTAATTAAATTGTTTGAAATATGTGCAGGCCAAACAAGTCCAAGAAGAAGATGTGCCCTCTGGCAACCCATTTGAAATCTTCCCGAATCTGTCAGCCTCCTTGTTCCCTCTATTCATGAAGCTTCTAGCAATAAACGTTGTAGCTTTGTAGAGGAGACGGTGAGTTCTTTCAAGGTAGGATTGTCTCTGAAAATCCAGAGCAGTGCTTCTCATCCATTCGTGTGGTTCAGAATCACCCGAAAGGCTTATTACACCACAGAGGCTGAGCCCACCTCGTTTCTGACCCAGGGAATGTAGAGTGGAGACTGAGAATTTGTATTTCTAACAAGTGCCCCGGTGATGCCGCTGCTGCTGGGCCAGGGGCCAGACTTTGAGAACCATCGGTCTGGAGGGAAAAAGCCAACGTGGGTATGCAGAGTATGGATGGCATGGCCACAAGACAGGATAGAACATTCAGTGGGTGGTCATCTTCTTTGAGTCACTGAGTCACCCCGGTCCTGGACTATTGCTGTGGGGTCACCCCCGTTCTCAGTCCTATCTGCCTCCCATCCTGAGACTTTGTTCATCATAGCTCCCCAAAGAAGCGTGAATTGTGGTTTGTGTGGTGAAGGCATCTCTTGTAAGAAGCTTCACCCATGAATGAGACTTTCTATTTTACCTCTGACAGTCGCACAACGACGTGAGTGTGCTTAAAGCCATTTAAAAATGGGTAAGTCGTGCCTGGCAGGCTTCATTGGTGGAATGCGTGACTCTTGATCTCGAGGTCGTGAGACATTGGGCATGGAGCTTACTTTAAAAAAATTTTTTAAAAATGGGGGGGCTCCTGGGTGGCTCAGTCGGTTGAGCATTCGACTTTAGCTCAGGTCATGATCTCCCAGTTCGTGGGTTCGAGCCCCGCGTTGGGCTCTGTGCTGACAGCTCAGAGCCTGGAGCCTGCTTCAGATTCTGTGTCTCCCTCTCTCTGCCCCTTCCCCGCTCATACTCTGTCTCTCTCTCTCTCTCAAAAATGAATAAACGTTAAAAAAAAATTTTTTTTTAAATGGGTAAAAGGGCCTGGTTTACAGAAACCCTCTGTAGTGGGCTGAACAGTGGTCTCCAGAAAGATGTTCACATCCTAATCTCTGGAACCTGTGAATGTGGCCTTATTTCATAAAGAAGGTCTTTGCAGATGTAATTAAGGATGTCAGGATGAGATCATCCTGGATTCTCCAGGTGGGCCCTAAATCCAGTGACAAGTGTCACTGGACACTTACGAGAGACAGCCAGAGGAGAGACACAGACATGAGAGGAGGCCATGAGAACCCAGAGGCAGAAAATAGATGGATGCAGCCAAAAACCAAGGAACACTTTCCACCGGAAACTGGAAGAGGCAGGGAAGGATTCCCCGCGAAGCCTGCAGGGAGGGCACAGCCTTGCCAACACCTTGATTTTGAACTTCTGGCCTCCAGAACTGTGAGAAAATGAATGTCCCTTGTCGTAAGCCACCCAGCTTGTGACACTTTGTTATAGCAGCCCTGGGTAACGAATGTGCCCTCTATAAACTCAGCGGCAAAAGTGAAGGAGGAGGAGAAGCGGATTGGAAGGAAAAGCTTTGAGCTAAGTCTGCACTTCTCAAACCCAAGCCAGACCCGTCAATATCAGTGGGGTGGTCACTCCTGTGTGAAAAGCCCTGACCTCAGCCTTCTCCAAATCGCCTGACTCGACTGTCCCCCGGCTCGGGGAAAACCCAACAGGAGCACAATTCCTTCTGAGCAGCTGCCACACAGCCTCCCAGCCCCTCAGAAGGCCGCAGCTGGAATTTCCAAGCAGCATTCCCTGGGCAGGCTCTGCAGCCCCCATAGAAAAATGAGCAGCAAACCACAGAGAATCCCCGCACAATCGCAGGGGGTTGGAGGGTGGAGGTCCTGCTCTGCTGGCCCATCCAACCCAAATGGAAGCCAAGTGCCATCCACAAGGGACACTCCAGCTTCCCTGCAGGCAACAGGGCTCGCCCCCGGGTGGCTTCTCCCCAGATGCCTGGCCCTGCCTTTGCTGGTTTGGGTTCCACAGAGGCTTCTCTCCAAGGCTGAGAAACAGAAAGATTTCTCCCCAGCTGTTCTTTGCTGCTGCCAAAAGCCAGCCTCCCCACCATCCAATCTGGTCTCTGCCCTCCCCAGCGCACGAACTAGGGTCTCTACAGCCCAGCCAATGTAACATTGGTGTTCCCTCTGCTTATCCAGGCCTGGCTACCGCCTCCCACCGCGCCCCCCCCCCCAACCCCCACACCGGAGTTAGGAGGGACTCCAGTCCCCATGTCGAACTGAGTCACAGTGACCAGCAAATCAGGAAGGATTAACTCAAAACCTCTTGAGAATGTCCCGCTCTCCGCTCTCCGAGGGGGAGGCTGAGTCAGCAAAGCCCATGTGCAAGCAGCAGGCTCCTCCCCACACCCCCCTGCAAGAGCCGATGCCCTGGCAGCTCCACTCTGCGAATTCCTTCTCTCCCAGACGTGGTTTACCTCATGCGCTCAGAATTTCCTATGAAGAGAGGAAAAAAAATGATCTCGAGTCCATCCTGGGAAACACTGTCTCTGGCCAGAGAGAGGCAACGGTCTAGGAGGACAAGACTCACTGCCACGTGGCTCTGGAAAAAGTGGGAGCTCCAAGTTCGTGCCCCCTGCCCCCACAAGATTGGTTTTGAGAAGAATTTCCCATCTCCAGAGCTTCTGTCTCTCTTTGATTCTTTCTTTAGATCCATAGCCAAATATCTTTTGAATTTTTCCTTTGGCCGAGAGACACATGCTTCCTCGACCAGCAGCCGGCAACACCCGCCCCACTGGCCTGGGCCTCAGCCCGTGCTATCCAAGCCCCCTGTCAGTGGGCCAGGAGACCCCCAAAGTTTGGAGGTGAAGCTGCAGCTGGCGGTGTGGGCTGTGATCCTGGGGTGGAGGTCAAGGGCGAGCTCACAGACAGGTGGGCCTCAGCCCTTAGCTTCTGGCGAAAGGTCAGGATGAAACTCCCAAGGCACTTCCTTTCCCTCCTAAAACGTCCTGCCACCTGCTCCTCAAGCAGGACTCCCTAAATCCAGCATCCTGGCAATCTGCCCAACTCTGCAGCCACCCGCATTTAGTCCAAGCCGGGAATGAGTTTAAGATGGTCCGATGCTATTAGCTACGCTCCTAAAAGCACCAACATTTTGCTTCTGCTCTGAGAGAGTCCCTCCCCTGACGTCCACTCTTCTATGGGGGACAGCCCAGAGGAATGCCACATGGCGGTCCTGGCTTGAGCCGGCCCTGGCTCAGGCACGGTCAGCTCTGTGGGCAGGCCCGCCCCTCACTTGCAGGCCTGAGTCACAGGCCAGACGAAAGCCCACATACCATGTCTCTGAATATTTACTGTGTTATAAAGCAAGCAAATGAGCTATTCAGTAAAATATCCTCCATGCTCCTACCTTGACTTTCAGAAGACCTGGGGGGCCAGGTTTGAATTCAGAATTCTGGGGCTCCATGGAGCTGCATCCCTAAATACCTCAGGGTGGGGAGAACTGACCTAGGCCAAGACATGGGCCCTTGAGTGGCCCCAACGACTCCATCTGGTACCGGGAAGGCCTCCTGTGCCTGCGCAGGGTCACACAGCCTGGGGTCCAGGTTCCACCCACACATCCACAAAGAGCCACCCCTTGGCCAGCCCTGCACCTGCCTGCATGTTCCAGTCACAGGATGCCTTTAGGAGACAACCCAGAGGGGAGAACCACATGGGCCCTGGGAGGAGGCCTCGTGCCATTTGGGCAGGAAATCCAGGGCCCCAGTTCCATGGGGTTTGGTCCAGAAAGGTCTCGCAGGCTCTGAGTAGTCATGTCACAGAGCCCCCAGACTCCTCACCTTATGGGGAGGAGCACAGCCAGACAAGGGGCAGAGCAGAGCCCTCTAAAGTACAGGGCCTCCTGGTAAGCAGCCTCTCAGAAGAACGCTCAGGGCCCAGCATCCCTCACAGACCCTCTGAGGCCTCAGGTCTCTTTTGGTCACCTGTCTCCACAGTGACAAAGGGAAGCCAGGATAGGGAATGCCAAGAGTGTGCTTTGAACCTGAGGTGTCTGGGGCTGTCAGGTCAGTGGTTCATCCCTATAGTGCTGTAGTGCTCAGTCAACCCTGGGGTCTTCCTAAATGAGGGTGGAACACAGAGGCCCTGAAGGTACCTGGGCCCCATACATACATGTCATGCTCCGTGGCCTGCCGAGGGCTTTCACATGGTATATCCTGTTTAATCATACACGCACCCTGTCTGAGAGTATTAATAGCCCCATTTTATAGGTGAAGTGGAGGCCCAAAGAAGTGAGGGACTGCGTGGACAGGATGCGGCAGAGCAAGTGCACATTCCCACCCACTGCTTTTGCCTTGGAATGTCCAACTTACTTGGGGTCGCAAAACTCGCGCTCGTGAAATAATCAGAAGGAAGTAAAGAGCAGCGTCTGTGGTCTCCTACTCAGCAACCATGATGACCCCGGTCTGGTGAAGGCCTGGGGTGGGGGTGGGGGGTGCCTGGCTGGACCACCTGCCTCACCTGTGTTTATTCCACAAAAGCAGCCCTTACTGTTGACCTAGATGAAATCACCTCCATTCATATGTAACCAGAATATAACTGGGCCACCTGGAGGCCAGTCTGAACACGGAGGTGAATTCAAATAAAACACAGCCCTCTCTCAAAGCCTTGATTTTTTTTTTTTTTCCTGAAGTCTTTTGAAGAAGCAAACACCAGAGGGGAGGAAGGAGTGAGGGGTGGGAGAACCGTATTCCAAACACACTACAAACTTTCTAAAAATGCCTTTACCTTCTCACGCTCTCTCCAAAGTCCCATGCCACAGGCGATGCCTACCCAGCCTTCCTTCGCTGGCGGTCAAGCTCCCAGCCGCTGCCTGCTTTTTGGATCACTAGCCTCCCCCTCCTCCTCCCTGCTCCCTCTCCAAGAGATTTTTCTTCCGAGAAGAGCTCCAAGGGCATCCTTTTGAAAATCGATTTGGATTCCCAGGTCCACCGGGTCTGGGGTCTTCCGGCTTCCTCCCCCACCCATTCATTACCTCAATTAACACAACAGGGGGCAGGGTTAAGGGAGCCCCAGCCTAGTCCTAGGCAGAAAGGCTGTGAATAAAAATGTGTTTGTCACTGTCACTTCTTTTACCAGGTACTAGGGAAAATATACCATCCTTGGCTGCAGCTAAGAATACCTGGATGTTGTCTCAGCTCGCTTGGTCACTCATGACGGATGAGACCTGAGTAGGTCTGCTGCTCTGCTAGCTCTGGAGAGGAGGGGTGACCGGAGCATTGGAGTCCTGAGAAAAGTCACAATCTGAATCTCATCAGGAGGAAGCCGCCAGACCCAACCGGGAGAACAATTCCCAAAACAGTCAGTCTGCAGTCCTCAAAAGTGCCAGTGTCATTGTGGACAAAGACCGGGAACTAGAGAGAGGTGACAAATGAATCCAGTGTGTGATCTGGAGTCCATCTCGGGGACCGGAGGGGGGGTTTCTGTAAAGGACATTAGAGGGACGGCCGGGGCGTGTGTACATGGATCCAGCATTCCATAATAGCTTCGAGTCGTATTGTACCTCTTGAATTTGATCAACTGCATGGAGAGAACGTAAGATGATGCCCTCGTGTGCATGACTTTCACACTGAAATAGTCAGACCACAGTGGCAGGAGGTCTACAGCTCGTTCAGACGCTTCAGAAATTAATAATAACAGCACGAGTGTAAATACGTATGTGTATTATAAATATTATGTATGTTATATATATATATATATATATATATATATATATGGAGAGAAAGGAGAGGGCAAAATATTAACAATTGGGACATCTGGATGATTTTTGTCCTGTTTTTGTAAGTTTTTGGTGAAAGTATTTCAAAACAAAAAGTCTGATGCTAGGAGGTGGGATGCAGGGAAAGAAGGACCCAGTCTCAAAAGGTGGGACAAGGGCCAGGTGTGAAGTAGGCTCCATGCACGAGCTCCCCCATCCCACACCAGGGCTCTTGTGGCCCTGGATGGGGTCTGGAGCCTGCTGTCCATGGGCCCTTCCTGGGAACTGCCCTCACCAGAGAAACCTACCTCACCTGACATTACAGCCGGTGCTGCATTTAACGCCTGGTCATCTGGGGGTATGGTTACAGACCTGGCCCCTTGCCTGGATTCAGGATTACTCTTTTTTTTTTTTTAAGTGATTATTTTTGAGGGAGAGAGCGAGCATGAGCGGGGGAGGGGCAGAGAGAGATTGGGACAGAGGATCCAAAGCGGGGCTCCAACTCACGAACCATGATATCATGATCTGAGCCAAAGTCAGACGGTCAACCTACAGAGCCACCCAAGAACCCCCAGGATAACTCTAAAGGCTGTCCCACCTCAGGCCTTTGCAGCTTGGACCCCCTCCCCCCGTCCCGCCACCTGAGACATCATCGAAGACCAGTTTCTCCTTGTGCCCAAATCTCTCCTCCAAAACCTCCACACACAATCCCCATCTCCTAGTTCGTGTCCAAGAAACCTGATCGATGACACAGGCCCAACAGGAACCAATGCCATAGTCAGATTAGGATTATTCAGGTGGGTGATGAAAGGGCCTATTTAGAAAGATGTAGGAGAGGGGTGGTGGGACCATGAGGGACAGCGTAGTGACCTGAGGCTAGGAGCAACTAAGCTGTTATCACCCCCTTGCCCTAAGTTCCGGGAGACAGGGTGGTTCCTGGAACTGAAGGGAAGGGTTGTTGGAAGAAGGACCACCCTGAATGGAGCGGGTCCTTCAGTGAGACACAGATAGTCTAAGATGGCCCCGCTGGAGGGGAGCCACGGGAATAAACGCCCTTCACACTCCTCCTTTCCCCTGGCTCCTACCAGAGCTCCCCACTGGCTGACCCCAGCCAGAAGCTACCTGGGTGGTAAGCACTGCTGATGCATATGATGTGTGGGTCAGTCCCCAGGGCACAGTGGGTGGCGACGGTGAGGGTGGGTCTGGGCAGCAGACACAAGACACCCAGTGTAGGGTCCTACACTTCACCCCTTCCAGAATCTGATGGAAGTTCTGAACTCCCCCAGGAAATGGAAGGTATTTTGTGCCTAGTTTTGAGGACCCCATGGATGCTCCTCCAGGGAGGCACCGGAACGCAATGTTAAAGAGCTCAGTGCTCCAAAGCGAAGCCACGAAACGCGGGTTATCGGAGAGGGGACAAAGCATGAAGAAAGGGAGGGGTGCCCATCTCTTCATGTTGGGAATTGAGAGATCCCCAAAGTTGGGAATCAGCAACTAGTATTGGAGTAGGAGCTGTTCCCAGAGGAACCAAAAATAGTAACAAAGTTCACACGCTGGGAGGAGTGAGCTAAACCCTTATCTAAGCCAGCATGGAGTGGGCAGCTACTGTCTAAAGAGGGTAACAGAGGAATGGAGGCCTAAGTTTGTGATTTGGAGCGTGGAGAAAGCCGGTCAATAGGAACGGCTGAAAGACGTCGTCTCTGGGGCTCAAAACTGGAGGTGAGTAGGCGGAAGTAAGGTGAGTAACATGAAATTGCTTTCATTGTAGGTTTCTCTGATGTCTCCAAGCTGTGGCCAGTAATGTGCTTGCCATGTACCATTACTTTGATGAATGTAAATATTAAAAACAACAACCTTGCTGTATTGGGACCTGCCCTTATCTCTAGCCTTAGAAGGCCCTGGAAGCAGTTCAGCCCAGAAATGGCCCTGCTCCAGCTACCTACTTCTGGGTCCCAAAAACCCCTAAAACGTGGTGACTCAAAACAACAGCAAGGTATTTCTCACAATTCTGTTTGTTGACCAGGTGGGTTTTCTGCTTGGTGCGGTGTCAGCTGGGACCGGGGACGGCTGGAAGGGACAGATAGCCTCGCTTACATGGCTGAGTGAGCGATTCAAGAGGCCAGGGCGGAAGGTGCATATCTCTGCAGCCTCACGACTTCCCTAGCCTCACTCACACTGCCTCCCATTCATCAAAATTGCCTTCTATTCATCAGAACAAATCAAAGTCCAGCCCAGATTCAAGGGCAGGGAATTAGATCCCATCCATGAATTGTGGTCACCCCAACAGCCAGAAACCAAAAAGCTTCATGGCAAAAGCTGACGACCCCCACATGACTGCTGTCCCATCGCCCCAACAGTGCTTCCACCAACCACATCTTGACCATCTGCTGGTGACTTCCTACCTGCCCCTGGCACACGTCCCGGCTCTCTCAGGCATGTCCTTCCCGTCCCGTGTGCGGTGCAGCCCAGGGTGCCAGACTGCTGTGCTCACCTTGGCTCTTGATTCTTCTTCCTCTCTTGGTCTTCAGATTTCACACTCCCAGAAGGCACAAACTAAGTCTTTGAAAACGCTCTGCACAACTTAGTGAAAGTCACTTTGCTCTCCCCGCCCCCCTCCCCGCCCCTTGACCCAGGAGGGTTGTAGTTAACAAATGTAATCAGTGTTTAATTATGTACCTATGAATATATAATTATATATCCATATTTACCAGGCCTTGTGCAACTCCAGGGAGGCCCCCTTCACACTGTAGGCTCTGGAAACGGGGTCCCCTGAGGTTATGCAATACTCAGCTCATACGCCTGAACGTGGCCGCCCTGGATATGGATATTCCGTGACAGTGTATCTTTCATTCGGCCTCTCTAATGCATACTCCTTTTAGATCAGGGGCTCCCAACACGGCTGTACATTATAATCACCTGGGTAGGCCACACCTTCAACCAATGAAATCTGAATCGATTAGGGGTAGGACCTGGGCATCAAATTTTTTTTTTTTTTTAGAGAGAGAGTACAAGCGGGGTAGAGGGGCAGAGAGAGAGAATGTTAAGTAGGCTCCATGCTCGGCACCGAGCCTGATGCATGGCTCAATCCCACAACCCTGGGATCACGACCCGAGTGGAAATCAAGAGTCTGACGCTTGACTAACTGAGCCATTCGCGCACCCCTCCCCCCACAGCCATCAATATTTCTAGAGCCTTAGGTGATTCCGGTGCACAGTGGAAGTTTAGAACCAGCATTCTCGAGGAACGTGTACAGAATCTTTGAAAAGATTTTGTTTTTTACTTTTGCAGAAGTACATAATAATTGGAATTCATTGCAGAAAAAAAAAAATTGAAAGCAGCAGAAAAGACCATAAAAGACAAAACAAAACAAACCCACCTCGGTGTACTATTACCCTCTTGGGATTTCTTTTTTCTGTGAATATATTTTCCCACCAAGTCATGCAGGGCGTTCAAGGTTCTTAGAAGTCATTCTGCTTCTCTCTTCAAAGGAGAAGTGGGGAAGGAGAGTGGGGTCCTGTGTGTGAGCTAAGCTTTCTCTCCAGTGGGCTAAAGTGTGAAACCTCTTTACAGAGATTTTCTCAGCAACTCCTTCCCTGTTTCTGAGCTCAAGGGACCCTGTAGAACCCAGGGATCAAAGGCCATACCTCATGCTTTCTGCTCCAGACTTTGGAGGGAGGCTTTTATTAACTTTGCTGGGCCTCGCTGCCCTCCTGTGAGAGGCTGGCACACATCGTCTCTGATGGCTCCTGGCAGCATAGCGGTAGGGCCCTGCATGATTCTTGAGCCTTCATGTATCCATTTAATAATCCTCCGGAACGCCCAGCCTCACCCAGGGCCCAGGCCCTCTGGCAGCCCCAGGACCTCAGGTCTCCCTCCCTGATTGCTGGGTCCCTGATTCTGGATCTAAGGCCCACTGGGAACTTGCTTGCTCTTCCCGGGAACTCCTACCCTCAGGACAGATAGAGTAGGAGCCAGTTACCTGCTGGCCTCATTGCTGACCCCCGTCTACATTGGGATATTTGACTTCTTCAGCTCGGCTCTGGGTCGGACCAGCCCTGGAAGTCCCCCCTCTCCCTCCCAAGCCTGGCTCCGGTGCCTCCTGCATGATGTGAAAGATTCACGGGCGCATCCGCTCTCCACAAATATTTACTGAAAGCTTGTTATGCGTGAGGCACTGAGCCGGGTGCCCAAATTAGAACTGGTTCCTCCCTCCTGGAGCACGGAGAGGGAACAGGGTGTCCTGAGAAAGCCTTACGAGGAGATGTAATACTGCCCGAGATTTAGGGATGGCTTCTTGGAGGAAGGGGCTGGTAGATAAGACATGCAGGATAATGAGAAGCTGGTTAGGTGAAGTGGAGCAGGAGTGTTCTAGAGAGGAGGAACAGCGTGTGGCAGACAGGAAGGGTGAAGGGGAGGCCATTGTGACAGGGCCCTTCCGGGCAAGAGTGGAGTAAAGTGGCCCCGGGGGGGGGGGGGGGCAGGGGCCAGAGCACCAGATCCTGTGGCCACATCAGGGTCTTAGACAGCCTTCCAGAGACCTTCCAAGGTTTCTAGGCAAGAAAGAACACAATCAGACAGACACACACACCCGTTGAACCACCCGGTTCGAGGTGTGGGAGCCACCACTAGACATTTCCTTCGGGTTACCTTTGAAGGAGATGCAGAAACCTGGAACCCAGTTTGCCTCCCAGGAAGGGAAATGGGTGGCTGGGGACGGGGGAAAGAGGGACACTCTTCAGTGTGTATTCTTTCACGCCTTCTGGGTTTTATTCATGTCAGTATGTCAGTTATTCGAAAATAGCATAAAAATGCCCCACATTTAACCTGAATCTCTTCATGAGGAACAATCAGTCAAATCCAAAGTGAGGGGCATTCTGCCAAATGAATGAATAAATATCAGTGTCACAAAAGACAAGGCAGGCTGGGAGAAAGTTCCAGATCGGAGGAGATTGAGGAAACCCAACAGAAGGTGATGGGCCTTGGTCGGGTCCGGGATCAAAGCAGGAAAGGACATAATCAGGATGGCTGGAAAAATTGGAAGACAGACCATAGAGAGAGGGTGGATTTGTATCTGTGTTAAATTCATTGGGTGTGATAATAATGGTTTTGTTCTTATGAAGGAGAATGCTCATCATCTTAGCAGACATGTCTGAGTAAAATATCAGGAGGCCTGCAACTTATTCTTGAATATTTCAGGAAAAAAAAAAAAAAAGAGGAAGGGAGAAAGGAGAGAAATATTGATATTTGTTTTGGACCAATGTATCTGTTTTGAGAGGGAGAAAGCAAATGCAGCAAAACATTAACTTGTTGGCAAATCTCATAGTTATTATTCTTACAGATTTCTATGATATAAAATTTTTCTAATGAAAAGTCAGGGAAAATTAAGGTGAACATGAAATTGAAAATACACTGAAATGATTGTTGATTTAAAAACAACAACAACAGGGGAGCCTGGGTGGCTCAGTCAGTTGAGGGTCCAACTCTTGGTTTCGGCTCAGGTCATGATCTCACGGTTCTGTGTTGGGCCCTGTGCCGGCAGTAGGGAGCCTGCTTCGGATTGTCTCTCCCCCTCTCTCCACCCCTCCCCACTCATGTTGTTTCTGTCTCCCTCAAAATAAATAAATAAACTTTAAAAAGACACACACGGAATGAGTGTTGCCGCTTTCATATTTCAATCCGAAATGAGTCCCTCCTCCCCATGGTGGTGGCCATTTGCTACGTCATCCTCTGGATGACACCCCCAGTTAAAACGCCCATGCTTCCCGACACCCTTTAGGAAACCCTTGCTTCCGATTGCCACCAAATGGGTGAAACACCTCACCGTGCAGGGGGTGAGGATGCTACATATCGAAAGAATTCTCAGTTCTCTTCAAGCTCGTAAACATTTCCAACAGCACAACGTCCTGACCTTTTTCCCGTGCCAAGCTCAAGTCATTTTTCTTTGAATAAGCTCAGATTTAGAAAGAGAAACACTTATCCAGGTGGCCTTTGGCGAGTGAATGTTGTGATGGGAATTCCCAGTCCTGGTGGTGCAGGAGGGCGGGGGTGAGGGCTGGTGGCTTGGGGCAGATGAGCCCCAGTGAGGCCCCTCCCCTCACACGAAGGTAGTGGTGGATGTCGCCAGGGAATCCAGAGCCTGGACTGGCCACTGTGCTGTCTGTACCATAAAAGCTGGAGATAGTGATCGATCAAATTCATTACCATCCATGGCTGCCAGCAGCCAGCGGGCCCGGCTGGCGAGTCTCTGGCGAGTTTCGACGGTACCGCTGAGAATCCCGGGGAATGAAGTTCTGGTTGGCTGGGCGGGGCCTGCGGTGGGGAATCCCGGGGATGTCAAAGACAACGCTCTTGAGCTTGACCCCACTCCCTCAGGACGGCCTGGACCACCCTTCATGCAGCCAGAGCATCTTTGCGGCCTGCAGGTTACAGCTCTCTCGTGGCAACGTCCTAAATAGCTAAGAGTTCAGACTCTGGAGTCAGAGCTGGGTTCAAGTCCTGCCATCCATAAGTGGCTGAATCTCTCCAAGTCTCCTTTTCTTCATCCCTAAAATGGGGGAGGTAGTGTGAGAACCCGCCTTAAAGTGTGATCTGATGATGAAATGCGCTGAAGCCCCTTAAACCCTCAGCGCCGATGAGCACCGAGTGGGAATCCCACACGCGGCAGCCCATGGGGCTCAGGTCAGAGTGGATCAGGGTCGTGGACCTGGGTGGTGACCTGGAAGCACGGAGAGATGGAAAAAACCACATTCCCAGAGGGGGAGGGGCACAGGGGGCAACCAGAAGGTGCACGTGGTGCCTGGGGAGGGACCCGGGAGGTGGGACTGAGCAGTGCTGGGCATCGCTGCGCCCCAGGTAGAGAAGCCTCATTAACTGCAAAGCTTCTGCTTCCCTGTGTGGAATTTACAAGTTTGGATCCTGAACTGAACTATTTGAGAAAACAGAACTGAGGCAAAGTCAGCACCAGCGGCCCGCCTCCCCTCAGCCTCCCTGCTAAATATACGCCAGAGAAAGGAGTTTCATAATTCATAGCCGTGGAGGAAAGATGGATCATTCAAAAGATCCCAGTTCTTCGGGACGACGGGCCGGCCCCGCCAGGCTGGAAGCAAGCCTCCCGCCAGGCCCGGCTGAGCCAAGGAATTCCAAGGAACGGCTGCCTCCTCCACCGTGCCCACCAAGTGCTCCGCCACCAGACGTGTGGTCAGATTGTCTGCACTCTGTAAACCCGCCCGTTTCTCTGCCCCTGGGTTTTTCCCTCCGGGTCTCAGTGAAGTGTTCCTCTTGGAAATCTGCAGCCCTTCCTTGGCATCATTAAGGAGAAGAATTTTTCCAGAGCTCTGTCAAAGATGTTGGCGTAGCTGGGTCGGGAGGGGAGGGTGATTTCAGGGAGAAGAACGAGGGGAGCTGCTGTGAGAGCCCCGGGGAGCGGACAGGGCTCCTGCCCCGGGCCACCCTGCCCAGGGCCCATGGGTCCTGAGCCAGGGTTGCCTGCTGTCCCGCTTTCATCTTTGGTCACGTGCTAAGCATCTCATTATCCGTCAGATCTCCTTCCCCACCCCCCACCTCTGGGCAACGGAAGTGCTCAAAAGTCCCCCCTAAAGCTGAGGGGACAGGAGTTGAGGCCTCTGCGGTGGGCCTCTGCCGTCTCCCCTCCATTTCTCCTGGTCCCAGCCTCTCCCTACCTACACTGGAGAGAATGACCGGGAGGGAGAACTCCCTGCAGTCCACCCCAGCTATAGTTGTTGAGAGAAAACTCTGAGGCACTGAGCAAATACCACAGGGGCCGATGCCCCACCAGGCCTCTGGGGTCGTCCTGCCTCTTGGGGTCTTCAGGGCCTGGGTCCAGTCTTGGTGCGGACACCCCGTCTCAGACCCCGACACAGCATCTGCTGTCTCCACTGCCTACTTCCTCCCCTTGCGTGTTGATTTCCTGCCAAACCATTTCCCTCCTGGCTTCAAACTTTTGTCGGGAAAGAAATGAAATCAGCACTTGGAGACCTGGAAGGGGAAAAACAGCTGCTTTTAACAAAATGGGATGGGGGAGGGGAAGCAGAGCCACTGGATCTCGGTGGAAGAGCAAGAGTCTAGTGGGGGCACAAAGCTCGAAGCAGGAGGGGGCAAACTCAGATGCCCAGTGGTCCCAGTGGGCACCACCAGGGAGGCTCCTAATGGCGTCTTGGGCTTCATTCTTCATACACAGACACATCCTGTATCCATATTAGTCATCCTCGGGCCATGGATTTTCCTCCACTTCAGAGAGGTGGGCCAAAAAATACTTCATTCCTCTTAGCTCTCTGATGAGGAAAATCGTGCATATGTTTGGGACACAATAGAGAGTGGTGGGGACTGTGGCATCAAGGCTACCAGGTAAAATTGCTCAGGCTGGGCAGACTCTATGACACCCACCAATGGCGGCCATGTGGAGATGTGGGCCTCTGATACCAAATCTGACCTAGAGATCTGGATGTTTGTGTAAAAATAGCCTGCGATTCAAACGTTGGCAACTAATTCGGAAGAATTCAAGGCACTGGCGAGGCAGCATATCATTAAGCAGAATGAATCTGTGGGTGGAGCCTGGCCTGCAGGTCAGAGCTTGGGATCTCTGGGTTATGGGTGTGTACTTACACGTGGGGACCCCAGACCGTGGCATCCTGGAGTGGGCAACATCAGCACTCCACCCTTCCCTCAGGTCTCCTTCTACCTATTTACGACCCTGACCCTTCTCAGCTCTGAAGTGTGTACCCGGTGCTCCTCCTTGAAGGCTTCCCTCAGGCTACTGGAGCCTCCTTGCCAGACCTTGAGCCAGAGGTGCCTAGAATTTTCCATGCTCCTCCCACGCCTGCCCACCAACAGAGTTGAAGGACTAATGGCACCAAGAGGGTGGGAGTCCAGCTCTCCTCTCTTGGATCAAGATAACACTGATCAAGGAGCAGGCGGAAGCTACCCTTTGCAGGGCTTTGCCTGAGACCCTCCCTGGCTCGACCTCCTTCCTACCCTGACCTTCAGTTTCTCCTGAGAGAACTTCCTTAATAAATCGCAGGCACAGGAGCCCTGGCCCCAGGATCTATTCCAAAGGAACCACCCACCCCCCTCTCCACCCCCTCCCCCCCCCCCCCCCCCCCCCCCCCCCCCCCCCCCCCCCCCCGCCACTCCCCCTCCTGTGGTGGAGAAAGAATACCTTTGCCAGGGGCTATTACAACAGTTTGAGAGGCTCAGAGGTCTTGGCTGTAAAAGGATATTGTCTTGTCTGAGAATTAACGTAGGAAGTTCAGCCCCTCCTACAGCCTCCCTGCTCTCCCACCCCACCCCTTCCTCTGCTTATCACTCTTTAGACTCGTGGTTGCTCCCAAACACCCCCCTCCCCCACCACAGAGCAACTGTGCAGATACTGTGTATCTGACCCTGCCCTAGGCCCAGGGTAAGATTTGACCAGTATCGGGTAGTTTGCATGGCCGCTGGGAAGAGGAACCCAGGCCACCAGTCACCTAGTGAAAGGAATTCCCAAGGAATGCTGCAGGGAGTGGTGCAGAGGCGATCCAGTTATCTGGAAGCTAGAAATTCTGGAACACAGATACCATCTAGACAACGTGCAGGCTTGGAGTACGAAGGAAGCCACTGAGAAAAAAAAGTTGGTCTGCAGATCGAAGGGAAAGGAAGCCAGAGCCCAGACGTGGTTTCTGTTGGTTGCAAACAAAAGCCTCCTGGTACTTCCCAGGAGGTGAAGGTAACCAACAGAGGGTGTTTTATCAAGCCAGTTACTTCTGTGGGCAACTGGGCAACCAAGGATAGAGATGCCCAACAGGAGAGGGTCACATGCCTCAGAGTTCGCCTGACCAAGGGAGAGGGAGCTGGGTATCTACCCACCAGCTCCTGCCAGCCACTGAGAAGCATTACTGTGATTTACTGCAACTCCAACTAGAATCATCTGGGAGGTTTTTGTTAAATGGTGATGCCCGGGTCCCCCCTCCACAGATCCTGAGTTAAGGGACTGGGGCTAGGGCCTGAGCTCTGAGACTGGTAAAATCTCCCAAGGGGATGAACTTGTGTAGTTCCAGAAGCCCTGCTCCAGCTGACCTCCCAGATTCCTCTGAGCCTACAAGTTTGGGGCCTCCCTGAACAAGTTCAGCTGAGGATGGAAACCCTGAGAAGGTCACCAGTGCAGCTGGAGATAAATCACTTGTTGGCTGGGGTTGCAGCTGGTGGTGGCTTGAGAAATGAGGTTTTTGGCCTTAACTCCTCTGTTCCTGCTCCCGTGACCATAACGAAGCCCGACCCGCAGATTTTCTTTGCAGAAAGAAAAAAAAAAAAAATGTCAGGCATATTTTCCGAGGTTTAATTTCCTTCCAGTGTCCTGAAGAAACCTTCCTCAACCCCAGTCTCTGGTAATAACATCAAAGACTTTGAAACTGAGACCCAGTGTGACTCTGCTAAAGTAAATAAAACACGGGTCTTGGAGAAGCCAAACTTCTTCCAGGAAAGTGAAAGAGGGAAGCTTGTTGGGGGCGGGGCAGAATTCGGAGTTTAAAATTCGGGAAAAGAAGGGAAATACACTAGGGTTGCCAGATTTAGCAAATAAAAGCCCAGGATAACTAGTTCAGCTTGAATTTCGGATGAACAATGATTTTTTTAAATTTTTTTCTTACTGTATGGTGTGCCCCGTGCAATATTCGGGGCATACTTACATTAAATATTGCACGGGGGCATGCTTACACCAAAAATATTATTCATTGTCTATCTGAAATTCAAATTGAAGTGGGCACCCTGGGTTTTATTTGGCAACCCCAAAACTCACAAATAGACTGATCTCAACTGGCTAGGGCACCCTTAACTTCGATGTCTGAGTTAAACTGAGTATCTCTGTGCTTAACTATGTCTCTGGTCTCACCCGGGTGTCTCTGGCCTTCTATCTGTAGCAGTGAAAGAAGTTCCACCTACCTGTAGGTGGAGGGAAAGGTGCGGAAATAGCTGAAAAGCGATGGAAAGAAAGGAGGGCGTCCAAGTTGGGAGCGATGCTGCCAGCTTCCCTGTGCCTGCTCCCTCGCCCACCCCAGGTCTCCCCCCACACCACCTCGTGCTGCACAAGACTGAGAAGAGCTCCGTCCCTGTGCAGGGTGAGAATTTGCCTTCCTTCTGTAAGCCAAGAAATCGGGGAGCTGCAGCACCCCAGCCCTGCAGCGGTGGGAAGAGGGCTCAACCACTCCCCCCTCACGCCGCCCCCCTACCCTCAGGACCACCCCTTCTCCATGTCCCTGCCCCCTCCCACCCAGTGCCCTACACTTTCCCCCAGTGCTGCCTCCATCCACCCTTCTGTCTCCCCACCTCCTGTTGCCCGCCCCCCCCTTCCCCGCCCCAGATCGGAAGCTGGAGGCAGAGGAGTGGTTAGACGGGTGCTTGCCGTGCGGCGGCTCCCCTCTTCCAGGGGGACCCGGCTGCCGAGGGGCGGCGGGCAGGGCGCGGAGCGTGCAGCTGGAAACTCCAGCGGCTCAGCCTGCACCCGCGCGGCAGCCAAGGTCACGTTTACAGCCACGTCAAAGTGAGAAGAGCCCCGGCGGGGCTGCCAAGAACTGGGTGCGCTTCTGAGAGGCTGGCGTCGCGGGGACGTGGAAGGTGACCTAGCAGCGCTTGAAGCGGCACATCCTCGCGCCCAGACTTTCAGTCCCAGGAGCTGCCTGGAAGAAAATAATCCAGACCAAGAAAGAGGGATGTGTCCGGATATATTCACAGCAGCATAGGGAAAGGGTTCAAAAAAAAAAAAAAAAAAAAATCTTGGTACATCGGCACAACGGAATTTTTAAAAATTTCTTCCAACATTCATTAAGTGCTCACTAGGCGACAGGTGCCCTGACAGCTACTAGGTAAACCGAGGTGGGTCTAAGTCGGTCCATCCCCCCACCCATTCTCCCCGGGTTCTCAGGCAAAATGATGGCACTTCGGAGCACGGACTCCCCAACCAGGTAACAGTGGGTTTGAACACGGGTGTGTCCCCTCATCTGTGGTGCCGCCTCGGGAAAGTGAGGAATCAATCAGGCAATGCACGTGAGGCCAGTGGCACGGTGCCTGGCAGGTCGCTAAAGCTCTCAACAGTTACAGCTGTTGTTGTTGCTGTTACTGCAGAAATGTGACCGGTGCCATAATAGAAGAATGTACAAACCATAATACAATCGTGGAGGAGGTCGTGCTAAGTCCTGTAATAAAAGAACACATAAGCTATTAGGGGTGCACAGACGAGAAGGCGCTAAGTGCCACAAAAGAAGTATGTGCAAGCTCTGAGAACAGAGAATGTTGTGTCTCGTTCTGCCTGCAGACCCCCAAGGTGCTCGCTTAGCTGGGTCTTGAAGGATGTGTAGAGGTTTGCTGGATGGACAAGAGGGGAAAAGGCATTCCAGGTAGGTGCAAACACACAGGTGGGCCAGGAGGGGAGGAGAGAAGGGGCAGGGTGAATTATAGGAAGGACTTCTTCTAAGTGTCTTGTGGAGAATCAGAGTAGTGTCCGGGATTGCCACTCTTTACTTCTGCACACCTGTCCTCAGTCACAGGCTGGCCCACATGCTGTGACCATCTAGACCTTGGCTTGGCACACTTAAGACCCCGCCAGGGGCACCCTCCAGTCGTGGTGAGGCCCGCATCCTTTTGGTGACCTCCTCAGTCCATGCGGGATGCTTTGAGGCCAATATCAAAAAGGAAGGTTCCAAGTCTTTACCTTTTTCTTCCTGCAATGATTCTCAGCCTATTACAAATTTGCCCATACCTGTCACAGCAACCTTGGAGCTCTTTATATCAAGAGATGCTGGGAGGAATAGGGGTGAGCCATTGTTATGTCCACTGATGCAAATCCAAGTGAAAAACTTCCCAAGTTCTTGAAAGAAGGGGCTGTGGTGACCATATTAATAATACAAGCTAACAAATATGATAGCTTCCTCTCCCTCAAGCACTTTGCATACACCATTGCTACAAAATACTGTTCCTGTCCACTCATTTTAGATAATGAAGCTGAGTGAAAGTGATTTGCTCAAGGCCACCCAGCTAGTAATGGTGAATCTGAGATTCAAACCCAGGGCCACCTTACTCCAGAACTCATGCTGGTACCACTGGGCCATGCGATTTAAGAAGCTAAATAAGCCTAGCGAGGGTTTGGATCAAGAGTACAGAGAAGGCACAGTTCCTGATGTCATCATGTGGGAAAGGGGTTAGCTGGTGAGGCTGTCACAAGCCCATAAGGGGCCACAGCCACAGACCTGTCACACATTGAGCATCATCCAAGCACCAGACACTGCCCTGTGTCATATCTGTATCACTTACAATTCCAGCACAAAACCAAAGCCTCATGAGGTGTTTAAACCAAGGGAATTTAATATAGGGGATTTATTTTGCAGCTTTGACTTGCTTAAGAGCCAAATGGGCGGCAAGGTGACCCAGAGGTTAGTAACAGCAGGACATTGTTGCTGCCACCACTAGGGCCATGACAGGAAGGGACAAAAGGAGAAGGTAGGGTTACTGGAGCCCATAGTTTGGGCCACCCAGCAGGAGATGTAGCCACTGCCAGAGACACCACCAGATTTCTAACCCTGACAACTACCCCTCAAGGTACTTACCTTCACCCCATTTTAGAGATGAAGAAGCAAAAAACTGACCCAAGCAGAATGAAGCAACTTTTAGGTCAGTGAAACCCTTGTTGAAACCCAGGTCAGTATGTCTGTCTTCATAGCTCAGGTCAAACCAGTCACCTTAGGAACTTTGCAAACCATGATGAATTCAACAACAAAATATGGCAGTTTAGGAGCTTCCAAAGCCTTGACCAGTGTGTGGTCAGGGATCAAGGGCACTGGGGTGACAGTGTCACTCATGTCTGCTTCCCTTTCTGCCCACCAAGTCCCAGTTGTAGCTGGACAGGAAAGTCAGATGAAGCCACAGCCAGGACTCTGGTGTTGGGACTAAGGGTGATTTTTATCTTCTTCTTCGTGCTCTTCTATATTTTCCAATTCCTCAAGGGACATGCACATCTTCATCAATGGAAAGGACAGAAAATCTTCAGACGACACCAAACTGGTAGCAGGCTCCAGTTGAAGCCTTAAACAGGTAAAAAGTTTGGGGCAAAAGATGGTCATGGGAGGGCAGACTGCCCAGCACAGATGGCTTGTCACCATCCTGCAGCCTCCTCCCCTAGGAGGGGACAAAACCAGGAGCCAGTAACATGCCGCGGTCTAGACCGTTCTTCACAAACACACACACAACACTTACATATGTGACACACATAAATGTACATGCACGCACATGATCTTATATACACATGTGCATACATGCGTTTTCTCGCACATGCACATATAATACCCACACATGCATACACACACGTGTCCATGTACATATGCCAACCAGTAGTCTCTCGTATATCACACATGTACATGTATGCCCATCACACATGTATACACATCACACACCCATATGCTCATTCTGTTTCACTTTTAAACTGTGGTTGGCAAAATTTTCCCGGCACAACCATCTCACAAGGCTTCTCAGGATTCTTCCAAGCAGCTCCTGGTGACACGTCCCAGGAGTGGGGATGCCTTCACATTTCAGGCCCAGAACAGGTGCAATCTCAAGGATGGGCTCCAGAGAGCACTTCCCTCCGTGACCACGGCTGGAGGCTCTGCCTGTGCCCTTGAGCGTGGAGCAGCCCATCAGGACCTGGGTGCTCACACCCAGAAGGGCTGCCCTCGACCCCCGGCTTCCTAGGCAGCCCCACACTCTAAGGAGTGGCTAAAGTTTGAAGAGTCCACACTTGCCCGGGAGAAGCCTATGAGGCCAGACCCACCTGGGTCTACAGAAAGACCCTACGAGTCAGAACGCATGGGTCAAGGGTTTCAGTTTGCTCATCTGTAGTGGAAAGGGCTTCTCAGCTCTGACGCCCCAACACGGCATGCTCCTTGGGTGCTTCATCACGGGCTTGTAGCTCATGCTACAGGCTGGGCCTCCTGACTTACAGGCAGTGGGAGAGGGATTTAATTCAGAGGATGGAGCACACCCAAAGCTGCAGCTGCCATTATGTATTCCCCAGGCTCCCACAGTCACTGCCACTATAAATATGTATGTAGCTTACTCCACCAGAAAGCCCAGATGGCCTGGGGGCAGGACAGGGGGTGGGGAATCCCCCAAACAGGGCATTTACCCCTTCTGGCACCCCACAGGTTAACCACCACCAAGTGGCTTGCCAAAAACATCTGCCCACATGTTTCCTGGATGAAATATTGAGCGGCAAAGGGCCCAGGACGGGAAGGGACAGCTGCAAGGTAAGGGCCTCCAGGGTGATCTAGAACAGGAAGAGGGTGGTAGGCATTGCACCTGCAGGTGTTGGGACAGGGTCCCATGTGTGAGTCATGGGCCTGAAGCTCCTGAGCACCAAGGTGAGGGACCCACTCAGGGCGGGCTAAGATGCTCCTCTGTAGCAAGGTAACCTTCCAAAGGGGATTCCAGAGCAAAGATTGAATTTAGAAGTTTTGGTCCTTAGACAAAGACCTTGTCCATTACATTACAGGATGAGTGAGGACAGGAAATCAGCTTGAAATGACCTGAACTTGGCATCCCCTAGAAGTGGAGAATGAACCCCCTACAGTCTAAGGAGTAAGGAGTGGGCTCTGAGAGCCATGCTGGTTCTCCAAGGCCACGTTCCTCCCCACAGGGTAAAGAATCGGTTAGGCCAAGAGGACACGTACAGCTGGATGATCTCACATACCTCCTTCTCCTCAGGGAGCATCTGTAGGCCTGAGGAGTGGAATGTCTGCAAGATGTTTACCATGGTAGCTGCAGTAGTCAGGGTCCACTAGGAAAACAGAGCCCAGGCCAAGGGGTTTAATCGTGAATTAATACAGAGGTGCCTGAGTGGCTCAGTCAGTTAAGTGTCCAACTCTTGATTTCGGCTCAAGTCATGATCTCACGTTTCATGGGTTCGAGTCTCTCATTGGGCTCTGAGCTGACAGTGTGGAGCCTGCTTGGGATTCTGTCTCCCTCTCTCTGTGTACCTCCCCTGCTTGTTCTCTCTCCCAAAATGAATTAAAATAAACTTTTTAAAAAAGTGAATTAACACAAGAAAGGAGTTACAGGAGTGTCAGGTCAGGGTGGCTCAGTGAGTTGAGCCCCAGATTCGATTTTGGCTCAGATCATGATCTCCCAGGTTCATGGGATTGAGCCCCACATAGTGCGGAGCCTGCTTGGGATTCTCTCTCTCCCTCTTTCTCTGCCTCTCCCCTCTCTCCAAAATAAATAAATAAACTTAAAAAAAAAAAAAAGGGTGTGTGGGGGGAGAGTTACAAAAGTGACAAAAGAGCTGAAAACCTAAACAGGGAAGGGCAAAGCAACCCAGAGATTAGAAGTAGCAAGAAAATGCTACTTTCCCAGGGCTCAAGGGACAAAGGAAGGGAGAGGATTATTAGAGGCTGGAACCATGACCTGCAGGAGCTGGAACCATGTCCAGCAGGAGCTAGAACTGTGGAGAAAACACAGCCATTACTGGAGACACCCCCGGAAGCAGAGAGGGCTGAAGGGAGCTTTACCCCTCTCCCATCTTCCGACCACCAGTATCTCACCACGACCTCCCATTGGCTGAACCTACAGGACATTGGGGTGCAAGGGAGCCTGGGAAATGTAGTCCACAGGGCCAGGCTTCTGCAACACAGAGCAGGAAAAGATAAGGAATGGATAGAGTGGCATATGGGAAAATGACAGGCTCTACTGCCTTCATTTTATGATGGGGGTGAAAAAGTCTCTCAGGCCTTACTCGAGGGCAGGAGATTGCCTCAGCTGACATCTTTGAGTCTCTTTTGAGCCATACAGCAACAGAGAGGGTAAGCAGGAGGGAGAATTGGAAGTCACTCAATCTGTGGCCTGGAGAACAAGGATATATGGACTCCTAACACTTGACGTTCCTTGCACAGTGGTTCTTGAATGGCCCTGCCATCAGGGCTGAAACTCTAGCTCCACATCAGCAGGAGTGGATAGCCAGCATTTGGGGCAAATAACGGCAGCAGTTGCTCTTGATGAAGAATCTATTAGTCTAGGTGCTAAGCTTCATGCCATAGGTGGATTATTTTGTTTAATTCTTTTTTTTTATTAATGCTTTTTCTTTCTTTATTTCTTTTGAGAGAAAAAGAACAGGGGAGGGGCAGAGAGAGAGAGACAGAGAATCCCAAGCAGGCTCCATGCTGCCAGCACAGAACCTAATGTGTGTTCAAATGCGCAAACCGTGAGATCATAACCTAAGCTGAAATCAAGAGTTGGACGCTTAACCGACCGAGCCACCCAGGCACCCCTCCTTTTATTCTTTTAACAACCCTTTAAGATAAGCAACAAGGGTGTCCCCATAAAACACTGAAAAAAATTATAGAAAAAAAATGTGTCCCAGGTGTCCACGAATAACTGAACAAAGTCAAAGTCCTGAAACTGAAAAATGAGAACATCCCAGAAGTTCTGAGTATGCAGTGTGGCTGCTTGAGACCAAATGAGACCTTCAGGTCAACATAGTTTTTTATTAAGTACAAAGAAAAAACTTAACTTCTGGGTATGTTCTTTTTTTCTTCTTTCTTTCTTTAAAAAAAAAATTTTTTTTTCATGGTTATTTATTTTTGAGAGAGACAGAGACAGAATGTGAGTGGGTTGGGTCAGAGAGAGGGAGACACAGAATCTGAAGCAGGCTCCAGGCTCCGAGCACAGAGCCCGACCTGGGGCTCGAACTCACAAGTTGTGAGTTCATGACCTGAGCTGAAGTTGGTTGCTCAACCAACTGAGCCACCCAGGCGCTCCATGGGTATGTTCTATACAATAAAGCATCCGTTGTCACTCTATATGTTTTCATTGAATAGTTAGTTAATATTGAATGTGATTCACCATTGGAAAAGTTTCACATGACACAATATAAAATATGGAGAAGGAAATGGAAAATATGGAGGAAGAAATGGAAGATCGGAGACAGGTAGAGTAACCTGCCCAGGGTCACACAGCTTGTCAGTGAGAGACATCATATCCCTCGGCGGAGTGATTGCTAATTAACTCTCTACCTATCATTGACATTTCCCCACCTGACCAGTCAGGTTCAAAGCTCCTGCTCCCTGAGCTGAGGTGGGTGGGGAAGGGGGACGATGTTGGATGTGTATGTTCTGGCAGCATCCTGAGCCAGATACAAACTGGGAGAGTGTGGTGACATCAACGCGCTCACGTCAGCACAAGAAGTATGCCGTGTGCTAACAAAACAGGGTGAGTATATACCTCCGGTGGTATAGTGAACAGTCAACTGTCAGAAACCTCTCCAGCTCTCCCTGGCTTTTCCCTTTAAACCAAGAAAAAGACCACCTCATAAAGGAACCGTGGAGCTCTCCAGTCTCCCTGGTTATACACAGGCCCAAGGTCACACAGCTGGGGAGAGGAAAACCACAGAACGCCACCGCACACAGCTGCAAATCTGTTTCAGGGCCTGCTTCCTCTCTCTTTCTCCAGAAAGCCTCTTTGCTACTACCGAGTTTTGACAGTCAAACCTAGAGGGCCCAGAGGGCAAGGTCTGGTTCTTCACATACTCCTTCGTAGGTTACAAGCAAGCTTTTACTTGTGAACTGAAAGTTTTCAGTTTAAAAAAGAAATCGATTAAGTTTTAAGACCTGGCTCTCTCCCTCCTCCCCACTCCAAATATGTGGATTTCTTCTTTTTCACCTCCCCCAAAATATGTTTATATTCTATGGCCAGAAGACAGGAATTTGCGAGTGTCCCCATCCCTGGTGAGACATTTCCTGGGAAGGGCAGTGAAGTCTTCACTGCTCAGGGGGAAAAGGGCAGCTCCAGCCGTGGGGCTGCATGGGCCAGGCAAAGTCAAAGCGGAGAAGGGCTCATCCCAGTTGGGGTCTGCGGTCTCCTACTGTAGGCCTCTTTTCGGGCTCTCCCATCAGGGAGCTGTGGGACTCCTTCCCACAGCCTATAGGAATAGGCTGTGTTAGGGGAGGATTAATACTATTAATACTCTGCCACAACTCAGGTACCGCAGTGGTCAGTGGTGCTGATACCTAGAGTTCTGGCTCATAGCTAATGAGCTGTAGGGGACAGGAGACTAATTCTACCTCATTCAGAGATGGACAATCCAGCCGAGAGCTAAGCTACTTCTACTTTAAAAAAAATTTTTTTTAATTTTATTTTTTATTTTTTTAAAATTACATCCAAATTAGTCAGCATATAGTGAAGCCATGATTTCAGGAGTAGATTCCTTAGGGCCCCTTACCAATTTAACCCATCCCCCGTCCCACAACCCCTCCAGCAACCCTCAGTTTGTTCTCCAAACTGAGAACATGAGTCTCTTCTGTTTTGTCCCCCTCCCTGTTTTTCTATTATTGTTGTTTCCCTTCCCTTATGTTCATCTGTTTTATCTCCTAAAGTCCTTATATGAGTGAAGTCATATGATTTTTGTCTTTCTCTGACTGACTAATTTCACTTAGCATAATACCCTCCAGTTCCATCCATGTAGTTGCAAATGGCAAGATTTCATTCTTTTGATTGCCGAGTAATACTCCATTGTGTATATATACCACATCTTCTTTATCCATTCATCCACCGATGGACATTTGGGCTCTTTCCATGCTTTGGCTATTGTTGATAGTTCTGCTATAAACATGGGGGTGCATGTGTCCCTTCAAAACAGCACAGCTGTATCCTGTGGATAAATGCCTAGTAGTGCAATTGCTGGGTCGTAGGGTAGTTCTATTTTTAGTTTTTTGAGGAACCTCCATACTGTTTTCCAGAGTGGCTACACCTGCCTACATTGCCACCAACAATGCAAAAGAGATCCTCTTTCTCCGCATCCTTGCCACCATCTGTTGTTGCCTGAGTTGTTAATGTTAGCCACTCTGACAGGTGTGAGGTGGTATCTCATTGTGGTTTTGATTTGTATTTCCCTGATGATGAGTGACGTTGAGCATTTTTTCATGTGTCGGTTGGCCATCTGGGTGTCTTCCTTGAAGAAGTGTCTATTCATGTCTTTTGCCCATTTCTTCACTGGATTATTTGTTTTTTGGGTGTTGAGTTTGATAAGTTCTTTATAGGTTTTGGATACTAATCCTTTATCTGATATGTCATTTGCAAATGTCTTCTCCCATTCTGTTGGTTGCCTTTTAGTTTTGCTGATTGTTTCCTTCGCTGTGCAGAAGGTTTTTATTTTGATGAGGTCCCAGTAGTTCATTTTTGCTTTTGTTTTTCTACTTTTTAAAAATTTTTAATGTTTATTTTATTTTTGAGAGAGAAAGAGAGAGAGAGAGAGCACAAGCAGGGGAGGGATAGAGAAAGAGGGAGACACAGAATCCGAAGCAGGCTCCAGGCTCTGAGCTGTCAGCACAGAGCCCATTGCAGAGCTCGAACCCACAAACTGTGAGATCATGACCTGAGCCGAAGTCAGATGCTTAAGCGACTTAGCCACCCAGGTGCCCCGAGCCAAGCTACTTCTGAACGCAAGCATGGTGTTCTGTTGGTTAGCTTTTGGCGGATAACAAACCACTCCAAAGCTTAGTGGTTTAAAACAACAACCATTATTCAGCTCATGAGTCTGCAGTTTAGCCATCTAGGCTGGGCTCAGCTGGCTGACACCTTTGGTCTCAGCTGGGCTTGTTCCTACACCTTTGGCCAGCTGCTGGGTTTGCTGAGCCTGGCTGATCAAGGATGGTTTGGCTGAGATGGTGGGTGTCTGCTCCATATGACCTCTCGACTGCTCAGCAGAATAGCCTGGGCTTTATATGTGCTGGCTGGCAGGATCCCAAGACAAGAGAGGAGGTACTCAAGGCCTCTTGAGACCCAAGCTTAGAATCGTCGAAGTCATTTTCACCATATTCCAGTGGCTAAGTCAAGTCACAAGGATAGGCCTGAATCAAGGGTTAAGAAACTGGTGCTAGCTCTTGATGGTAGAAACTGCAAGGTCACATTGCAAAGGGGCCAAGATATAGGGAGGAGAGAAGGACTGTTACCTTGTTCACAAGTGATCCTCCCCCCAGGAATTCATTCTACACTCTTTTGGAACAGAGTAGGTGCTCCAGAAGAAAGCAAAACAAAACAAAACAAAAACAAAACATGTACTGACTAGAACAGTCCATCCAAGCAAGGATTCTGTGGCATCAGCCTTGGGTGCACCTGCTGAGTGCAAGCCTTAAGTTTCGGCAGTGGGGCACCCTCCAGCAGTGGTGAGCTCATACCCATGAAGACTGGTTCACCACAGCCAACTGCTAGATATTTAGAAACATGAGCCCATTGTGAAACAATCATAGCTTGAAGTTGGCCATAATGGGAGTATTTCGACAGCACAGGAATAGGTACGCCCCACAAATCGGAGCACTATTCTTCCCAGGGAGCTGCCATATCTACACCAAACAAACCCACTCTCTTCCGATCTCATGAGTCAGGTGGGTGGATACGCAGCAAAGGAGGATTAGAACACACGAGTCAGCATGCGATGAGTGCCGTACAGGAAGCAAACTGAGAGGCTGGGGGCTTGGAGCGAAAGGGACTCAGAGTCCCCCGGGGAGGTGGAGACTAGGTTTGGCTTCAGCCAAGCCCTGCTCTCGGCTTCTCTCTGTCTGGCCTAGGAAGTGAGGTCTCTCTTCTTCCCGGGCTTGGTGGGTGGGAAGGCTGTGGTGGGGACAAGGCCCTAAGGGCCCGGCCTTGTGGAGTTTGGTTCTACGTGGGCAGCTGTGCTGAACCTTGATCACTTCAGTCTAGTTTGTCAGAGGTAGCCATTTCAAACAAAGCGTCCGTGGGGACGCCTGGCCCCAGCCTCCAGCCTCTAGTCTGCCCACCTTCACCCACAGCCTATGCCCCCGTGAGAGGACTAGACCAGACACATCTGTCTGGAAAGGACTCTTTGGGAAACAGTCCCATCTCCTCGAGGGTCAAGGGGTAAGGCAGTCTGGTTGAGACAAGGCCCCGGTACAAGCAGGGAGCAGGTTGGGGTGAGAGGTCTGCTGCGTCAGCGATCCAAGCAAATATTTGGCAGATCGATGCTCAAGGTTGACCTTGACAGTTCACCACCTGGGATGTCAGAAAGTGGCTTCCAGAGACTCTCCCCCACACTTCCCTTCACCGCGGTCTTCGCCGCCTTCAGGGACAGGCTGCTCTGGCGTGGGCCAGGGGCTCGCCCACCATCCCCGCCCCGAGCCTAGCGTGCCCTGCTTTGCCCACCTAACCCTGGTAGTCCCAGGACCAGTCATCTCCCCCAGGGCCAGCGGCCAGAAGAGACCAGCATTTGGCGCCAGGCTGTGTCCTTCCCAGTGAAAGGCCCACTCACCTGCTCTCCCCTAAGCTGCCCAGCCACACAGCCCTGACTGTCCTCCTTCTGGTGAGGACGTCCCTCTCCCAGGCCCCCCCACCCCCGAGGGAAAGAGACTTGGAGGGAGCTGGACCCACATCCCCACTGCAGCTGGAGAGGGTGTCCTGCGCTTCCTCAGAAAGCTGCTGAGTGTTGCCTGGAGCCCAGAGCCAAGAGCGCAGCACTGCCTCTCAGAGCGCTTTGTTCCACTTACTGGAGGGCTAAAAATACACTGCGCTGCCAAAGGCAGCCCTCCAGAGCCCAGAGGAGCCGGCAGTGGGGACTAGGTATCCTGGCACCTGGCACAATTAGAAGGAGAAACACAGGCGCTCCTTCAGCGCAGAATCAGCTGGTCCCCTGACCCCCACCCCCGCGCTCCCTTTGTCTCCAAGACTCTCCCTTCCGTTTCTTCTTCTTGGACATGTGGGCTTCCCTGCACCCCTGCTCCACCCCTCCTTCCTTTCTCTTTCCCCAGCCTGGACCACCTTCATCCCTGGTCGGAGCCCGGGGCTGCCTACCTGACTGTGCTTTTACACGTGTCAAAACAGCAGCTCTCCTGCAAAATACCCCAGAAGCTTCAAATTCCTCTAGCAAAGCCACAATTAGCAGGAAGGCTTAAAATGAAAATCTCCTTAGCAGGCGATAACCCAGTGGCTTAAATTCAAGAAACATGTATTGACACCAGGCTTCAATTCGTCTTAATCTTCCCAGGACCTCGAGCCTCTTTGAGAATTGAGTGGAAGCAATGGGCCCAGAAAAATTGCTTAATAAGCAGCATTCTTGAAGCAATTTTAGGGGATGTATGCATGGCACAGGCCCTATCCAGGACCACCACCCCCCAACACGCATCCCCAAGTGAGGAACCCTTGAATGACTGGAAGCCAGGCACTGAGCTAGACCCTGAGCTGGAAAGAGAAGAGAGGGGACTGACATGCAGGCATATAGCAGCCAACCCTGTGCTTGTTGAGAGGCAAGATTGGGGAGTGGGGAGGAGGGCCAGGGTGTCACAAGAGTGTGAAGGAGAAGAGGGTACGTCTGAAGGGGGTTTTGAAGGACAAACAAGATTTTTCCAGAGAGAAAATGTAGGATTAGAGATTTGTGGACAGAATTTGTGTTCTCAGCAGGGCATGCAAAGGAAAACGTGTCTGAAAGCTGGGACGGCCTGAGGACTGGTATAGGCTATGCAGGGCGAGTGTATCGGTTTTCTGTGGCTGTGTAACAAACCACCACACATTCGGAGGCTTAAGACAACACACACTAATTATCCTACAGTGGGTCAGGAGAGAGCATGGCTCTGCTGGGTTCTTTGCTCACTAGCTGCAAAAGGTGTCAGCTGGGGCTGTGATCCCATCTGAAGCTTAATGAGGGGAAAAATGTGCTTCCCAGTTTACGCAGGCGGTTGGCAGAATTCATTTCCCTGCAAGTGCAGGACTGAGAGTGTCAGCTTCCTCCTGCAGGGAGGCTGGAGGCTGCCTTCAGCAACTTGAGGCCTCCTGCAGTTTCCAGAGGCTGCCCCTGGTTCCTCAACCCCATAGCCCAGTTCACAGCATGGCTCTTGGCTTTTTCAAGGCCAGCGGGAGAATTTCTCTCGGTAAAGTTAGCTAAGACAGACTCCTCTATAACATAACCTACTGAAGGCAGTGACACCCCCCTCGCCTTTGCCACATTCTATTGGCTAGCGGCAAGTCACAGGTTCTACGGGCACTTAAGGGGAGAAGATTATACAGGGAGGAACAGAAAGAGTGCATAGCATGGGGCCATCTTAGAATTCTGCCTATGACAGTATGACTTAGCTGGAAAGAGGGTTGGAGTCCAATGGTGAAGCTCCTTGCAGACTATAGTTAGGAGTAAGAACTTTATTCTGTGAGCTGTAGGAAGCCACTGAAAGGGGTAGAGAAGGAAGGGTAAGAGCAGAGAGGCAAAGAGGCCACTGCCCTTTTGGAAGGTAACTGCCATGCTTCAGGGGAAAAGAATGAGGGGCTGTGGCCATGGGGATAAAGAAGAAAGACCCAATATCCACCTGGCTGGCTCTCATTTCCTTATGGTTTCTATTCAAATGTCACCTGACTGGTAAGGCTGTCCCTGTCTACCTAACATAAAAGAACTATCTTCCCTCCTCCTCCCACCCCTCGCCTAGCTCTGTTGTCTCACAGCATCTACCACCATTTGTCTATGAACCTGTTTGTTGTCTTTCTCTCCCTTGTAGATTCTAAGACTCTGTTGGACTTACTGCTATATCTCCAGCCACTAGAATAGTGCCTGGGGTATAGCGCATACTCAATCAGTATTTCCTAACTAAAAGAATGAATGAATGAACAGGGGCAGCCGGGTGGCTCGGTTGGTTGAATATCCGGCTCTTGATTTGGGCTCAGGTCATGATGTCGAGGTCCGTGGGATCAAGCCCCACGTTGGGCTCTGTGCTGACAGCGTGAAGCCTGCTTAGGATTCTTTCCTTCTCTCTCTCTCTCTCTCTGCCCCTCCCCCAGCTTGTGTTCTCCCCCCCACCCCTTCAAAATAAATAAACTTGAAAAAAAAAAAGGGATGAATGAACAAACAAATGAATGTGTCCAAGAGATCTTCTGGGAATAGAGTTGCTAACCTGTTGGTACCAGAAGAAGGATGCATTTGTGATGCTTTAAGAGTTCCACCTTGCCAGACTGGGTGGTGGCACTCGGTGACATGGGAATGAATAGCCCCAAATGAGAAGGAGACACTGAGTTTAACTTTGGTCTAGGGGACCCCAGGTGGTTGTGAGGTCAGGCAGGTTGGGATATGGGGTGGAAAGTTGGAAATGTGAGATTCAGAGCTCGTGAGGGTAGGTAGGAAACAAGAGAAATAGGCCTGTAGTCAGTGGTAATAGTGGATAGAAGAAGCAATGGGGTTAAATGAGAGAAGAGAACCAACTAGGAAGAAGGGGTCAGACTGAGAGGTAGGAGAAGATGTGGGGGTGCCACAAGGAGAATTCCAAGAAGGAAGGCAGGTCACGTTCACAGAGGCCGAGCGAACAAGATGAAAACTGACAGGATTTGGTGATGACCACGTGAGAGCAATCTCAGAGGGGTGCAGTTTCCAGGTCAATGGGAGGCTGAGGAGGGTCAATCGCTCCTTCAAGAAGGGGCATGGGGGTAATTCAGAGAGTGCATTTGATGGTGAGGAAGGGGGGAGGAAGAGGAGAAAAAAGGGATGGGTACAAGAATGGATGGAGGATATTCTGGGATGGACAAAAGTTGCTGGCCTAAAAGCTCAGACTTAGCAAACTCACCCTGAATATTCTATTCCCTGCTTTGCCCCAACTCTCCCATCAGCGGGAGAGGGGGCAGGCACAAGAGGAGCTGAGGAAGGACAAGACTTGGGAAGAGAACACATTTGGGACTCTTGAACCTGCCCCCAACCTTGGGCTTGTCCCAACTGTTGAGAGAAGCTTTAAAGGGAAGGCTAAGTGGGAACTAAGGCAGCTGGGAGGGCTTCTGAACGGCGCACAGAACACCCCGCTCTCCCCTTTTCTCTAAGATTGGAACTCAGTGCAGCCTTGTCGTAGATGGCATTTTCCAAAAACAGCTGCAGCACTGTCTCCCACCACACATGCTCGTCTCCAGGGTGGCTTCGATGCTCTCTCCTTGAGAGGTGGGGTCTGTATCCCTTCACCTTGAACCCGGTGGGCCTTTATGACCTCTCAACTAGTAGAGTCTGGCAGAAATGAGGTTGGGTGACCTCATCCTCACGGTTGGGCCTCACAGTTGAACAGGGCCACGCGGCTCTCCCAGGTTTCTCTCTCTTGGGACACGTGTCTTTGAATTCCTGAGCCACGGTATAGTACATCCAGTTATCCTAAAGCCACCACAAAGAGGTACCCCCAGCCCAGCCTCAGCTGAGCTCTCAGGCCACACTTCTCACTATGATGACTCTTGACTGTGGTCTGTCTTGTTCTCTGGAGGGTTTCAAAAGACGCTGCCCCATCGCTTCTGCTGTGCATTCTCTAGGAAAGCTGGCTTTATCACCCCATATACACCGTGCCCAAGACCCAGAGTAAGCAATAAGCAAGCTGGCTCCTGAAGTATCCACCCTGAGCAGGTCCTGGTGGTGGTGGGCACAGGTCACCTGCCCAGCTCCCAGATCCCCAACCACTCCACTCCAGGAAACATGGAAAATCCAGAAACCATCCCAGCCCCAGCTGTACTCCAGGAAGAAGCTGGGCAGGCAGCCCAGAATTACACAAAATGGACTTTGGGCTGATTGCCCAAGCTGGACTAATGCCTCCACCTTCTTAGAAAGGGCACTCTTGCTGGAACCAAGGCCACAGCTTGTCACGAAAGCCAGACGTTGGCAGAACGGGACTGATGGGGCAGGAAGGGCCCCTTGGGGTAGACGAGGCACATCCCTGATGCCTCCCCCAGTCTGCCAGTCAGGGGAGGGGAAGGAGACCCTCAGGTGCACAGAACACAGATAATCCACATTGTTACAGGCCACCCAGCTGCTTCTGAGAATGGACTTTAAGGTATTTGGGACTCATCCTCCACAACCTCGCCCTCAGCAGTGACATAGTTTGGAAGCGTAACGAGATGGTGCTCCTCGAGGCAAAACTGAGAAGTCAGAACCAGGAAAGAATGACTTCATATCCTGTACTCATGTTAGAATACATGTAACCCGTACCTCTGCAGCATTTAAGGTAGGATTTGACTGATTATGTAAATCGCTTTATTCTCAATTATCCATTTGTCAATATCTATTCATGGAGCATCTACTATGTGTCAAGCACCATAAGAAAAAGACATCTTTTCATAAATAAATAGGTGTGTGGATAGGCAAAGGACACCTCTAGAACAGTGGTTCTCAACCAGGGTCCCCAGGGACATTTGTCAATGCCTGTGGACATTTTTGACATTTGTAGGCAGAGGCCAGGGTCGCTGCTAAATATCCTACAATGCACAGGACAGCCCCCACTGAACAGAGGGTCATTTGGTCTGTACTGACCTTCTCACTGAGTGCATGTAATACCTATTTTTTTTTCAAAGAATAACTGTGCCTCAGGTTGGCCCTAAGTATTTGCTGGTCTTCTCCGGACTATAGAGAGAGAAACTTGAAGAGGAGGGCAAACCAAGGACTGCACAATGCCTGGTGCCTATAGCCAGTGAGCCCATCTAGCCTCCTCTAAACCAGGGTTTCTCAGCATCGGCACCACTGACATTATAAACCAGATCATTTTGTCTTGTGGGAGCTGTCCTGCGCACTGTAGAATGTTTAGCAACTTCTACCCTGGCTTCTACCTACTAGATGCCAGTGGTGCCCTCCCCCCTCCACCCCCGTCATGGCAAATAAAAATATTTCCTGATATTTCCAAATGTTCCATGGGGGCAAACTCACCCCTGGTTGGGAACCACTGTGCTAGAACCACCCTGTGCAAATGCAAATACAAAGAAGTTTCCATTCACCGACCTCTCGAACTTACAGTCCAGCTGAATCTTCAACTCGACAAATAACCACACAAACAGGCCCAAGGACATAAAGAGAGCAGACGGTATGCAGAGCAAAGTGTTGGGAGGCTGCAAGCTGCCTGTGGGAAGGGCTGCTCACAGATCTCTGGGGGTGGAAAGGGGCCTCAGGGCTCCTCTGAACCATCGGCCCATTTCACAGAGGAGGAAATAGGGCAGAAGGCAATGCGGCCAAAGTCACACAGTGAATGATGGCCAGGTGAAGCTGAGATGACTCTATCCCCTGTAGCATCCCACGATGTCCCTGGGGGATTTTCCTTGGTCTTCACTCGCTGGCTCCGTGGGTAGCCCGGAGTCTCCTGGTACGCTCCGCTCGAAAGTGATCACTATGATGGCACATAACCAGTATCATGTGTTTGGGGTATTCACGCTGTCTTTCTAGATAAGCAATATCTCAGCTGTTCTCAGCTGCACAGCAGCAGGCTCCCATGGGAACCAGCTTGTTTGTGGACCCACAGAGGTGTCTCCCGGGGCGGGGGGGAGGATTGCGCCAGCAGCTGGCTGGAGCAGACCCAGGAAATGTCCTCCGTCACTGTGGCTGTGGCCCCTTCTGCAGCCACACGCAGCTGAGACCTAGGGAACTCCAGTTTGTGACAAAACTCTGACTTCTCCACAGAAGAGAGCAGCAAAGAGGAATGGCACGAGAAGCAAAATCCACCTTGTTTCAACTTCTTGTAAAAGGCAGATCAGGGGGCACCTGCGTGGCTCAGTCGGTTGAGCATCTGACTTTGGCTCGGGTCATGATCTCACGGTTCGTGGGTTCGAGTCCCGCGTGGGGCTCTGTGCTGACAGCTCGGACTAGAGCCTGCTTTGGATGCTGTGTCTCCCTCTCTCTCCTCCCCTCCACTTGCACGCTCTCTCTCTCTCTCTCTCTCAAAAATAAATAAACATTAAAAAGCAGGTCAGGTTGAGCCTGGCCTTGGGCAATGAAATCAACAAAGCCCATTCGTCTCTTCTTTCCTTCTGGTGTGAAAAGCTGGTTGCCTTCCCATAGTTAAAAACCCAGGCTTTGGAGCCCGACTGCCTGGCTTTGTAACCCCATTCTCCTACTTCCTGGTTGTGTGATCTCAGACAAACTACTTAACCTCTCTGAGCCTGAGTAACTGCACTGATACAATAGACGTAATGACAGTGACCTCTTCATAGTAACATTATAGTCAGCTGAGATAAAAACGTGTGATGTTCTTAGCACGTTGGCCATCTCATGGTAGCTATGAGGGACATGATTTCTGCTGCTATTATTTTATTATTAATCATAAATATAATAATAAGTACCTTACCATGGCTCGTGAGCTGATACGTAGAGCCTAATACTAATTTTCACAAATGAATTCCAGTTTGGGGTCAAAAGCGTTGAAAAACTAATGTGAAATTTCTAATCATTCCTCCAACATTCCATATTGGAAAATAAAAGGGTCTTTTAAAAACATCCGAATGGTGCTGTAGCTTGTCTGAACAGCTAAGACATGATGGCCCTATTCTTGGTTTCGGCTCTTTTCCAGCTGTAGTGTTTTTCTCATTGATCAGAGAGAAATCCCCAAGGTCTGGCAAAGGAAGCTTTTAATTGCTCTGGATGGACCGATTTCTGGCATAGCTGCTCAAGCATATAATTGAGTAAGAGAGAGAGAGAGAATGAATCACTTTAGATTATTTTGAGATAAATATACAGTCAGATCTCCCCGTTTCTGACCAGACCTAAAAGATACCCCAGAACCGGGCCCAGCTCTCACAAGCTCTGGGGAACAAGAACACAAAGCAGGAAGTGCATTCTCCTGATCTTTAACAAAATAATAATGGGTGAGAGTAACCATCGCTATCCTTTATCATTTGTGCTTGCCGTAAGTTGGATTTCCCCAGGAGGGGCCCCTGACACAAGCATTCCAGTCAATCTAGTTTATCTGGAGGGAATCTGGGAAGCTCTGGGCAGGGAATGGGAAAGTGACATAGAGAACGCAAGTCAGACAGGAGAGGATATGCTATGAAACAGGTGACCACCGGGGCACTTGGTGCTTAATCCCCATGGGAACTGTGGGGGCCGGTGCAGAACTCGCGCTTTGAACATCCTCTCCTTCAAGGGATGAGGGAGCTGTGGGATTTATACCCCAAGTCCCCTTAGTCCTTGGGTGAGGGCTGCTCCTGGAAGGTGTTTATTCTGGCCATCACCAGTGCAGGCAGCCAGAGAAAGCCCCCCCCCCCCTCCGGGGCAGAGTCACAAGGAGTATCAGGGCCTTCTGGAAAGGGGGTGCTGCCGAGGACAATAAAAGACAATCCCCACATACCATGATCCCCCCATTTCCCCACTCAAAATATCCAAAGGCGTTATGACCTGGTTGATATGTAATCTTTTTAAAAGTAGATGAAATATGTTTCTAACGATTGATTGATTATTTACGGTACATGCCTACAATCACATGTGTGATAATATGTTAACTTAGTGCTCTCTTCACCCTGGGCCCCTGACTCCATATCTTGCCAGGTCTTCCAACTCATCTTGGTGCTCAGGGTCCTCATCATCATCAAAGCCACCTTCTGAGTCATTGGAGTGTCTGAGTGCATCTTCTACCCTCCTCTCTCAGTTCTGGCGATACAGCATTTTTGGAATCTGGAGAATGCTTTGGGTGGCATTTTCATCCCAAGCCGGGAGAGCCTCTTTGCATAACATTGGGGCAGCTGTTGTTCCATTCATCCCAGAGGTGTCAGTGTGCTATCTCCATAAAGTAACCACTGACGGTGGCTTTCTTACTGTCCTTGTTTACACTCCCTTTGCAAAGCTATGACACCACACCCTTGGGGACCGGGTCTTACCTGCTTTTTATCAATTTCTTCAGATGACCTTAGTGAGCGGCCAGAGTGACCACCAAGAGGGGTTGTTTCAGGTGACGTGTCTCACCCAAATAGCACCTGTCTGTTCACAATAAAGTAACGGAGAACACCCCACACCAGGAAAGATTGTGCAAGGTAATTTTTGAAAATAAAGAACTTCCTGGGACACCCGGCTGGCTCAGTCAGTTAAGTGTCCGACTCTTGATCTCCACTCAGGTCTTGATCTTGGAGTTATGAGTTCAAGTCCTGTGTTGGGCTCCATGCTGGGGGTGGAGCCTTCTAAGAAAAGAGGGCAAAAGCGAAAAGGAAAGGGAAAAGGAAGGGAAGGGAAGGGAAGGGAAGGGAAGGGAAGGGAAGGGAAAGGGGAGAGGAGAGGAGAGGAGAGGAGAGGAGAGGAGAGGAGAGGAGAGGAGAGGGTGAGGGGAGGGGAGGGGAGGGGAGAAGGGAAGGGAAGGGGAGAAGGGAAGGGAAGGGAAGGGAAGGGAAGGGAAGGGAAGGGAAGGGAAGGGAAGGGAAGGGAAGGGAGAAGAGCTTCTTATCCCAGGGATCATCTGGGGAGTAGGGAACTTCATGGTGTATCCAAAATAGTGGTCCTGATGGTTATACACATAAACTCATCTAATCTTCACAACCACCCCACCAGGTAGACTCTCGTGTCATTCTCATGTCACAGATGGAGACACTGAGGCCTTGAGTGGTTCAGAGAGCAGTGAAGTGACAGCCGTGGATGTGGACGCAGCAGGTGCATGCTCTCCCCATCACCACACTGCCAGCTGACAGGTGAGCATAGCCATGTCCACATGGGTACCTGGTAGACTCCCTTACCCATCAAGAAACCCTGGGGGAGGGGAGGGACGCCTGGGTGGCTCGGTCGGTTGAGCATCTGACTTCGGCTCAGGTCATGATCTCACAGTTCATGGGTTCAAGCCTGGCATCGGGCTCTGTGCTGACAGCTCAGAACCTGGAGCCTGCTTTGAATACTGTGTCTCCCTCTCTCTCTGCCCCTCCCCTGCTCATGCTTTCGCTCACTCTCTCTCTAAAAAATAAACTTTAAAAAGAGAAGAAAACCTGGGGGGGGGGGGAGCTTCAGCTGACCCAGCAGTGTAGCGGGGTCCTCTCTCTCCTGCCCCTGGTCTTCCCGAGCTAGGGAAGCAAGAGACAACCTCCAGCACTCCAGCTGAAAACCTCTGTGAGGAAACACAAAGATCGTTTCCTGTATGCAGGGATCTGGGGCTCCTTCCAAAAATGAGGCCCAAGACCATTTCAGATGGGCAAGCAAGCGTCTGCAAGCGTTTTAAAAAAAGGACAAAACAGAAAAACCTCAACTCCCCGTTTCCTTTCTCTCTTGCTGGTCAGTCAGTCACACTTGGGGTATTTGCTGACTGACCGAGCAGAACTGGAGAGGACAGTAAGGAAGAGGAGGAATTCAGCATGGTGTCCTAGGAAGACTGACGGCCTTGGAGCCACACAGGGCTGAGTTCAATACACTTCCCCCCTCCCCCCCCCCCGCCCCCCCCCCCCCGCCTCAGCCAACGGCCCTGTGAATACTACCCTGCCACACACTATGGAAAATTAAAGGATGGTAGAGAAAGAGAATCATCACCTAATGCAAAGAGACAGAAAGACAAAAACACGTAAAGCCACAATAATCGGGGCACCTGGGTGGCTCAGTTGGTTGAGCATCTGACTCTTGATTTCGTCTCAGCTCATGATCTCATGGTTTGTGGGATCAAGCCCCGAGTCAGCCTCCACACTGACCATGGAGCCTTCTTGGGATTCTGTGTCTCCCACTGTCTCTGCCCCTCCCCCACCAATAAATAAATAAACTTTAAAAAAAAAACCCACACAGTAATCATAATAGCCCTGCATGCACTTTATGTGTACACTGTGTTTGGGACAGGCCTTCTTGTCATCAGCATTTTACAGATGAAGAAACTGAGTCTCTGGGACATGAAGGAATTTTCCCAAAGTCACATTGAAAAGGCAGTGGGGCGATTTGAACCCAAGTGTCACTGGAAGCAGAAGAGAGAAGGGAGGGATGGTGAGGGCCCTGGGGGGCTGCATGGCATAGACTGGGTCCCTTGAGTTGGGGGTGGGGAGGTGCCTGGATGGAGAAAAGAAAGTCATTTCGGCAGTGATGGGGAGCCAGACACCTGGCTTCCTGCCCTTGCCCAAGCAGGGGCCTCTCTGCCAAACCCCAAGAGCGTCCCTTGGGTGACAGATGGTAGGCTTGTCTGCCAGAACTCTTCCTCCTCACCACACTGGAGAGCAGTCCGGTCCAGGCTGGGCACCAACAGCCGGGTCACGTGGAGGAGAGCCCTCGTCTCACCAGGCCTGGGGGTCGAGGGTGCCCGCTGGCCACATTTGCGCCCCTGGGTCCCGGGTAGAATCTCCCACCTTCTGGAAACCAAGATGTGAGATGAGCTAAGAGCAAGAAACCAGAGAGGAAGAACAGCGCCCCAGTAAAGAAAAGACAGGGGCCCGTTCTCCCCCAAAGAGCCTGTGAGAGGAGGCATCTTGGAGCCACAGGCTGCTGAATTCCCATGCAAAGCCGTGGACATCCCAGTGGACCTGGAGGTCTCACTGGAAGGCTGCCCTTGGCCTTGCTCTCACATCTCTTCACAGCTGTGATGTGCAGAGTTCTCAAGGGCAGGGTTTCAATTTTGCAAATGGACCTTCAGAAAATTGTTCCTCCCGGCTCCCTGCGGCCAGCCACGTCAGCAAAACATACCCCTGAAGAGCCGTCTGCTGCCAGCAAAGCCGGAAGCGGCCCAGAAGCCGACTCGGGATGCTCTGTTTTAAATTAGCCGACGGCCGTGCCCTCCCACTGGTGACAGTAACCAGATTTGGGGGTAAGCAGGACTGCCCCGTTTTATGAACATCTGAAGGACAGTCCCCAAACCATACCATGACACTCGGACCATCTTCCAGGCCACACGGCACCTCCAGCTCCTGCGGCTCAGTGTCCTCGGGAGGAAAATGAGAGGATCACGCGAGGTGGCTTCTGTGACCCTGTCCAGTTTGGACAGTCTCTAATTCCAGTGTTTCCCTCTGCCTCTTCGGTAATGTCTCTATGAGATCTGTTGGGCCAGGCCCCTTGGAGATCCCCTCACTATCTAAAAAAAGGAACATGTGTACTTTGTGGTAATGGCACTAATGGAACTCACAATGTGATTTCAAGTAGACATTTGTCATTCTTTGGCAGCCGTTTTCCTATTTGGGGGAGAGGGATGCTCCCCACCATGGGGAGCGTCCCTGCCTCCTATTCCAGCAAAGGCATAGATAGGTTTTTGCCCAGACACTTGGATAATGCTGGCCAGGACTTCAAATGTTGAGCCAGAGATGGAAACACTCAGGAACCATTTAGCATTCATTTCATGGTGGCAGCAGCTTGCGGCTGAGGTCATGGCCAGGGGCCACCAGTAGTGACGTCCAGAAGTGGCAGTGTCCAGAGATGGTGTCCAAGCCAGCCCATCCTGTGCCTTTGCCTATAGTCCTGCCACCAAGCCACCCTCAGCCCCAGTCCGTTTTCCAAGCCCACAACTGTGGGCTCTCTGTAAATTCTACAAGCCATCTAATAACCTCCAGTATATTCTTTTCCTTGTTGTTAAAGTTAGCTACTATTGATTTCTGTTGCTTGCTCCCAACTCTGACTGATACAATGTGTCAAACCATTCTTTTTTAACTTGAGTTAAAAAATGACAAAGAGGGGCACCTGGGTGACTCAGTCGGTTGGGCGACCGGCTTCGGCTCAGGTCATGATCTCACAGTCTGTGAGTTCGAGCCCCGCATCGGGCTCTGTGCCGACAGCTCAGAGCCTAGAGCCTGTTTCAGATTCTGTGTCTCCCTCGCTCTCTGACCCTCCCCTGTTCATGCTCTCTCTCTGTCTCAAAAATAAATAAACGTAAAAAAAAAAATAAAAAATAAAAATGACAAAGAATAATTTTAGGGAAAACAGGATAAAATTATGACTCTCATAAAAGTATAAAGATTTTATGTAACTCGTTCATTACTGAGGGATGGAGTTGAGGTCTTGTAACGGGCTCAAAGGAGATTTCTAAGAACCACATACATACAAATAAGCAGCATGCTGACGTGACCTTACAAATAGATGCAGAAGTCTATCCACAGGGCAACCGTCAGTTGAGTTCCACTGGATGCTACTAATTTGTATTTCTATGAACACAAATCATTGGCATCATTGTCTGTTTTCGATGACTTACAGAGTTGTAAAAATAGCTTTTCAAAGACAATGAAAGACAGAGACAATCTGGAAGGGTGCTCTAGACAGGACACCCAGTGATCTTTTTATTTCTCTTATCCATTTGAAAGTTTTTCACTGATTTTCCCTGACAATAACACCGGAGATGACCTCATGGATGGAAGAGACAATGAAGGCTACACTCAGAGGGTCCCAATCAATTCAGGCTGGAATTGTGTGCAAAATTCTTGGAGGAAACGGAAACTGAGCTGGGTCTTCAAGGCTGGCCAAGAGTAGAAGGGAAGGGCATTCTGGGTGGATGGGGCAGTGTGAGCACAAGTTTGGGGGCAATCAGGAGCCTGGCACGTTCCATCGGCAGAGTGGACCTGTTCCCTGCCCCCCCCCCCCGAAAAGCTGGTTTGTGAAGAAACTGGCTTGTAGCTTATTATTGTGGCTCTCAGAGCTATTCATAGTCTCAGGGTAAGAGAAATAAGATGAGAAAATTAAAATAGTGCAGAAATAGTCATCTGAAAAGGATGCTTAGAGGTACCCTGTCCCTTAGTCTGCTCATAGTACACAATCTCGGGGTGCCTTCCTAGTGACTCTGTCTTTTCTGGGACTGTCCCCTCTTCCTTGCTGAGGATGAAGCAGCAGACAATCAGGTTTGAAAGAGATGACACCACTCCTTGGGGGAGGGGTGTGTGGGGAGGGGAGTAGAATTTAAACTCAGAAAGATCCAGCCACAGTCAGGTGATACTGACCCTGGAATGGTAAGAACATATAAAATGGGGGCTCCATGGCAACCCAGAGTCTGTCGCACGCGGAGTTTGGGGGAACAGAAGCACAGGACCTTGAGGATATCGTCAGTCTGCGGGGAGACGGGAACAGGTTGGCAGAGAAGTGCCCACCGCCTCAGGTTGCCTGGCAACCTCCGGTCATGAGGCCCTCGAGGGCTCCTCCTGCAAACCAGGTGCCTACAGAGAACACTTTTTCCCCCTTGAGTTCACCTGAATGGCTCTCAGCTCTTTGTCCCCACACAGGCTTCCAGGAGTATCCAAGCCCAGAGCTACTGCTTCCCCAATATCTACTCTCCCTGCATTTGGGGCAAAGCGTGCAGAATTATTACGTGAAGCCTCAATGAATGAATGAATGAATGAATGAATTGTGAATGGTACAAAATTCTATCACTTCATTTCTTTCAGGAAGATCCAGGACATTGCATTTCGCCTCTTTCTTGTTTGTTAATTAAACTGCAATGGCTCCCTTTCACTGGGCACTTACTCTGTGCCAGGCACTATGCTCGGCGCATTTCAGAGGCAGCTGGTGTGATGGTTCAGAACTGGACTCTGAGCCAACAGCCTGAGCATAAAGCCTGGTTCTGCCTCTTCCCAAGGTCACACCGTTGACCGTTAAGGTTAAGTTACCTTAACCTCTCTGGGTGTCGGTTTCCTCACTCATACAGTGGGAACAATAACTTCTCTGCCTCAGGTTGTCGTGGGGATTCGGTGAGCGAAAACAGAGCACTAAAATGACACCTGGTACAAAATAAGTGCTCAGTAAATACTAGATACAATCTTCCAAACACCCTTCCAAGGTAAATACTTGTATAATTTTTGGAAACAAAAATTATGCTTAGAGAGGTTAACTCGTCCCCTGAGCTCTAACTAGGAGCTGAGGTTCAAACTGTGGCTGATTCCAGAACTGTTTGCAGAGTCATTATGTTATGTAGCTTAGTGTTTATTATGCATCTACTAGGTACACTGCTCAAGATGCTGGGGATGTAGATGTCACCAAGACACATCCAGTCCTGGCCCTCATGGAGCCTGCCACCCCAGCCCCCAGCACCCTCACTGGAGGTGGAACCGGCTGGACCTTCAGAGCAGCCTTTGCTGGAGCCCCGTGCACGCCCACTCCCTCAGTGTGCCTCAGACCCCTCCAGGGACTCAGGCTTGTGGGCTGGACCATTAACGTGTCAGGGAAGAAGGGAGAAACCCATCACAGGAGGGACACCCTCTGTGGGTGACCCACGTCTCCACAAGCCCGCTGCATCATTCACCGAAGCTGGCAATGTTTAGATCTGTCTTTTAATAAAATACAGTCTGACCTGGAGTCAAGCTGGAGGGAGACCCATCGTCCAGCCACGTGGCCCGACCCGGCTCTCCGCTGGTTGGTGGCAAAAGCTTAGGGAGTTGCTCAAGATGCCACGTAGCAAAGGCAGCCTCTGGGTCTCCGGCCCATCCCACTGCTCAAATCTGCTTCTCATTAGCTTCAAAAGTCAAGCCTGGCTCCCTGAAGGGCTGGGAGGGAGGGCTTGGCCGGGCTGTTCACCGCAACTGCCTGACCTTCCTGGCCTTGGTACTCTGCGCCCAGCCCCATCCATCAGCACAGCTGACCACTCCGGGGATCCTCTCACCCACGGGCAGGAAAAGAACTAATTAAAATTGAGAGCATTCACCTTCCCGAGGAGGCTTACAGTTGTCTGAAGGAGGGCCGCGTTTTCAGGGACAGGAATTATGGTTTTGTTTTAGAATAGCACAGGGAAACAGGAGGCTGGAGGGGCCTCTCTCTGCATTCTAGATGCCTCAAAGGCTGTCAAATTCCACAGTCTTACACTTGCTCATGGAGCATTTATTGAGCACCATCCCCGTGCCAGGCATTGTGTGGGGGCCCCACAGCCTCCTGCAGATTTAGGAGCTCTCAGAATCCAGAGGCAGGAAGAAACGTAAAAATAATGAGTCACCAAGCAACAGATTGCTGAAGGCAATACGGAGGAGTGTAGAGAGTTCTACAGAAATAGGAGAGGAAACAGCTTCAAATTAACAGGGTGGGGGGGTGGGGAGGAGGGGAGAGTTAGGAAACCCTCCTGGGGTGACAGGGAGCCGCGGATCTTAGAGGAGGACCCACACATGGCCCACATAGACAGAAGGCACCCCTCTTCCTGAGCTCTGGGATGGAAGGTAGGGCCCATTTTCTCTGCTCCATTTGGCTGATGAAAAGGTAGAGGCACTAAGAGTAAGTAACATCTTCCCCAAGAGCAGACTTGGAGTAAAGGGATGTTTTCTCTGGTCCCCAGTCGCCAGCTCTTTCTGCTTCTGAACTTGGCAGAAGTTTGCCAGGAAGGGAAAGAAAATGACGGAGGAGCAAGGCTGGAAAGCTAAGCCAGAGCCCGCTGGCCACAGGCCTGGCCTGTGGCCAGGACGTGGTCCCGCGTGGGCACAGGGAGCCTGTATGGAAGTGCCCATACCCCCGCGTTGTTCTGCCAGTTGCAAGGCTGGATTCTGTCCGTGTAATTCCGTACCTGTCCTGCAACAGGGCTCCTCACCCCTACATGTGGTTTAAAACACTGTGATTTTATTTTATTTTGTTTTCAAAGCTTATTTTTGAGAGAGACAGAGAGGGAGCATGATCTGGGGAGGGGCAGAGAGAGAGGAGACAGAGAATGCTGTCAGCACAGAGCCCGATGTGGGGCTCGATCTCACGAACCATGCCATCCTGACCTGAGCCTAAATCAAGAATCCAACGCTTAACGGACTGAGCCAGCTTAACGGACTGCCCCCAAACCCTGTGATTTTAAAAGAAGCCTACTCGGGGAGAGAGGGGGCATTCCCCTGCATGGCCCCTTGCTGTGCCAGTGGAGGGAGACGGCACCAGGAGGACCAAAGGGGCACTATCATTTACTGGACACTGAGCGAGCCAGGCCCTCTGCTCAGAACTTCACAAATCCCAGTCCCCTCCACCCTTAAAGACCCCTGGAGCAAATATCATCCGCACCAAGCAGAAGGGAAACGTCTGTGTCAGAGCGGCCTGGAGTGAAGGCAGCAGAGAAGCCCAGCTCTGGCTGAGCTGGGTAGACATCCCAGGGGGTTGCAGAGGTTTGAACTCCCCCTCCCTGCTGCAGGAGGGCAATGTGGGGAGAGCGGGCCTGGGAGGCAGGGGCTCCCTGGTTTCTCCCGAGTCCCCAGGGGTTGGGTAGCAGGACAGGAGCCTGCTTGGTAGGAATGAGGTCAGATGCAGCAGGAGGCACCGACCAGCCATGGGGCAGCCAGACTTACTAAATAAAAATAGAGGATGCCCAGTTACATTCGAATTGCACATTAACCAGATATAATGTTCATCATAAGGTATCTCACAGTCTAGGGCCATGGCAATGGAGATGAAGAGAAGGGACAAATATTAAGATCTGATTTGGAGGGAGGCTCTATGGAGATGGGCGATGAATGGTTGTGGGCAATGAGGATGTGGAGGAAATTAAGGTTGATCCCAGGCCGACGGGGCTCCTAAGTGAGAAGGGGAGACAGAGCAGGGTCAGATGAGCAAGACAGAGTGCAGGCTGTTTCTGCTGATGCTGAATTCAGGATGTCTATCTGAGCCCCAGGTGGAGGCTGCAGGGCTTAAGGAAAGGCCTGGCTGGGGAGCTACTGGCCCACGGATGGCACTCAATGACGCCATGGTTCTGGATGTGACTGCCTGGGGAGTGAGACTGAAGGCAGAGACAACGGGCCAGATCCTGTCCTTGAAGACCCTCACCTTTTGCACACAGCCAAAGAAACCAAGTCAGAACAGCCAGGGAGGCCGGAGGAAAATCCACAAGGTGGGTAAGAGGGCAACAGAGGAGGGAGTTTCTGGAAGGCAGGGGCTAACCACAGTGGATGCTGCAGGCAGGCCTGGTAAGTCAGGGAAGTGGGAAACCAAGGCAGCCTACAGTGGGCTGAAGAAAGAACGAGGTGCAGAGTTCGCAGACATGCCCTTGTCCATCGAGAAATCCTGCAGTGCAGCGGGGCTGAGGCTGGGGTCTGGGCAGGTTTCCATCCATGGCTTCCGGGGGCATTTCCCTGCCTGGAGCCGTAGAGACGATGACTCTTGAGCCCCCTGTAACCGGCAGTGGGACCCCAGACAGTCAAGTCAAATGGAAATTGTAAGGAAGGGCCTTTTAAAAAGTGTATCAGGGGGCACCTGAGTGGCTCAGTCGGTTGAGTGTCTGACTCTCGATTTCGCCTCGGGTCATGGTCTCACGGTTTGTGAGTTCGAGCCCTGCATCAGACTCTGCGCTGACCGTGCAGACCCTGCTTAGGATTCTCTCTCCCCCATCCCCCCCCCCAAAACTAAACATTAAAAAGAAAATTAAAAAATAAATAAATAAAAGTGTATCAGTGACATAGAAGAATGTGAGGGATCAACACCTCGTGGTATTACCCACACAATGTCCCTGATATGTACAACGGTGTGGATTTCAAAACCATTATAGGGAATGAAAGAAACCTGACGCAAAAAAGCGTCTGTGGTCTGGGTCCACTTATAAGAAGTTCTAAAAAGCAAAACTAACCACTGATAAAATAAAGATCAGAACAGTAGCTGCCTCTAGGGGCAGGTGGAGGTGATTGGCTGGGCAGGGGAGTCAGGGAAACTTCTGGGTGATGGTAGTGGTCTGTATCTGGGTAAGGGTTTGACTCACACAGGTGTGGGCATTTGTCAAAACTCAGCAAATGGTATACTTAAGAATGTGAACATTTCATTGTATGTAACTTCTACCTGAAAAAAAATGAACGATATTTATTCAACTCTATCTAATGATATACATGTTAAGGTGTTTAGGGGTGCGGTGTACTGAAGTTTGCAACTCCCCTTTAGAGGAACAGAAAAAGAAGATGGATTCCTGGGGAGGCAGAGAGATGGACAGAGATATGAAGCAAACAGTAAAATGTCATCCAGGTGGTGGGTATGGAGGTATCCCCTCAACTTTTTTCAAAATTCACTCAACTTTTCTGTATGCTTGAAATGGTTCATAATAAAGTGTTGGGGGTGGGTGAGTAGAGAAAAAGAATGTGAGAATATTTATTATCCAACCCAAAGATATGTGTTGATAGACAGAATAGTTGGTGGTTGTCAGAGGTGGGGTGGGGGGATGAGGGAAGTGTACCAACCTCCAGTTATACAGTAAATAAGTCCGGGGGATGTCCTGCGCAGCACGGTGGCTAGAGTTAACAAACTGTGTTGCATATGTGAAAGTTGCTAAGAGAATAGAAATTCTCATCACAAGAAACAAAGGATAACTGTGCATGGTGTTGGATGTCAACCTAACTCACTGTGGCGATCATTTTACAATATACATAAAGATTGAATCATTACGTCGTATGCCTATAACTCCTATAATGGTATATGTCAAGTGTATCTCAATTTAAAAAGGAATAAACAAAGACACACATTGACACACACTGTACCTGAGGCGCTGCACCTGCTACCACAGGTGCTCAAAGCTGTATCATCATCAGGGGCTACCTGGGTGACGGCCAGTTGAGGTGATGCCTTCCACCAGAGAACTGTCATTGTCCCTTCTCACAGAGGAGACGCAGGGCCAGGGGCCCAGGTGTGAGATTAGGGTGAAGGAGAAAAGCACGCATAGGTCTGCCAGGCACGGATTTAAAGGAATAAGTCGCTGGAGCTTGTGGGGAGAGTAAACAGCCAGGTGGCCTGGCCCCCAAGGTATGGGATTGGGGTATTCCACACATTCTAGGAGGGCCACATGCCCTCAGGCTTGGGAACAGCTGCTTAAACCTGGTGGTGGAAATATGCCCCATCTAATTTGCCCACTGGTCGGGGGGTTTAAAGAACATTCCAGCTCCACCGTCTATACAACGGGAGAATAGGAAACCCAGAATCTGCCCCCACCCCAGGGTATATCCTTAGGGATGGTCGTCACAACACTGCTGTAAGCGTGAGTGTTTGCCAACATGTGCATGGTGGGGCGGCTGGTTAAGTCCTTTGATGGTTTATAAATGCAGCGGGATTCTGTGCAGCTTTTACTTTTTTAAGTTTATTTTGAGAGAGAGAGAAAGAGAATGCGAGCAGAGGAGGGGCAGAGAGAGAAGGAGAGAGAGAGAATCCCAAGCAGGCTCCACACTGTCAGCGCAGAGCCCAATGCAAGGCTCAAACCCACAAACCGTGAGATCATGAACTGAACCAAAACCAAGAGTAGGTCGCTTAACCGACTGAGCCACCCAGGCGCTCCTCTATGCAGCTTTTAAAAATGAGCGAGTGCCGGGGCGCCTGGGTGGCTTGGTCGGTTAAGCGTCCGACTTCAGCTCAGGTCATGATCTCATGGTCCGTGAGTTCGAGCCCCGCATCGGGCTCTGTGCTGACAGCTCAGAGCCTGGAGCCTGTTTCCAATTCTGTGTCTCCCTCTCTCTCTGCCCCTCCCCTGTTCATGCTCTGTCTCTCTCTGTCTCAAAAATAAATAAACGTTAAAAAAAATTTAAAAAAAAAATAAATAAAAAATAAATAAATAAATAAATAAAGAATAAAAATGAGCGAGTGCCGCCTGGGGGGGCTCAGCCAGTTAAATGTTGGACTCCGGCTCAGATCATTATTTTGAGGTTCATGGGTTCGGGCCCCGCATCGGGGCTGTGTGCTGACAACTCAGAGCCTGGAGCCTACTTCAGATTCTGTGTCTCCCTCTCTCTCTCTGTCCTGCCCCTGCTCACACTCTGTCTGTCTCTCTCTCTCTCAAAAATAAATAAACATTTTTTAAAAATGAGCAAGGTAAATCTATATGCCCTGGACTTCAAACAGCCTGAATCTTTAAAAAAAAATTTTTTTAATGTTTATTTATTTTTGAGAGAGAGAGAGAGAGCAGGGGAGGGGCAGAGAGAGGGAGACAGAGGATCTGAGGCGGCCTCCGAGCTGACGGCAGTGAGCCCGATGTGGGGCTCTAACTCACGAACGGTGAGATCACGACCTGAGCCAAAGTCAGACACTCAACCAACTGAGCCACCCGGGTGCCCCCAAACAGCCCGAATCTGAATGTAAAGTAAAAACAGAGACACGAACAAAAAATATATATATATAATATATATATATATATATATATATACATATATATATGTATATATGTGTATGTGTGCATATATCTTTCCCATTCATATATAAAATATATGACTAAGTCTAAATGGATATGAATAAAATATTAATTAATAAATTAATTAAATATATATTGCATGTTATGGACCCCAAATTCATGTTAAAGGCCCAACCCCTCGTGTGATGGCATTAGGAGGTGGGACCTTTGGGAGGTAGTTAGGTTCACATGAGGTCATGTGGGTGGAGCCCCCAGGATGGGACCGGTGTCCTTGTAAAGGGCAAGAGACTAGACCTTACTCTCTACCATGTGAGGAGGACACAGCCCGATCTCCATCTGCAAACCAGGAAGAGGGACCTCACCAGACATCAAATCTGCCAGCACCCCGATCTTGGACTTTCCAGCCTCCAGAACTGTGAGAAATAAATGTTTCTTTTTTTTTAAGCCATTTCAACTATGGTATTTTTGTTATAGCAGCCCAAACTAAGAGTACATAAATGTACACGCACACAGCACCATAAAAATCGTTTGCCACAATGTTAATAAGAGTGGTTACTTCTCCACGATGAAATATGAATGACTTTTCCCTCACTTTCTTCTTGGTAGTTTTCTGTATTGTTTAAAATTTTCACAATAAGCACTTTTGATTTTAGTGAAACAGTTATCATTAAAGATAATTGTGTAGGAGCTTGTAGAGTAAGTTGATATTTGCAAAGTGTTTAAGAGACATTCACTGAACCCCAAAGGTTGGTGGAGACCTCCCTAGTCCTACCCTGAGTCGGCGATGGGGGAAGTGATGAGCGAGGACCCCCACCGGGCTGTCATTCTGTTCCCCTGTCCCTGCCTGAGCCCCAAGAACAAGAACAGCTACAGATTTTGTGGGGCCCAACGTAAAGTCAAAGTGTAGGACCCCTTGTTCAAAAATCGTTAAAAATTTCAAGGTGACGACAGCAGAGCCATTCAGCCAAGTGCGAGGCCCTTCTGAGCCCAGGCCTGTGTGATTTCACGGGTTGCAGGACTGTGAGGCCGGCCCTGCCGGGCAAGCCCATCTGAGCAATTATGGAGTATTGGCTGCTAGAGGAACAGCCAGGGAAGAGGCCAGGAAAAATGGTCAAGGAGGCGCTGACTCCAGACACTGCAGCCTAAGTGAGAAAGAGATTCCCAGGGACGCTTCAACCCACCCGGAACCTCACCAGAGCAAGCATGATGAATATTGACAGTGTGCTCCCTGTTTGGAATGCTGGCCTTTGGGAATGGCTAAGTCTCCCACAAGGCTCCCGATCAGGCTCCATGGGCCCTGGGTGCCAGGGGTTTCATTAGTAAGGGGAGCAAGTCAGGAGGGCCTTCAGGTCAGGCGAGGCATGTGACAGCTACTCCCCTGTGGTGTCCCCTGGCTGGTCCAAGGGAACCTTCTCCTGGGACCGCCCACACCCTGGAAGCCCAAGGGGCTTCTTCCTGCCCTGTCTCTGTGGGGCTCTCAACCACATCGGGGCTGCTCCACAGAAAACCTGTCTCCAAGCCTCCTGTCCCCCTTCCCACCCCCGCACCCCAGCTCCTGGGCCCCACAAAGACAGCCTGTGTTGGGGCCAGCGACGCTGAGTGAGCAGACAGCCCACACCTCCCCTGTGCCACTCAGCACAAAGGCCTGTCTGTGCGCCCCGCCTGGAGGGCGCGCCACCTCCCTTCCTCTGCCAGGCACTGGGACGCAGCAATGGGAGTCTCCCGGGAGGCTCAGCTCAGAGTGTGCAGTGGGCCAGGTGGCCCAGGAGACAGAGCCACACTCAGGTGAAGCACCTCAGATGGCCTAGGGCGTCCAGAAAGCAGCCACTGGTTCCAGACTTGCCGGCAGAATGTGGACAGCCTCCCGCCTCTCTGAAGCCTCTCGCCCCCTCCGGGCTCAGTCCTGCTGGCCACTCAAAGCTTCTATCGAGGTGTCCCCTAATCGGGGTCCCTGCCACCAGCCTTCCCCCCCAACCCACCTAAATAAGACAGCAGAGATGGGTACAAAGACCTACAGAGGTCCCCACTGTCTGCAGACAAAAGCCAGCACATCCCCTGGCACTCCAAGTCCTCATCTCCAGACCCACTGTCTCTCCAGACACTCATCTGGCTCCTCCTGGGCCCATGTGGCCCCAGTCCCATTTGCCTTGGAGCTCCTGAGATACCCGTGCTCGGGGCGACCAAGAACACCCCACCCGCGGTCCTCTCCAACTGTTAAAGTCCTTCTCAACCATGTCAACCATTCAAACCCCATCTCCCCAAGTCTTCTCAGCTCCCTCCACTGCCGGAAATGTTCCCTCAACAAACCTTTGTGGAGTGACTACGGTGAGCCAGGCGCAGTCTCCCCTACGAGGTCCCAGAGCACTTTGCATCTCTGCCTTAGCGTCTTGAGGACCGGGGCGGTAGTTAGTTCAGTGGACGCCTTGTTCTATTTGCCTTTAGTGCACATGGCAGGTGCTCATAGGTGGGCCTCAGCTGAAGAGAGCCTCTTTCCTCCATGGACCCCTCAGCAGCTCTCGCAGCCTCTCCCGGCCCTTCGGCCCTCCTGTGACTCCCCTGCACTTAAGCGGACAATTCCTGAGGAGGAGCCCTGCTCTCACCTCCAGCACCTGCATGGCTGTCCTTCTCCAGTGAAAGTTTTTCTCGGCTGCTCAGCCTGCACTCAGAACAGTCTAGAAGCCGGGGATTTAATCCCGCCAGGAGCTGCCCACCACCCACGCAGGTCGGGAGCTGATGAATAAACCCTGCAGCTTCCACTTCCCAGTAAGACAATCCTGAGGGGAGGCACATCCTACCTGGTTCCTCAGGTGATATCCGCAGAGTGGAGTCCTAGGTGCCCACGCTGGTAACTGCCCGTGAACGCGCCCATCATCAGCCTCCCCCTTCCTGTCTCCCTCTCCCCATTCCCTCCCTTGTGCTTCTGGAGTCACCTAGCAAATACACTGCCTGCGCCCAAGGTATTGCTGGGGTAGGGTGGGGAGTTGAGGTGTCGGCAGGGCATCTACTTTGGTATAGAATAGCATTCGGGGCCTTCCCCAGGCCTTTGGGCTCACCCCCTGCCATGTTCTCTCAGGCCACAGACATTTGTTACCTGCCTGTTATGCATCAGTTAGCTGTGATTTGGGGCGAAGAGAATGTTCTGTGTGCCCCCTGCCCCCTTTTCCCTACTTCTCACTGTGAGGGGAAGAGGAAGGAGATAGAAAGCAGAATCTGGAAGGGGAAGATGTGGAGGAAGGGGAGGGAGGAGGGGGCACCACTTCCTGGGAAACACTTAGAAGGATTCCTTCCTCAGGTCAGACGGGTCAGATGCTGGATCCTGAGGCACCCTGTCTGGCCCCTCTGGAAAACTCCTGTGTCCTTGCTTGCACTCCGCATCCCAGATGGCTCCCTGCCCTGCCTGCACCCTGGAAAGCTGAGCCTGGGGGTTGCATTGCCTGGGCTCTGGTTCTCTTGCTGTTGGATCAGCCTGCAGGAGATTGGGATGGGGGGAGTGGGAGCATGCAGAGTATTCATCCCTCCCCTCCACTCCTCCCTCCCTCCTCACAATCTGGCAGGGGCTCTTTCTCCCCCTGGCCCTTCAAGTGGAGTGAGTAGTGGGTGCCTCAACGCCTTTCTCTGGTTCCCTTCACTCTGCCCACCTGGCTGCAAGCAGCCCCTCTATTAAGAAAGTGTCCTTCATAATCTTGCCAAGTGCTGCTTCCCTCCTGTCACGTAGCCCTGAGCCACAGACTTGGATGACGTCCGGCTCCAGCAAAGTGGCAAATGTTGAGTATCCACCTTAGATGACCTGGGTTGGAATCACCACTCACTTCCAAGTTCTTGGCTTCCCTCAGCCTTCATTTCCCCATCTGGAAAATGGGTGTGATCCTAGCAATGCTAAATGCCTCCATATTCTCAATGTGGCAGATAAGAGCCCTTCAGACCAGCTCAGGAGAAGAGGGAATTATGGGAGGGCCCTGGGGGACCCTGACGAGAAAGGGGAACTAGACTCAGTTACTCATCGCTGGGTCCTTTGGTGTCCCCGCGTCTGCATCTCTCTCCTTGTCCCCCTCCTGCTTCAACCTGCATGTGGCCAAATATGGTTCCCCCCAGCTCACGAGTTTATGTATTCTAAATAAAAATAGACGTTACTCCGCAAAAATGGGCTCACGCTTGCAAACTGTGCTGCAGTCTGCTTTTATTCACTTCTCACCAGGAAGCACAGCACCGCATTCAGCAGCCCCTAGGATTCCTCCAGATGTTGGACCGATATTTATTTCATGGACTCGTCCATCAGCCTAGGATGTTTTCATGGCCACTATCACTGGTGTCTGGAACACACGTCCCTTCCCGACAGCCATCTCCCGGGATCCCTTTTAAAGCAGGTGACCAACTCACTCCCTGTCTCAATTTCCGCCACACATACCCCCCCCCAACACGCCCCCAGCCCCTGATGTGACTTTCATGTGAAGCCCACCACAGCCAGTATGGTGGCAGACGCCACGACCTCTCTCTCCCGTCCTGCTTTGACGTCTGCCGAGCTTTCTGAAGATAGGCCCCTCGGGGATGAACCCATCTTCGGTTCGGTCCGTGTTCCCCGGCAGCTATGACTTTTAAAATGCAGTGGATTCTTACACTGAAGATAGGCACAAAGCCACTCTTCTCTCCTTCTCCAAAGCCCAGCTCTGCTTTTTTAAGTTCAAACAATAGTGATTCGATTGAACACACACACCCACTTCTCTCCAGAGGCCTTCAAGAGAGGAAGAGGGATACCACAGAGCTTTTTAAAACATTGCACAGAATAAAAGTTTGAATATCACATCAGTCACAGTCTCTGGGGACCCTGATAGCAGCACTCTAACTGGGCAATTTGAGGGGAGTTTGATAAGGACACCATTTACAAAGGTGCCGGCAGGATTTAGGAAACCAGTGCAGGGTCACAAAGAAGCCTGGGGCCAGTAACATCAAGGGACCATTCCCAAGGGTGAAGGAGTGATTACTGGAACCCAGGGAGAATGACAGTGGGGGGGGGGGGACCCTGGACAGGACCTGGGGCCTTCAGGAGATAGATGCATGCAACCTTGGGGACTCAGGAAGGAGCTGGGAGCTGGGGCAGGGGAGTTGGTGCAAATACCGAGGCCTCACTTTCCTCTTGCCCACCAGATAGCCTCCCATTGGGTGGACCCATCTGGAAACTAGATGTCATGGCTGCCATTGATACAAGCTATGTGTCCAGCATCACAGGACACAGGTCAGAGTAGACAGGCATTGGAGAGAGCTGGGGGAGGGGAGCAGAAAGGAAGAGCAATGGAAGGTAATTTTACACAAAGGCTTGGAAAGCATACAATCCAATGGGGCGCCTGGGTGGCTCAGTTGGTTATGCATCTGACTTCAGCTCAGGTCACAATCTCACCATCCCTGAGTTTGAGCCCCACGTCAGGATCTGTGCTGACAACTCAGAACCTGGAGCCTGCTTTAGATTCTGTGCCTCCCTCTCTCTCTCTCTCTCTCTCTGCCCCTTCCCCACTGGTGTTCTGTCTCTTTCTCTCTCAAAACTAAAATAAAAACATAAAAAAAAATAAAATATGCAATCCAGTTAGAAATTATGAATTTAGTGTAAAGAAACTAGGGAGTGATTATTTGCTCAACTAAAGGATTTTTTTTTTTTTTTTGCTTTACATTTTCAACTAGTTGCCTTTTTTTTTTAATGTTTATTTATTTTTGAGAGAGAGAGACAAAGCATGAGTGGGGGAGGGGCAAAGAGAGAGGGAGACAGAGAATCTGAAGCAGGCTCCAGGCTCTGAGCTGCCAGCACAGAGCCCGACTTGGGGCTCAAACCCACAAATCATGAGCTCATGACCTGAGCTGAAGTCAGATGCTTAACCAACTGAGCCACCCAGGTGCCCCCAACTGGTTGCCTTTTAATAACAAACTTCTGGTGTGCCTGGGTGGCACAGTTGGTTAAGGGTCCGACTCTTGATCTTGGCTCAGGTCATGATCCCACAGTCCATGGGTTCAAGCCCCACATCAGGCTCTGCGCTGATGATGCAGGGCCTGCTTGGGAGTCTGTCTCTCCTTCTCTCTGCCCCTCCCCTGCTTGTGCTCGCCTGTTCTCTCTCAAAATAAATAAACTTAATAAATAAATTTTTTAAAAAAATAATGAACTTCCCCCTGCAATTAAAACAGGGTTCTACTACAGAAAATTCAGCTTACTCAGAGCTATTCAGGACCCCAGACATTTAGGTAAACACAAGTACAGTGCAAAGTTGGGTTGGCTCTAAGGACCTTTTCTGAAAATGTCCCCTCCAGTGACCTCCTTAATTGCATCCAATTTGGGGAGGGCAGATAGTTCCCAAGAAGCAGGCTCTGGAAGGCCACAGAATACCAGCCATCCATTACACAAAGGCGCAAATTAACTTGCAAAGGTCACCTCATTGTAAGTGGCTGAGCCCTGATCGAAACACCAACCTGTTCTCTCTGACAGCTCTCACTGATATTCTAGGTGATCTTCCACATTGAACTGTGATGCTGTTTTTTTTTTTAATTTTTTTCAATGTTTACTTATTTTTGAGAGAGAGAGAGAGAATGTGAGCAGGGGAGGGGCAGAGATAGGGAGACACAGAATCTGAAGCAGTCTCCAGGCTCTGAGCTGTCAGCATAGAGCCTGACGCAGGGCTTGAACTCACAAGCACGAGACCATGACCTGAGCTGAAGTCAGATGCTTAACCGACTGAGCCACCCAGGCACCCCTGAACTGTGACCTTTAAGCACCCAATCAGCAGGATCTTTCCCAACGATGTTCTCTCTTGATGCTCCCATCAGGAACACCCACGGTCTACCACGTACACCCCCCTGCCTTGGGTGACCTGGCAGCTGGCAAGTATTTTCCAAGAAAAGTCCTTCTAAGGGGATTTTTCTCTGTTCTCAGAGTCCTAGATGGCAGACATCCCTGCAAAGTTCTACATCACTGATAATAACTGAGCATGTGACTCCGAGAAGGATAGACTCCACACCCAGCTGAGAGTTCTGCTCCAGTCCAAGACCCAAGACACCCACAGAGCCCGGGCCAGCAGACACGTAACTGAGGCCAACATCCCAGCCCCCGCCCAGCACAGCATGTCAGCTAGCACTCTGCTGGACACATGATCTCAAGGACAGAGGTCAGGAAACAGACGAATCTCAGGGTGCCTGCATGACTGCTTTAAACACCTCATGCTCGGGCCCTCTCCTTCGAGCTCCTGATCTCTTCTCACCTTGCGCTAATGGAGAATGATGGCTTTGTACACTTGGAAAATGGATCCAGAGAGCACCACACTGAACTGAGCAAGGACAGACTGCAGCCAAGGTCAAAGACGCTGTGGGTTTAAAACGCTATTTTGAACAACTGAACTTTTCAGGCAAATCCTGGCAAAATTTCTCCCGTGGTACCGTCTCTGAGACGGCAGGTCGGGAGGGTGTGTGGGGCATGGTGGCTTATTGCTGGCCCGATCAGAGCACGTCCTGTGTCCTCTTGAAATGCCTATTGTTTCCTGACGTGGTGGCCGTGGACTGGCTGGTCCGTTATGTCATATTTCCTCAATGGAGGCCATTGTCTCCTGCCAGCAGCTCCACGGCTCTTGCCTTCACAATGCACCAACCTCACCCCAAGCCCTGCTCCGTGGGCAGTGTAATGTGATCCTGGCAGGTCTCAAAGCAAGCCTTCGCTCCCTCCCAGCACGTGCACAAGTCCTACTGGCAGGACGGAGGAGGGGAGATCTCTGTCCCGGAACCGGGGCCGGAACTTGGGCAACATGAGTCAGGGCAAATTTCATCACACCCTCCAGCTCTGGTCTTTCCTGATTTTCTTCTGGCCACGGCACACTGCCACCCGCTGTTCCTGGGATGGCAGGCTTCCAGCTGGACCCCACATCCTGGCAGTTGGCCCCCTGTGTGGCCACCTCCCGCATCACGCGGGGCTGGCCCGCGAGAGGGGCTGTGGGAAGGCCAGCGTGTGACTAGGTCATACCAGCTTCTGCCACCTGGCTCCCCCTGGGAGAGCCAGCTGCCAGGTTGTGAGGACACTGCAGCAGCCCTGTGGAGAGAGATCCACAGGGTGAAGAATTGAGGCCCCCTGCTAATGGCAGGCAGGAACTTACCATCCACGTGAGTGAGCCACTTATAAGCCAACACTCTGACTCCAGTCAAGACTTTAGATGAGTGTAGACCCAGTGCATCTTTTTTTTTTTTTAATATTTATGTATTTTTCAGAGAGCGAGAAAACAAGGGAGGGTGCAGAGAGAGAGGAAGACAGAGGATCAAAAAGCAGGCTCCTTGGGGCATCCGGGTGGCTCCGTCCGTTAAGCGTCTGACTTCGGCTCAGGTCATGATCTCACGGTTTGTGGGTTCGAGCCCCACGTCAGACGCTGTACTGAATGCTTGCTCAGAGCCTGGAGACTGCTTTGGATCCTGTGTCTCCTTCTCTCTCTGCCCCTCCCCTGCTCATGCTCTGTCTCACTCTGCCTCTCAAAAATAAATAAATGTAATTTAAAAAAAAAAAAAAAAAAAGCAGGCTCATTGGAGAGCCCAATGAGGGGCTAGAACTCAGAAACCATGAGATCATGACCTGAGCCGAAGTCAAACACTTAACCCACCGAGGCACCCAGGCGCCCCAGACCTGGTGCATCTCGATGTCAACCTCATGAGAGTCCTGGAGCCAGGCCCACCCTCCTAAAGCCACTCCTGATTTCTGGACCCATAGAAACTGATTTTTATGATTATTGTTGTGGGGCACCTGGGGGGCTTGTTTGGTTAAGCTTCTGACTTCGGCTCAGGTTATCCTTGCATTTGAGCCTCGCGTTGGGCTCTGTGCTGACAGCTCGGAGCCTGGAGCCTGCTTCAGATTCTGTGTCTCCCTCTCTCTCTGCTCCTCCCCTGCCCCCCGCACTCTGTGTCTCTCCCTCTCTCTCTCAAAAATAAATAAATATTTTAAATAATTTTTAAGTGATTATTGTTTTTCAGGCCACTATGTTTTCTCGCACAGCATGGCTTATTTCAGAGTATTAGCTAGTTTGATATCCTGGGTGATAGGCCCGAAGAGGTCAGCCTCCAGAGGCTCAGAGCAGAGTGAAGATGGGCAGAAAATGAACACGGATGGGCAAACTAATCCAGCACACTTGGTTTCCTGATCCCTTACCATGTGCCTCTCATTTCAAATAAAGGAAGGAGGCATTAACAATTGAATGAAGTTGTTCGATGTGTTGCAACCAGCAGTGAGTACCCAGGGCCATCCCCTTCTGTGAGCTGGACACTACCCTCCCTGCAAAATGCTTCAAATTATGTCTTTATTTTTTTAAGTTCGTTTATTTATTGGGGGTGGAGGGGAGGGACAGAGACACAAAGAGAGAATTGCAAGCAGCCTCCACCAGAATCAGTGCAGAGCCCGATGCAGGACTCAAACCCACGAACCTTGAGATCATGACCTGAGCCGAAATCAAGAGTCAGACGCCCAATCAACTGAGCTACTAAGGTGCCCTTCCACATTCTATCCTTATAAAAACCAACACCCCACCACTGACTACTGCTACCTTTAGCTCCTTCTCATCTAAACTGACCAGCCAGATCCCCTCAACCAGTTCTGTGTTCAGGCAAAGGATTTCTCTTTAAAAGCTAGCTTTCTCAGGGTACCTGGGTGGCTCAATACCCACCAGGATACCTGGTGGCTCAAGTTAAGTGTCCGACTTGATTTTGGCTCAGGTCATGATCCCAAGGTCGTGGAACTGAGCCTCATGTCAGGCTTAAGATTCTCTACCTCTATCCCTCTGCCCCTCTTCGGCTCCCAGGCACGTACTCTCTCTCTCTAAAATCAAAAAAATTTTTAAATATATAAAATCTAGCTTTCTCGCCCATCAGTTCCATCTCGACTTTATTCCAAAGTTGTGATCTGTCAACATAACGTTTATCTCAGTTCAGCTATCACTTTCACTCTTCCCTCCAATACTGTGTCACCTTCACATGCAGTGCCCTACGTAGTTCCTTGCTGTCTGTGTCCAGAAAGTTGATAGAAAGAGTGATCTGGATAGTGAATCCCAGAGCCCTGTGGCACTCCCCTGTGCACCCCACCACCACCCGGAGAACAGAGACCCTCTGCTGACATACACTTTGTAGAGAGCTGTGCAAGCTGCCATAAATCCCCCGGGGAACACTCTCGTTATGAACCAGTTTGCCAAGCCTGTATCAGAATGGGTTTATTCACAGGGCACCTGTGTGGCTCAGTCAGTTAAGCATCTGTGAGCCTCTTCCATCTTCTGGGGGCCACTGGCATCCCTTGGCCCGTGGCTGTGTCTCTCCAGTGTTCAAGTCCAGCACCTTCTGATTTCTCTCTGCTCTGTCTTCACATCATTTTCCCCTCTGCATGAGTGTCAGGTCTCCCTCTGCCTGTCTGTCTGTCTGTCTCTCTCTCTCTCTTTTTTAAACATTTATTCATTTTTGCAAGAGACAGAGACAGAGCATGAGTGGGGGAGGGGCAGAAAAAGAGGGAGACACAGAATCAGAAGCAGGCTCCAGGCTCTGAGCTGTCGACACAGAGCCCGATGCGGGGCTTGAACTCACAGACTTCAAGATCATGACCTGAGTCAAAGTCCGACGTTCAACCGACTGAGCCACCCAGGCACCCCTGCCTGTCTTGTATAAAGACACTTGTGATGGCATTCAGAGACCACCCAGATAATCCAGGATAATCTACCTATCTCTAGATCCTTAGTCACATGACCTTTTTCTCCATGACATTTACAGGTTTCAGGGATTAGGTCCTAGTATCTCGGCGGGGGGGGGGGGGGGGGTTGGTCATTATTCAGCCCACCACAACTTGGCACGGCTCACCCCCACCACCAAGCTTTCCCACCTCATGGGCACTGCATTCTTTTCTAATGGTTACAAATAAACTATGTCATACTCTGCTCTGTTATCTTCCAAAAGTCAACACATATATCCCCTGTGTCTTCTTTTTGGAATCCACTTGAGACCTGCACTTCCCCGGTCACATCAATCTAGACATAAAAATGGTGTCACAATCAGCAAAAACAACATTTCTCAAGTTTGCTATTACTGCTGGTTCTACAGCCTCCTAGAAATGTCAGGAACCCTGGGGCACTTGGCTTGCTCCGTTGGTGGAGCGTGCAAGTCTTGATCTCAGGGTCATGAGTTCGAGCCCCATATTGGGTGTAGAAATTACTTAAAAAAAATTTTTTTTTAATCTTTAAAGGGGCTCCTGGTTGTCTTGGTTGGTTGAGCTTCTGACTCTTGATTTTGGCTCAGGGCATGATCTCACAGCTCGTGAGTTCAAGTCCCACATCGGGCTATGTGATGACAGTGTGGAGTCTACTTGGGATTCTCTCTCTCTCTCTCTCTCTCTCAAAAATAAATAAATAAACATTGAAAACAAATCTTTAAAGATGTCAGGAACCCCTAGAATGTATCTCTTAAGAGGAGGCAGCCTAGAAGTTGAGGCCAAAATTTCTCAACTAAGACTGCCTGGGTTTGCATCCTGGCCCTGTTACTGTGGCCAACTGTATTTCCCAAAGATGGCTACAAAAATATCTCCCATCCTACACACTCTTCTTCATCACATAGTAGAGGCCATTTCTCCACCCCCTTGAGTCTGGGTGAGCCTATAAGTGCTTTCTTGCGATGCACACGGCACGCGATGCACACTGCACGGCCACTCCCAGGCAAAGGCCTGGACTGGGCTAGCATTTTCCCATTCGTGCCTTTTGGAAAGTCCATTCCTGGGATGCTGCTCTCTGAAGCCAGCCAACATGCCGTGAGGAAGCCCTCATCCCACAGGGAGACCACTTAGAGATCTGGGCTTCCAGCCCCCGACTGCCAGCATGGGAGTGAGCCACCGCGGGTGTCCAGCCCCACGGAGCCTCTACATGCCTCCAGCCCCTCCAACATCTGACTGCAACCACACGGCCCCTAAGTGAAAACCACCCAGCGGAGCTCAGTCAGTCCACAGAACCATGAGTGATAATAAGTGGCTGTCTTAAGACATTGAGCTTTTTCTTTTTTTTTTAAGTTTATTTATTTAGGGGCGCCTGGATGGCTCAGCCGGTTAAGGGTCCGACTTCGGCTCAGGTCATGATCTCGCAGTTTGTGAGTTCAAGCCCCGCATCGGGCTCTGTGCTGACAGCTCAGAGCCTGGAGCCTGCTTCGGATTCTGTGTCTCCCCGTCTCTCTGCCCCACCCATGCTCATGTTCTGTCTCTCTCTGTCTCTCAATAAATAAACATTAAAAAAATTAAAAATAAAAAAATTATTTTACTTAAGTTTATTTATTTTGAGAGCGATACTGTGCAAGTGGAGGAAGGGGAGAGAGAGAGGGTTCCCCCCACGGTTCCCCCGCTGCCATCAGAGTCCGCCTCGGTGCTCGAACTCACAAACTGCGAGATCATGACCCGAGGCTAAGTGGGATGCTTAAGGCGCTGAGCCAACCAGGCGCCCCAGTCATTGAGCTTTGATGTGGTTTATTATATGGCAATAGACATTCAGATAAGCCACTTATGAACTGTGTAACCTGAAGCAAGTGAGGGGCGTTGGTTAAGAAGCAGACCCGGCCACAAAGACTTGGTGCGAGTGGTATATCTGGGAGGTGGTTCCAGGAAACACAGTTGGGAGAATGGGGGAGTGAGAAGGGAAAGGAGAAGGCGGGCAATAGAAGGAGAGCATGTCTGAGCCGGTTACCACTATGATCAGTCCTTCTGGGACCCTCTGAGAGAGTATCCAAAACTCATCTCACAATTGTCTCATCCAAAAAAAAAAAAAAAAAAAAATGGTGCAGTCACTGTGGAAAACAGTATGAAGGGTCCTCAGAAACTTAAAAACAGAATTACCATATGATCCAGCAATCGCACTTCTGGGCATATGTCCAAAATAATTGAGAACAGGATCTCAAAGAGATATTTGCATACCCACGTTCACCGCAGCATTATTCACAATAACCAAGACACGGAAGCAACTCAAGTGTCCATCAATAGATGAATGGAAAAATAAGATATGGAATATACCTACAGTGGAATATTTTTCAGCCTAAAAAATAAGGACATTTTGGTCACTCACTACAACCTAGATGCACCTTGAGGACATTATGCAAAGTAAATAAACTCATCCCACAAGGACAGATACTCTGCATGATTCCACTTATATGTGGTATGTAAAGGAGTTACACACATCGAAACAGAAAGTAGAATAGTGGTTGTTAGGGGCTGGGGGAGGGGGATGAGGAGAATTGTTCAATGGATATGGGGCTTCAGTTTTGCAAGATGAAAAAGTTCTAGAGATCTGTTGCACAAGGTGCATACAGTTAATACTACTTATTGCAAACGTAAAAATAGTTAAGATGGTAGGGGAGCCTGGGTGGCTCAGTCAGTTGAGCATCCAACTTCAGCTCAGGTCATGATCTCACTCACAGTTCGTGGGTTTGAGCCCTATGTTGGGCTCTGTGTTGACAGCTCAGAGCCTGGAGCCTGCCTCGGATTCTATGAGTCTCTCTCTGCCCCTCCCCTGCTCGTGCTCTCTCTCTCTCTCTCTCAAAAATAAATAAACGTTAAAAAAATTTTTTTAAGTAGTTAAGATGGTAAATCTTATGTAATGAGTTTCTTGACACAATAAAAAAAATGTCTTATCAAGGAGCAAAAAAATCGGGGTATTCACCATCAATTCCCTGGTTGAGAGTTGCCCTTAGGATATTAACTCCCCACACCGCAAAGTCCAGAGAACATCCCTGAAAAGAAAAGCAGGAAGCCATCAGCACAAATGTGGACTTTCTGGGGTGACCTCCAGGTGACTGAGGACCTTGGGCGGGGCACTGATGGGACCTGCCACATCACTTGCATCAGAGTCTCGCTTTCCTTGTCTATAAAACAGAAATGAGAAATACCCACCTGGACGGACAGTTGTGAAGCCTATTTTGGGTGACATATGCTCACTGCCTCCCCCCACCCTGTGGGCCCTCCCCCCGTCAGAATCAGGGGTGTACTTAGTCTCCAGTTGAGGCTCCCCCATGGCCACACATCCTGCTTTCATGCTGGCTTTTATTTTTACAAATCAATAAAATATTGCTCAGCTCCCAACTTTTGAAACCAGCCTCTGAGTTTTGCAAAGATTGGGGCAGTGGTTCTGGGCTCTCCAGTGCACCCCACGTGTCCTCCCTGGGCTACATCCTCTCCCAGCTTGCACACGTTGTCCTGGCCAAGTGAAGTGCACACACTGGCGGCCCTTTCGGCTGGGCCTTAGCTAGCATGACATCACCTCCCCCAGCGGAGAAGACTTAGTTCTTCTCTATTTTGTTTCATGTCCCAGGCACAGCTTTAAAAGCCCTTCCTGAAGACTGGCAGCAACCGTGCCAGAATATTAGCTGTGATTACAGCTGGTGACAAGACCTCAGGAGTAGATATTTTCTTCTTTCTGCTTTTTGTGTTTTCCACAATAGGCATATTCTATTTTTATTGACAGAAAAACACAGCGTTTTTTTAAGCAAGCGATTTAAAAGCCCATTTGGTAGACTTCAACGTGTTTTGTAGTGGAGACTATGTTCTGAACGTCAACTTTCCAGCCATTATTCTCTCCATTTTTTTTCCCTCTCTGCCTTGAATTCTTTGCTCGTACAGCTTTGCTCCTGTCCTTTGAAAATCTGAGCTAATCACACCTGCTCATGCGAACCACACCAGCCTCCCTCTATGCTTTTTGATTTTCCTTCTCACCGGGAATATTTACTATCCGAATTTGTTTTAAAATCTCCCCAACCAAGAAATTGACCTCATTCTCCTGATACCACGTACTAAGAAGAACACAACAGCCCTTTCCCAGTATTCCTGCCAAAATGCACAACCTGAGTGTAATCATGGACAAAGTGAGGGGCATTCTACAGACTCGTTCTTCAAAAACACCAACGTGGTGAAAGACAAAGAAAGTCTGAGGACCAGCATCAGCGTGGAGGAGAGAGTGGACAGCGAAGTGCAACATGTGATCAGGGATATTGTTTAGCTATAAAGGACATTATTGAGACCCTTGGTGAAATCAGAGTCTGAATAAGGTTTACAAATTAGATAATTGTATTGAATTGATATAAGTTTCCTGAGTTGGATAATTACATTGTGGTTACATAAGACAATGTACCCTATATTTTTAGGAATTTTACCTTTGGAGCTTTGAGGAGTAAAGGGCATCATATCTGCAACTTATTCTCATATGGTTTAGGAAAAAAATACACACACACACACACACATACACACAGAATCTGGGTGAAGAGTAGAACAATTCTTTGTTCTATTCTTGCAATTTTCCTATAAGCCTGAAATAATGTAAACATAAAGTTAAAAGATAAAAACAATCCTGCAAACCTCAGGCACCAGAGGCATTTCAGCCCTTGGGACTGTCCTCTCTTCACATGGGTGTTTAGCTCCATGACAAAGCCATCTCTGTCCTGTCTGGGGGCTCATCCTTCTCTCCAATTCCTCACTGGCCCTTCAGAATTTCCATCTGGGATTAAGAATCCTTTTCTCTAATGAAGACAAAAAACCTTTCCAATCCGGCTCTAAAGTAGAAGTCTCCCCCCCTCCCGCACCTACCCCATCCCCGTCAGTTGACACAGTGGTTCTCAATCTCAGGAGACTCTTAAAACTCCAAACTTGGAAAACACCCTAGATGAAAATCTCTAAGGGTAAGACCCAAGCACCAGGATAATTTTTTTTTAAAGCTCTCCAGGTAATTTTATTGAGTAGCCAAGACTTTTAAAAATTGACCCTGCATCCCACCCAGGGAGACTTAAAAATGTTAATGTCTGGGCAACATTCCAGACAAACCAAACCAGAAGCTCTAGGTTAGGACCTAACCAACATATATTTTTTTTAACTCCCCAGGAAATTTTACCTCCATGATGCTGATTTTTAAAAACAAACCAACAAAAAGAAATGATCAAAAACAAATCCAAAAATTAAAAAAGCAATCAACTGGAAACAGATGATTCCAAAAAACAGCCACATTTGCAGACCAGTGATTTATTTAGAACAGGGATTCTCAAACAACACCTGGCATCTGCATCACCAGTAAGGCGTGATAAAACACAGACTGCTGGGTGCCACCCCAGAGTTTCTGATTCAGTAGGAGGGGACCCAAAGAGTGTGCATTCCTACAAGTCTGTGGCTGCCGGTCTCAGGACGACACTTTGAGAACCACTGATTGAGACAACTTGCTACCTCAAGCATGGCCCTGGGACCAGCAACATCAGTCTCACCCAAGAGCATGTTAAACATGCAGACTCCCATCCCTGACACCCCCCCCCAAAAAAAAACTCCTGAGCCAGAATCTGCATAGTAACAAGATTGCCAGGTGATCTGTGTCCATGGGAAAATTTGAGGAGCTCTGCTTTAAAGGAAACCCACACCATCTCACACACATTATGTGTGTTAGAGCCTTGAGTGCTTAGGACTCTGGATGAGATGAGTGCAGGTGGGGAGAACCCTCAGTAGTATGATGGAAAAAAAAACAAACCCTCCAGTCAAAGAAGTGACAGTTGGAAGCAGCTATCAGTCCACTGGACCCAGAACAGGAGTTCCAGCTGGTCCGTATTTGTCCAGCCGTCATCACGGTCAGGACACTGGCAGGGATAGAGAGGGCAGAAGTCAGAGAGCACAGGTAGGGGTGAAGACCCCACTTCCTTGGAGGACAGCTCACCCTTCTAGCATGCCCCTGGATTTTGACCTCTGGATGAATGAAGTTGACGCAGCAGCCTGACTCCTGTGGTATTAGCCAGCAGCCTAGCTAATACCTTTGCTTGATGTGCTTGACCTTAGATTGTGTTCTTACCCTGATTTAGCCCCTGTAGAGACACTTAGCAGGAAGACCACCAGGGTTGTCTGTCATTGCCCATCGTTACCAGCAGGGGCACCTTTTGTTGAGTACTTACTGTATGTTGGTGCTGCCCTGAGAACTGTCCCACTCACTCCTCACCATAATCTTGAGGTTGGTGTCATTGTCCCCAATTTGCAGATGAAGAAACTGAGGCACAAAGAGATGAACTCACATGCCCAAGAACACAACAGCTATTAAGTGGCAAGGCCAGAATGGACTCCCAAATCTCTCTGGTTCCACAGTCTTACACTAAACCAACAAACCTGAAGTGGAATCATCATCAGGGATATTGGTGAGGATTACTGGATGCTTCTCTGTCTTTCCATTTCTTCCCTTGCCAAAATGATGGAAGCAAAAAATGATTCTAAAACTGTGCTGCCTGATACAATGACTGCTGGACACGTATGTGGCTATCTAAATTAAAATTAATTAAAATTAAACAAAATTTAAAATTCGGTTTCCAGGTCACACTAGTCACATTTCAAGTGTTCAACGGTCACACGTGGCTAGTGGCTACTGACATTGGACAGCTCAGATTGTAGAACAAATTGCCAAAAGTTCTGTTGGACAGCACTATTCCAAAATTACATATCCCTAATTATGCCAGGTCATTCTTCATTCAGAGTTAACTGGGTTTTTTTTTTTTTTAAATAAAACTTCAAACCCACAAAATTTATTTTTATACTGTTCTCTTATGTCACATGGAAACCAAAATTTTCAGCCATAGGAGCATCAGGTGTTAGAAGAGCGGCACCTACTGGCAGCACATGGGATTACAACCTAGCACAATCAGACACTGGAAACGGGCCAGAGGATGGGGTCCAATAGCCATTAGTGGGATATCAGAGGATTCACAAGTGAGGGCAAAACCCCATGCCAGGAAAGGATCAAAGATGAACTGCCAGGAAGAGAAACTGAGTCAGAAAATGCATCCACCACCAGACTGATATCCCCAGTATTATATCCCTCACACTTGGCACCAAGAACTTACTTAAATAATTAATTGGTTGGTTGGTTGATTGATTGATTGATTCTGAGGATTCCAGAACTGAACCACTGAGCATTGTATCCTCCACATTTTTCCCCCAATTGGACACATCTCATATTATGAAGTCAACACAGAAATAGGATTTACTGTTTCAAACAACTTAGCTGACACAAAACGTTCAATCATTAAGGGAGATTGGGACTTCATGAAATCATCACAAACGAGAAGACGTCAAAATTTTTGAGCCCCTGATAAAACATGAAAAGAGGGTCCTGTTTTTCCCTTTGGCCCAAGGTGGCACTAATGAGAGACGGCTTGCCTGATTGGGAGATGAATCAGACCCTAAATCACTCATTTATCCATTCAGTTCACAAATATCCTGATTGGGCGGGTTGGGAGCCAGGTGCAAAGGAAGTGAGCTGGCGTCCCGTGCACACAAATGAACGTAATGGATCCAAAATTAATCACCAATCTGGAAATCACCCTGGGTAGAGCAAATGTTCAACAAAGACCTGGAGTGGAAAAGGCAGCCCGTGCTCTTTGAGGGGCTAGATGGCATCGAGGGATCTAGATGCCAGGAGACCTGTGCTACTGGATGCAAATCTTGACTCTAAACAAATTGCAGTGTAGACAGTGATGCAATCCCAGGAGGTGTGGTGGACCCGAGTCACTGGGGAGGTTTTCATGGGACCCAAGCAGGCTCATCAACAAGCCTGTCAGGGCTATATTAGCAAGCTGGCAGCCTAGGGCTACTTATGGCCCAGTTGTCCAAAGCTGGAGAGGACCCAGGGTCCAGCCTAGCTTCAGAGGATTGGAAGAGTAGACAGTGGAGAATATCATTCACTGTAAGATCCCCAACAGCCTTCCCTGTAAACACACACGCACACCCACACACGCCCATACAGGACAGTCCCCCTAGGGATGAACTTTTACTGGTTTCCAGGGTCGTGCCTCCCTCTGTTCTAGGTGCTGGGGAAACAGAGACTGGTATGCTTCAAGGGGCTGGGGAAGGATTCATTAAGAAGAACCCTTCTCTCTCCCATCCTCCTCCTCACAAGCTCACTTGAGCCCCCTCTCAATTCCTGGCATACGTAAGGCACCGTTTCATGACATTTTTACCCTTTACTAAAAGGTCTCCTATACTGGATTGGAAAAAAAACAAAATAAAAAAAACAGGCAAATGACTTGGACCAACACCTCACCCAAAAGGGATGTCCAAATGGCCAGAAACATGTGAAAAGATGCTCCACATCCATGGTTGCAGGGAAATGCAAATTAAAAGTACAAGTGCTGGGGCACCTGTGTGGCTCAGTCAGTTAAGTATCCAACTCTTGGTTTCGGCTCAGGTCATGAACTTGCAGTTTGTGAGTTCGAGCCCCGCGTCAGGCTCTGCGCTAACAGTGCGGAGCCTGCTTGGGAGTCTCTCTCTCCCTCTCTGTCTGCCCATCCCCCGCTTGCTTTCTCTCTCTCTCTCTCTCTCTCTCTCAAAATAAACTTACAAAATTTTGTTTAATAAATAAAAAAATAAAAGTACAAGTGCTGTGACTGTACACTCACTAGAATGGCAAATATCGAACCTCTAAAAATACCAAGATGGATGAGGGTACGGAGCAACCAGAACACTCATATAACATTGGTGGGAGTATAAATAGATATAAGCACTTCAGGGAATTGTCTGGACACTTTCTTCTAAAATTAAACATACGCTTAACACATGAGCAGGCAGTTCTACCCACGGGTATATACTCAAAAGAAATGAGTGTGCTTTTGTACATCTAAGGACATGTACAGAAACGTACATCGTGGCTGAATTGGTAATAGCCCCCAAATCCACCAACTGAAGAAGGACAGACATGTTGTGTACAGCACAGAAGGGAAATGAATGAATTGCTCTTACACATAATAATAGGGATGAATCCTGGGGCGCCTGGGTGGCTCAGTCAGTTGAGCATCAGACTTTGGCTCAGGTCATGATCTCACAGTTCATGAGTTCGAGCCCTGCGTCGGGCTCTCTGCTGGCAGCACAGAGACTGCTTTGGATCCTCTGCCTTCCTCTCTCTCTATCTCTTCTCCACTCACACACAAAAATAAGTAAACATTAAAAAAATAGTAGGGGGGCGCCTGGGTGGCTCAGTTGGTTGGGCATCCGACTTTGGCTCAGGTCATGATCTCACAGTTCGTGGGTTTGAGCCCCACATTGAGCTCTGTGCTGACACTCGGAGCCCGGAACCTGCTTCAGATTCTGTGTCTCCCTCTCTCTGCCCCACCCACTCTCGCTCTATCTCTGTCTCTCAATAATGAATAAATGTTAAAAAAAATTTTTTTAATAAAAAAATAAAATAAAATAATAGGGATGAATCTCAAAAACAAAGTTAAGCCTAAGAAACCAGATGCAAAAGAGCACATCCTGTATAACAACATATACAAATTTCAAAAACAAGCAAAACTCATCTATGGTGATAGAGGTGAGAATAGTGGTGGGAGTCGGGACAGTGGGGAGGTGTGGATCGACCAGAAGAAGACTCAAAGGAACTTACTAGAATGAGGGAAATGTTCTCTCTGCTTATCTGGGTGGTGGTTATGCAGATGTATACATAGGTAAAAATTCATCAAAGTGCCCACTTCAGATCTGTGCATTTTACTGGATGTAGGTTTATGCCTCGATAAAAGAGTAAAAGCAATTAAAATCTTGGGTGACCACACTTGATACAAGCATGGCTGAACATCAAAAGCCTACGTGTTATACAGGAAACTCAGTCGTCTGGGGTTTAATACAACAGCCTCCAATACAGTCACTTCCCAAAGCCCTTGGCAATGGTTTCAATCCTTACTGCTCTCTGGCACTAAAAGAATGGAGGAACAGACACGTTTCTTTTCAGCCAAGGAGGCTGTGGCCTCACCCAGAGAGACTCACTCCCCTGGGCCGTCCTCCTACGGCTCCCACAGCATCCAAGGCCAAGCACACGCAGCCAGCCCAGCCCGGCACCCCAGGAGGTCAGGCCTGCTCAGAGACCCCGAGAGGGCCCTGCAGGTCCTTGGAGGAAATTTATCATGACCTGAGCGCACAGGACACACAGAGCTGGCCTGTAAGGAAAGATTTGCTGAAGGAAGAAGCCCTATGGAAAGATCCTGCATTTCAAGCCCCGTTTGTACCACCGGACTTGTACGTGGTGGACCCGTCAGCCCGTGGACCAGGAATAACCTATCTCAGCTGCACGTCAGAACCACCAGGAGCTCTCGACGTACAGGCTTTCCCCCAGGCCCACCCAACCAGCCTCAGACAGAATGAATCAGGACCAGTGCTTCTCAAAGTGTATTCCCGAAGCAGGAACTTGTTTGAAATACACATTCTCGGGACACCTGGGTGGCTCAGTCGGTTAAGCGTCCGACTTCGGCTCAGGTCATGATCTTGCAATTCATGAGTTCGAGCCCCGCATCAGGGTTTTTGCTGACAGCTCAGAGCCTGGAGACTGCTTCAGATTCTGTGTCTCCCTCTCTCTGCCCTTCCCCCTGCCCCACCCTCCCACGCTCCAGCTCTCTCTCTCAAAAATAAACATGAAAAAAAAAATTTAGAAATGCACATTCTCAGGCCCACTCCAGACCTGCTGGATTCTGGAGCCGCCCCAGCAATTTCTGTTCTAATTTTTCTGACAAGCCCTCCCAAGTTCTGATTGCATGCTCCGGCGTGAGGCGCACTGCTGTAGCTAAAAACTTGCATTTCTAACAGACTCCCAGGTTGCAGTTCTGAGGGCCACTCTTTGAGACCTACCACTGTCTGTCTCATGGGTAGAGCCAAGCTTAGGACAGAGAGGGAGAACTCAAAGCTACCCAGGTAAGTGACTCTGACGCAGATGAGGGTTAGTAAGAGCTTCCATAGACTTTCATCATGTAATCTGGCAGGAGGCCCACACCTGGGCAGGAAGCCCACACAGGTGAGAATGTGACAGGAGAAGAAATACAATTTGCTCCTCAACGTAACCTATCTGGGGCCTCTTTTTATGCCATAAAACTGTAATTTGGGGTCCCTGGTGGTGCAGGATTTACTTTCCAGGTGTCCATCCCTGAGAGTTTGTTCTGGCACCACTGGACCTGGAGAAGTTTCTGGTAGAACACTTTGCCTGAAAGCATATTCCCCCAAATTGGGGAAACTTCCCCCTCAAATTGGGGAAAGGCCTGATTTTACCCTCCAAGATTAATCTTTGCTTCAAGGTAGATGGAAAACAAGGGCAGGGGAAATTAAGGAGGAGAAAAGGGAATGAACAGGAGGCAATTTTGTGCAGAGCTGGGTGCAGGGCAGGGAATGAGCGGGGAGGGGGAAGGGTGAGAATATTACAGATGAGAAGGGCAGAAAGACATTCTCTTCTTTCTGAAGAGGACTAACTCTTTTTTTTTTTTTTTTTTTTTTTTTTTTTTTTTTTGACTGAGCACTGAGAAGGGTTTTGAGCACAATTGGAGAGAGGAGCTGGGCAAGTTGATCTGCAAAGCAGGAAAGGAAAAACTTGGAGTAGAGGGGAGCTGCGGGGAGGGGTGGGGGGTGGGCAGGGAGGCCAGCTCACTGCAGAGGAGGTTCAGCTGTCATCAGGCTTACAAATTCTTGCTCTGAAAAAACAAACTACAGCCTGGGAGAAAATATTCACAACAAGTAGATCATTAAAAAAAAAAAAAAAAAAAAAGGGAGGGGCACCTGGGTGGTTCAGTCGGTTGAGCTTCCGACTTCAGCTCAGGTCATGATCTCACGGGTTTGAGCCCCACATGGGGCTCGCTGCTGTCAGTGCAGAGCCCACTACAGATCCTCTGTCCCTTTCTCTCTTCCCCGCCCCCACTTGCCGTCTCTCAAATAAAGACAGACAGACAGACTTACATTCAGAACATATAAAGAACATGTACAAGTCACTAACAGGATGGCAAACAGCACGATGACAAAACATGGGCAAAAGACGGGGACCAACACTTCACAAAGGGTATACAAATGGCCGACATGCACATGAAAAGATGCTCAACATCATTAGTCATCAGGGAAATGCAAAATGAAACCACAGCAAGATACCACGTAGCGCCCCCTAGAATGGGTAAAATTAGAGGCTTGCAATACCAAGTGTTGCCTAGGATGGAGAGCACCTGGAACTTTCGCCTCTTGCTGGCAGGAATTGAAAATAGTACAACCATGAGGGGAACTGCTGGAGTTTCTTTTAAATATACACCTACCATACAACCCAGCAATCCCACCCTTCGATATTTACCAAAGAGCAAAAAAACACACGAAGGCCCCCCAAAGACCTGTACATAAATATAAATAGCTGCATGTAGTTAGTGACCGCCATGTTGAACGTGTCAATTCTACATGATCTAGTTGCTCAAATGTTTGTGACAGTTTATATTAAAATACGTAAGTTACCTTAAGAAATAAAAGGTTTAGGGGCGCCTGGGTGGCTCAGTCGGTTGAGCATCCGACTTTGGCTCAGGTCATGATCTCACAGTTCGTGGGTTCGAGCCCCGCCTCATGCTCTGTGCTGATAGCCTGGACTGCTTCAGATTCTGTGTCTCCTTCTCTCTCTGCCCCTCCCCCGCTCACGCTTTGTCTCACTCTGTTTCTCAAAAATAAATAAAATGTAAAAAAAAAAAAAAAAAAAAAAAAAAAGGTTTGTACACAAATGTGCATAGCAGCTTTATTCACAATTGCTAATAACTGGAAACGATCCAAACATCCATCAACTAAGAAATGGACAAACACATGGTACCTGGGTGACTCAGTCAGTTGAAAATCCGACTTTGGCTCAAGTCATGATCTCGTGGTTCATGAGTTTGAGCCCCATGTCGGGCTCACTGCTGGCTGCACAGAGCCTGCTTTGGATCCTCTGTCCCCCTCTCTCTGCCCCTCCCCTGCTCTCTCGCTCTCTCTTTCTCTCTCTCCCTCTCTCTCAAAAATAAATAAACATTTAAAAATTGGGCAAATGAAATTTGGTATATCCACAGAAAGATATTGTAATAAAAAGGATGAAATTACAGATGAAACAACATGGGTGAATCTGGACATCACCTTGCAGGATAGAAGAAGCTAGTTGAAAAAGAGTACCTACCCCATGACTCCATTATATAACATTTTTAAACAAGTAAAACTGATTTAGAGTGACAGAAAGCAGATCAGTGCTTGTCCGGAATTGAGGAGACTACAAAGAGAAACTAAAGAACTTTCTGAGATGGTGGGCAGGCTCTAGATCTTGCTTAGGTTCTAGGTATTGGTAAAAACTCATTGAACTGAAGGTGTAAAATGCGTAAATGAATTTCATTGCATATAAACCATACCTCCAGTTAAATAGCAAAAAGCTGAAAAGTACAGGCACACCTCATTGGATGGCACGAGGCTTTATTGTGCTTCACAGATGCTGCACTTTTTTTACAAATTGAAGGTCTGGGGCAACCCTGCATCGAGCACGTCTATCGGCACCATTTTTCCAACAGCATTTGCTCACTTAGTGTCTCTGTGTCACATTTTGGTAATTCTCTCAATATTTCAACTTTTTCATTATTATTATATTTGTTAGGGTGATCTGTGATCAGTGATTATGACTCACTGAAAGCTCAGATGATGGTTAGCCTTTTTTAGCAATAAAGTATTTTTAATTAAAGTGTTTGCATTGTTTTTTCAACATACTGCTATTGCACACTTAACAGACAACAGTATAGTATCAGCGTAATTTTATTTGTACTGGGAAACCAGAACATTCATTTGGACTCTCTTGATTGAGATATTCACTTTCTTGCACTGCTCTGGAACTAAACCTGAGAAATATCTCAGAGGTCTACCTCCAAGGAAATGTCCTTCATTCCAGTTCTCTAGAGCAGTGTTAACTGTAGTCATCATGTAGTCATCACATCCCAGAACTTATCTATCTTATAAAGGCAAGTGTGTCCTTTTTGACCACCTTCACCCATTCCCCCCCTCTCCCACCCCTGCCTCTGACAACCACAAATCTGATCTCTTTTTCTATGAGTTTGGGGTTTTTTTAGATTCCACATATAAGTGAGATGATACAGTCTTTGCCTTTCTTTGTCTGCCTTATTTCATTTAGCATAACGTCCTCAAAGTCCCTCCACGTTGTCACAAATGGCAGAATTTCCTTCTTTTAATGGCTGAATGGTATTCCATTGTATCTATAGCTATAGCTATCATATTTCTCTACCCATTCATCTGTCAATGGACACCAACGTTGTTTCTATTGTAAATGATGCTGCAATGAGAAGTCATTCTCTCTCTCTCTCTCTCTCTCTCTTTTTAATGTTTATTTTTGGAAGAGAGAGAGTGCCAACAGGGGAGGGACAGAAAGAGAGGGAGACAGAGGATCTGAAGCGGGCTCTGCACTGACAGCAGAGAGCCTGATGCAGGGATTGAACTCATGAACCTGTGAGATCATGACCTGAGCTAAAGTCAGATGCTTAACCTACTGAGACTCCCAGGTGCCCCAAGAAGTCATTCTTGAGAGGCCAGTTCTAACGGTAGCTTGAGAGGTGATGATGGGGGCTAAGGAAACAGAGAATGCATCTTAGCCAAGCAGCTTTGTCAGGATGCTTGAGGAAGGAGAGAGTGGGCTCCTGACACAGCTTGCTATGAAAATCCACAGGAAAACCCACCTGGTCACCTGAATTTCCTGACATCTGTTGTGTAGCAATTCTTCATTTCTATAGAAGGATAGACCTTCTTTTAATTGCTGCTCTGGGGCAAGGCCAAAACTCCCCATGGCCTTCTTCTATAAAGACTTGTCCTGGGACACGTGGGTGGCTCAGTGGGTTAAGTGTCCAGCTTTGGCTCAGGTCATGATCTCATGGTTCTTGGGTTCGAGCCCCATTTAGGGCTCTCTGCTGTCAGCACAGAGCCCACTTCGGATCTTCTGTCCCTCTCTATCTCTGCCCTTCCCCCACTGGTTCTCTCTCTCTCTCTCAAAGTAACTTAATTAATAAAATAAAATAAAATAAAATAAAATAAAATAAAATAAAATCCTTCCATTGTTCTCTAGAAAAAAAAAAAAGAAAGACTTGTCCTAAATTTGCCCTCAGGGAAGCTGAAGAAACCAGGTGAATTGTCCCACCTCTAGTTCCCAGGGACAAGACTGGCTTGCCCATCCAGGTCTCCATTCCCACTCACCTGTGTTGCTGGTGTGAATATATATTGGTACAACATCTGTGGAAGGCAGGTTGGCAAAAGTCTATCAAAGTTACACATGTACATAACCTACACTTCTACCTTGAAGTATTTATTTTGCAGAAAAACTTGCACACATGTGAAACCATGTATGGACATGGTTATTCATTGCCTCACTGTAATACTGCTTGACCAGAAACAACCCAAATGCCCCTCAATTGGGTCATTAAATAAATATTAATATTTATTAAATTATTTACATTGAATATTTATTATGTTTATATTTATTGTTTAATGTATTTATTTTTTAAAGTATGGAACATACCAACAATGGATACTATTCTGGTACAAAAAAGTAATGACGAGGGGAACCTGGGTGGCTCAGTCGGTTAAGCATCTGACTTGGGCTCAGGTCACGATCTCACTGTTCATGAGTTTGAGCCCCACGTCGGGCTCTGTGCTGACAGCTCAGAGCCTAGAGCCTGCTTCAGATTCTGTGTCTCCCTCTCTCTCTCTTCCCCTCCCCTGCTCACACTCTAGCTCTCTCTCAAAAATAAATAAGCTTAAAAAAAAATTAAGAAAGTTCCCAGGATACATTTTTAAGTGAAAAAAAGAGCAAGATGCATAACAGTTGTACAGTACAAAACCACTTGTGTCTAAAAAATAAATGAAAGGTGTATAAGTCAGATTCAGAAAAATATACTTGTTTATATATCCCCTCAAAAAAGTCTTGGCAAGAGTCCTCTACCCTCTTAGGTTTAGTGAATGGGAGCCTACAGATCAAAGTGACAAGAGACAGAGGTGCCTAGGGGGCTCAGTTGGTTAAGCATCTGACTTCAGCTGAGGTTATGATCTCACGATTCATGAGTTCGAGCCCTGTGTGGGGCTCTGCGCTGACAGTGTGGAGACTGCTTCAGATTCTTTGTCTCCCTCTTTCTCTGCCTCCACCCCCCCCCACTCTCTCTCTCTCTCTCTCTCAAAAATAAACATTTTTTAACTGACAAGAGACAGATTAGCAAGAGAAAAGACAGTTGATTAAAGCATGTAACATACACATGCATTACTCAGTACTCATGCTCATCACTCAGTGATGAGTGACACAAAGTGGTCATTAACATTTGGGCCTTCTATACACTTACATACCTAACTTCACAGGGAAAGGGGAGGGAGAATAAAGGCTGCTATGAGAAGCGCAAATATGTTTCTCTAGGAAAGACAAATGGGTTTTTAGAGCAAACTGGAAATGAGAAAGTCTGTGAAAATGTTTGTTTATACAGGTGCAGGTGGTCTTTCCCGGTTCTTCACGGCCATAAAACTCCCCTGGAGAGGGGACTTAGGACAGGTTGACTCTTGGTGTCTCTCCTGGAAGTAGAAGTTGCCCCCAGGAGAGGATTTATGGCAGTCTTCCTTTCTTAGAAGTCTCTACTTTCAGTCAGATAAGGGAAAATCTGAAGGCTTCCTCCTGTATCTGTTGAATCTCAAATGTCTACAGCTTAAAATAACCTTTTCTTTTAATTTTTTTTAACGTTTATTTATTTTTGAGAGACAGAGACAGAGCAGGAGTGGACAAGGAGCAGCAAGAGAGGGAGACACAGAATCTGAAGCAGGCTCCAGGCTCTGTCTGAGCTGTCAGCACAGAGCCCAACGCGGGGCTTGAACTCACAAACCGTGAGATCATGACCTGAGCCAGAGTCAGCACTTAACCGACAGAGCCACCCAGGCACCCCTTAAAATAAAATTTATACCAACTCTGGGGTTGCTGGTGGGTTGTCACGCAAAGATCTACCAGAAACTGACAATGGTGGTAATGCATTTGTAGGACAGGACAGGGCATGGAGGCTGATAGGAACTGGGAGGTTGGGGACAATGGTGTGGAGAAGCCTTCTTGAGTACATTTTTTAGTCTTTATTAAATTTCAACAAAATATGAATGTGTTGCCCACTCAAAAAAAAAAAAGTTCTAAGTATGGCTCTAATCTATTTCAGGAGTGGTTTCCCACACATACACTTTTTAGGAAAAGATAGATTTTTGCCTCATTAGAGAGGCCTAATGGGATCCAGCCCTGAGGGAGGTGCAAAGATTTTATCATCATTGGCTGCAATTTCTACCCGGAAAGGTTATAAAACAGAGTCAAAGCACCCTTTCCACTTTGCTGGGAGAGACACTTACGAGCTGAGTGTCCCAGGACCCTCCTGAGCAGCCCCCTCCAGTCCCCAGGAACATGGAAGGCAGCTGCAGAGGATGGGGGTGGGTTGGGGGTGGAGCCAAGACCCAGGGGACTTTGGAAACCTACCCCCTTCAAGCGGATGTCAGGATTATTATTGGGGCTTTGCATGTGGTGGAGGATAAAAGGACTAGCAGAGCCCTGACAAATGCCTGCATCTTGTCCTAACATTCTGACTCATTGCCCATAAAAGAATCAAAGAACTCTCTAGCCCAGAGAGGGAGCCATTCCTGATGTGAAGATTCCAAAATAGGAATTCAAGGTCAGTTGAAGGTCTTTCAGATAGAATTGATGAGCAGATCTTAAATGCCCTAAAATTCAAAAATACAAACCAAAGAGAGAAGGGATCAAGATTCTGCTTATGGGGGCACAACTCCGTTCTGGAACATGCCAAGCACACTCCCACCTGAGGGCATCTAAACCAGCTTTGCCTCCACCTAGAATTCCCTTCTCAGTCTTCTTACACAGGACCCAGCTTCTCATCCTGATCTCTATTTACACCCGCCCCCCTCCTCAGGGAGGCCTTCTCAGATCACCCAAAATATAGGCCCACCAAACACTCTGGAACACACACATCTCCATTTTCATTTATTCCCTTCGTAGCCCTTACTACCATCGAATTCTGTATTTGCTTATTATCTGTTTCTGCCCGCCAAAATGTCCTCCAATGGTACAGCCATAACTGGCTCATTCTCCCCTTGTCCCCAGTGATTAGAACAGTTGCCTCCGTGGGCACTCAATCAGTTTTTGCGCAGTTAATGAACAAATGCGTAGAAGTTAAAATTGAGATGGCAGTGAAATATCCAAGAAAGGAGGTGAAGTAAGAGAGTCGTCCAGTTGTCAGCATGGGGAAGACCCAGGCTGGAGGCTCATATTTGGACATCATTAGAACAAATCCAGTTTTTAAATCCATAGGAGTCGATCGGTGCACTCGACCAAGGAGAAATTTAAAGAAGAAAGAGCCCGAGCTTCAAGGAAGCAAAAATTGAGAGGCTGCGAGATAAAAAGGGAGCAAGCAAAGAAGAACAAGAAGAGACCAGTGAGGTAAAAGGAAAATTGGCGACAGGTGTCCTGAGGCTGAGAGACGAGGGTGTTTCGAGGTAAGGAAGCAGCCACCTGTGTGGAACGCTGCCCTCACAGCTGCCAGCATGGACGTGTCAGGGCAACGAAGAGAGAGACCAGTGTCAGTGCTGTGGTGGGACTGAAGACTGCCAGGAACGGATGGAAGGATGAAAGGGACATGAGGGAGTAGACGCATGGAGGGTCAATGACTCGGTCCAGAAGTTTGGCCGAGCTGGGCGACGAATATACTTAATGTAGCAAGAGGCCGGCAGATATGGATCAAGGGAAGATTCTTCTTTTTTGCTCAGCGTTTTATTTTGAAAACTTTCAAGCCTGCAGGAAAGTTGAAAGAAAAGTATCGCACACACCTCTTCACCCCTCACCTTTACTACATCGTTTGTTAAGACTTTGCCACATTTACTTTCCACACACACCCATATATACCCATTTTGGGGTGAATCATTGGAAATAAAGTTGCAGAGACCTCGAAATACTTCAACATGCTTTTCCTAAGAAGAGGGCCCTTCTCCTATGTGACCTCAATGCCATATCACACCTGAAGAAATTTAACATGAATCAATAATATCATCTAATAAACAGACCATATTTGCCTTTTCCCAACAGTCCAAAAACATCCTTTTGGGCTGTTTTCCTTTTCTCTGGCCTAGGATCCAATCAAGTTTCATGCATTCTATTTGGTTGCCACGTCTCTATAGTCTCCTCTAATCTGAAACAGCCCCCAGTCTTTTTTTGTCTTTCATGGCATTGGCATGCTCGAAGAGTTCGGGCCAGCTGTCACGTAGCATGTCCCACATCCTGGATTTGTCTGATTGTTTCCTCATGATTGGATTCAGGTTAAACATTTTTGGCAAGAATACCACATAGATGATATGAACTTCTCCAAGGAGAGGTTTTGTTTTTTTTTTTTTTAAAGATGAAAAATATTCAACCCACTTAAACACCAGTGGAAATGATGCAGTAGATCGGGGATGGGTGATGGGGAAAGAAATCAGAAAAATTAAGGAAGTAATAAAGCCGTTGAATTGGTGGGAGTCAGATGAAGGGATTTGTCCAGACTGGCAGATGACATGTCTCCCTGGTTGGAGCAAACAGGAAGAAAGGGAAGATGGTGTAGGTGAATGAATGGGGTTGGACACAGGGAGGATGAGTTGTTTGGATCTGATGACTTCTAAAAAAAATTTTTTTTAATGTTTATTCAGTTTTTGAGAGACAGAGTATGAGCAGGGGAGGAGCAGAGAGAGGGAGACACAGAATTCGAAGCAGGCTCCAGGCTCCAAGCTGTCAGCATAGAGCCTGATGCAGGGCTCAAACCCACAGACTGCAAGATAATGAGCTGAGCTGAAGTCAGACGCTTGGCCAATTGAGACACCCGGGCGCCCCAGATGACTTCTAATCTCTCAGTGAAATGAGGCAAAGTCAGCTGTTGAACCTGGAAGTAAGAGTGTGGGAGGGGAGGAAGCAGCCTAGAAGAAGGAAGATACAGCCTGACATGGTCGTTGGTGGAAGTGGCAAAACAGGCTTTCCTAAAGAAATACTGAAAGTTGGCAGTACTGTTGTGACATGGACAGACCCAACAGGACACAGCAGGACGTACGTCCAGATCAGTATGCATGTGGTTGGATCGACAGCACCACGTATCAAGTGGATGCAATTGACATCCTTAGACTACTTCATCCAACAACAGCACAATACACATTTTTCTCAAGCTCACAAGGAAAACATCCACCAAGATAGATCACATTCTGGGCCATAAAACACATCTTCAATTTACAAGAATTGAAATCATACAATGTCTGCTCTCAGACCATGGTGGAATTAAACTAGCAATCAATAATAGAATGATAACTAGGAAATCCCCAAATATGCAGCTATTAAACAATACACGTATGAATAACAATGAGTCAAAGAGGAAACCTCAAAGAAAACTTAAAAATATTTTGACAATGCAAACACAACTTATTAAAATTTGTAGGATGCAATGAAAGCAGTACTCACAGGGAAATTTATAGAATTGGATGCATGTGTTGAAAAAGAAGAAAGATCTAAAATCAACAACCTAAGTTTCTGCCTTAGGAAACTAGAGATAGAAGATAAAATTAAATCTAAACAGATGAAAACAAATAAGAGAGTATATTGGAGCATAAATCAATGAAATTGAAAAGAGGAAATCAATAGAGAAAATCAGTGCAACTTCTGAAAACTAAAGACAAAAAAGTCTTGAAAGCAGTGAGAGAAATGACATATTATCTGTATGGGGAAACATGGGTGACAGCAAGATTTTGCATAAGCCAGTGGATTTCTCATCTGAAAAATATTTCTCATCAGAAACTAGGATTTGAATGACAGTGGATTTGTCATCAGGAGACCAGAAGGAAGGGCACAACATTTTTCAAGTGCTCAAAGAAAAAAATTGTCAACCCAGACTCTTACATCCAGTGAAAATATCCTTCAGGAATCAAGGGAAATTCAAAACATTCTCACATGAAGAAAAACTAAGACTTTGTCATCAGCAGCCCTACCCTAAAAGAATGGCTGAGGGGCACCTGGGTGGCTCAGTTGGTTAAGTGTCCGACTTCAGCTCAGGTCACGATCTCTCGGTTCAGGAGTTCAAGCCCTGCATTCAGCTGTTCACTGACAGTGCTGAGATTTCCTGGGATTCTCTCTCTCCTTCTCTCTCTGCCCCTACCTCACTCACTCTCTTTTTCTCAAAATAAATAAGTAAACTTAAAAAAAAGTAATATAATGGGAACAGATATATCATGCATCCATCAAATAGTTAAAGAAATGGTAGTACATCCATACCATGGATTACTACTAAGAAATAAACAGGAATGAACTATTGGTAAATCAATAACCTGGATGAATTTCCACTGTGTGTTTCCATTTATGATCCCATTGTTGAAATAATAAAATTATAGAAATGGGTTGAGAGAGGAATGGCTGCAGGAAGCAAGGAGGCAAGTCTACAATTGTGCTACGGGAGAGATTCTTTGATGACAGAAGTGTTCTGTATCTCAACTGTAACAATGTCAATGTCCTGGCTTGGATATTGTACTATACTTTTGCAAGATGTTACCAATAGGGAGAGGGATAAAACGGACATAGGATCTCTCTGTATTATTTTTTACAACTACATGTGCATCTAATTGGGAAAAAAAAATCCAATAGAAGCATTAGAAGATGAAGTTGATGACATTTTCCAAAAATAGAACAGCGACAAAAAATGATAACCTGGAAACTGGGAAAGAAAAATACAACATTAATCCAGATGGCCTGACATCCAGCTAAGAAGAGTTCCAGAAAAAGAACAGAGAAAGAGTAGGGGGAGGAGATTATCCAGGAAATTATACAATGAAACTACCAGAATGGAAGGAAGTAACTTTCCATATTGAAAGATTCATATAAAGGTTAAATCATCACAAAATGTCACAACTCCAGGGCTAAAGAACCCAGGGAGGAGAAAAGTAAAAGGGCCTTTTGAGGGTTCGGTGGTTTAAGTCATGTAACTTTCCACTTCCCCACTGCCGGCTAAGGATTCCATTGCCTCCGGTCTGCTAAGTCCATCAACAACTCTTCCGTTAGCTTTCCAGCTCCATTCTCTCCGTCTTTGTTGAATTTTGTCTCCCCTTACTGTCATTTGAGCCAGGATTCAGGAGGAAGCCGAGACTGAATACCTGAGCTCAATCCACCCTCCGCGTCAGAAGTCAGACGCTAGAATTTTACTTTATGTTTGAATGTAAAATCTAAATTCTTTCTTCTGCCTCTGGCCACCTCACAGGGGGCTCATATGCAACTGACCAACCAGTTCCTCTCCCAACCTGTCCGGCTACAACTGGGGTGAGGGCACCATCTTTTTTATGTGAGTTTGCCCTTGATAGTGACTGTTCATTCAGTCCATATTGCACCCTCACAGCAGAGTGGGTAGTGTGTCCCTCTCTCTGGAGGAAGGGAAGAGTTCAGTTTGGTTTCCAGGGGCACCTGGGTGGGTCAGTCATTAAGTGTCAGATTCTTGATTTCGGTTCAGGTCACGATCTCATGGTTTGTGAGATCAAGCTCCACATCGGGCTCTGCACTGACAGCACAGAATCTGCCTCGGATTCTCTCTCTCCTTCTCTCTCTGTCCCTCCCCCACTGATGCACCCTCTCTCCCTTTCTCTCAAAATAAGTAAATAAACTTAAAATAAATTTGGTTTCCAGTGTAACTTTAGCCGGTGAGGAGAGGCTTTTACTTGCCTTAGATTAACCTTGCCTACATATTAAATTTGTTTTAATTTCACAAGTAATATTTAAATGCATTCTTTTCATAAAAATTAAAGCATTGCAAAAGATTCCCCCTTTACCAGAGGCGTGCATTTCCGATTCCTTCCTTTATATTTTCATACATATTTATGTACGCATAAGAAATAGTGCTGTTTTGTTGTTGATTTTTTTTTTTTTTAACATTTAACACATGCGAAAGCTGTGTATAATTTTGCAACTTGTTTGTTGTTGTTTCTCCCCACTCACTAAAGTGTCACAGCCACTTTTCCACATCAGGTCTCATAAATCTCATATTTTTATATTTTACTATTACACAGATTTTATAGTATGGACATAAAATGTTTATACGGTCATTCTTTCTTGATAGATGTGTAGGTTCTTTCCGATTTTGTTTGTTCTGCAAGCAACACAACAGAGCAGTCCTACTCAAAAACTGTCCTCCAACACCTGGTGCCAGCGGGTGAGCTGTTTATTAGCAATCTACGTGCAGATACGAATAGAAACTGAGGGTAAGCACTGAGAAAGTTTGATTTGGCACAGTAATGTTACATTGAATCCCACAATAAAAAATCAGAGTCTTGTATTTTGTAAGTCTTGATTTTTAAAATTTCATTCTTGGGGTGCCTGGGGGGCTCAGTCAGGTAAGCATCCAACTCTTGATTTCGGCTCAGGTCATGATCCCAAGGTCATGAGTTCAAGGTTCACATCAGGCTCTGCACTGAGCAGGGAGCCTGCTTAAAATTCCTTCTCTCTCTCTCTCTCAAATAAAAATAAAATAAAATAAAATTTCCTCCTCTAGCAATTCATCTTTATCGTAAAATACAAAATGTTCAAATTTGCAACCGATTTGAAATAAAAACTGCATCTTGCCTACAGATGGTCGAGAAGTGCGACTTTGTTAAACAGACTCATGCATACCCACTTCCTTATGCTTGTGTGCAAGCATCACTGTAAATTTAAGAAATGATTCTCTGGGTTTTGGATAAGAACATTTTTTGTTGTCCAGGCCTACCTTGAAGGTGTTGCTGGTTTGGTTCCAGATCCCTGCAGGAAAGTGACTCAGATGAATTTTTTAGTTTCCCGAGGTACGTAAAAGTTATGTTTATACTATTCTGTAGTCTATTAAGTGTGCAAAAGCATTATGTCTAAAAAAAAACCCTAATGTACATGCCTTGATTATAAAATATTTTATTGCTAAAATATAAAATATGCTAACCATAGGGGAGGCGGTTGGGGGATGGGTAAACTAGGTGATGGGGATGAAGGAGGGCACCTGTGATGAGCACCCAGGGACGTATGAAATTGCTGATGCACTACACTATACACTGTAACTAACATAACACTACATGTGAACTATACTGGAATTTATTATTTTTTAATTATTAATGTATTTATTTTTGAGAGAGAGCGTGCGAGCATGAGTGGGGGAGGGGCAGAGAGAGAGGGTGAGAGAAAGAATCCCAAGCAGGCTCCACGCTGTCAGCACGGAGCCTGATGCGGGGCTCGAACTCACAAACCACGAGATCACAACCCGAGCCGAAGTCAGACACTTAACAGACTGAGCCACCCGGGGGGCCCCTATACTGGAATTTAAAATAAAAATTCTTAAATGCCAACACTTAGAAAAATAAATAAAAGTAAAATAAAAAATGCTAACCATCACGTGAGCGTGCAGCAAGTCGCAACCACTGATCACAGATCACCATAACAAATATACTAATGATGAAAAAGTTTAAAAGACTGCTAGAATTACCAAAATGTAACATAGGGACACAAAGTGAGCAACGGCTGTCGGAAAATGGTGCTGGTAGACCTGTTCGGCGTGGGGTTGCCACAGACCTTCAATTTGTTAAAAAAAAAAAAAAAAAAAAAAATACACTATCTGCAAAGGCCTGTAAAGCAAAACACAATAAAAGGAAGTATGCCTGAAATACCTAGTGTCAGCTTGCTGGCTAGACCCCCTCCCCCCATCACTAGTAGCTGGTCTTAATTCATGTGTTCCTGAATACCAGTGAGGGGGAGCTTCTTTTTATATGCTCGTTGTCTGTTTATATGTCTCTGGCAGCCTCCAGCCCAGGAAGTTAGCCAGGCCCTGGGTGGTGACAATCCTTTTGTAACTTCATCTGTTTTGATGCTCCAGGCGTTCCTAGGAGGTAGACCTGGAAAGGGTAATTCCCCCTGCCCCCGGCCCCCCAACACTCGGATTCCTCCTGTGGGAAACAGAGGCTGGGGCCGCACATGTGTATCTGTTGGCGGAGTCCGGGTCTCCTGGCCCAGATTCCCCTCTCCAGACTCAAGGATGGCCTAAGTGCAAAAGTTCACCAGGAACGAAGAGCCAAGAATCAGGTCTGGGAGGTCAGGGGAGAGAGGAAAACAGGGAGAAACTGGGACACACCACAGTGCATTGCAGGGCTGGGAAATTCTGGCTTCTGGAGGTGTCAGAGGAACCTGAGACTAGAGATTAAACAGGTTCTCTGTCAGCCCAGCAGTCTAAGCAAATAAGAAGCCAGGAGTTTCTTCCGTCTATTTGCCTAATCTTTTAACACCGCTTATTGGTGGGTTGACATAACTCAAGCCTGAAATAGTACAGGGGCTTGTCTCCATCCAACTCAAACAATGAATGTACAACCACCAAGACATTAGGCCAAACCATCACTCATCCTGATGGGTTGGGACGTTGTACAAATATGTACCCATTTCTGGGCCAGTCCACCTTGTAGCAAGTGAGCAGGCAGTGGAGGAGGAACTTAACCATGAGAAGCAGAGGCAAAGGGAGAAGGTTTCAGAGTTGGTGGAGACTTAGAACCATCTAACACAACCCTTATCCAAATCATGCCAGTGCTCGATACCATTTCTCTGAAACTGTTTCTTCATTTATAAAATTGGGGTATGCCTGTAGTGGCACTATTGGTGTTTCACTTATGTCCTACAGAAGACCCTTACCATCTCCAAGCACAACTTTGCCTGAGGACTTTCTCTAGTAGCAAGAGCCCACTCTTGCCTACATGCTTAGATGTGCTAGAGAATTAGCATGCCCCAGAAGAGCCCTCGACCAAAAACTAACAGGAGTTGGTATATAAATACCCCAGCTCATGAGGGGCAGGAAAGCTCTTAGATACATCTTCTATGCTCTCTCCCTGCAGGTTCTCCAGCAGGACTGAGCTCCAGGGGCATGTAGTGATAATGTACTTGATAATATAATGATGGCTGCCCTCCATTTCCTGTCTCACCCTCCACTCCCCAGTGAGATCACGTCCCAAAGAACGTACTTGTACTTGAATCCTTATAACAAGGTCAGCGTCTGGGGGAACCCAAACTAAGAAACTTCCCAGCTTTCTCAGTTGTTTGGTAAGATCATGTGAAGCTCTTGGATAAGGGTCAAAGTTATCAGTCATGAAATCTTAGCATTATCCCACATGCCAGGGAAAGGGAGCTAAGGTCAATATGGGTTGGGTGTTCCGGGGCTTTTGAACTCTAGATGCTCACTGCAGAGACACAAATGTAGAAGGAACATGAGCTGTAGAAGACAGCAGACTTGGAGCTTACTGGGTCCTGCCTGGTTTCACCAGCTCCCAACACAACGATCAAAATATCCAAGCTCCAAATGGTGGGAATGTCTTCCAAGGAACCAGCTCTGCCAACACACCGGTCAACCAAGGTGTAGGTTTTGAGCACATTCTGGCCCACAACTGATATGAAACGGAAGATATAATCTATGAACACAGTAGATCACAATCTATGAAGAATGCCAAAAAGGATATCTAACAATTAGCTGAGCAAGGCCAGCAGCAAATTCTGGAACTTCATGTGAAGACATAAAAAGCTGGTGGCCTGTAGAAAGAACAAAAGAGCTCTCAGCAGCCAGGGTTGGAATCGTCTGAACGATAAAATAAATAGTGATAGTATTGGAGTATAACCCACAGAACAAAATATCCATGAGTCCATACTGGTATCAATAACTACTTGATTAAATAAGCTAATGGAGCAGAAGCGACAGCTCTTTCTTGCAATGGAAATTCAGTGAATAAACGTGGAAGAAGAAGGGAAGGGGAAAATCAGCACCAGGCAAACAGAGATGACTGGTACAGACCAGATCTACTGGTAGAGGCTAGAACCTGTGGAAGGTTTAAAAAGAAAAGGGATTTGCGTAGCCTCAAGGCATCTCTCCCAGTTTAACTAGTCAGAGGGTGGTGTGTAGATTTAATCCTACAGAAGATGAGCCCCTCAGAGACCACTTGACCACGGATCCAGGCCAGCAGTGCAGAAGTAAGACTCATCAATGCCATGACCCCGCAGCTTGGCGCTCTGAGCTTCGTATCTGTGCTACCCTTGCCTGGGATGGCGTGACCTCCACCCAATCATGAGAAGACCCAGACAGGCCTGCACTGAGGGACGTTCAGCAAAGTGACTGATCAATACTTTCTGTGGTCATCCAGGTCCTGAAAGACAAGGGATGAACATTGCAGACAGCAGGACACCGGGGAGGAAACAACAAGTAAATGAAAATATGAGGTCCTGAATGCTTTCCTGGAGCAAAAGAAGGACATTAGTGTAAAATCATGGGAGGTTCTTACAGCGTCTTTAGTTTGATTAAGGTGTTTGTACCAAGGTCAATGTCCCGGTTTTAACTACTATGCTATGATTTTGTAAGGTTGGGGGAGGTTGTGAGAGGGACATAGGGAAACCTGGATTTTTTTTTTTAATGTTTACTTATATTTGAGAGAGAGAGAGAGAGAGAGAGCGAGCATGAGCAGGGGAGGGGCAGAGAGAGAGGGAGACACAGAATCTGAAGCAGGCTCCAGGCTCCGAGCTGTCGGCACAGAGCCAGATGCGGGGCTCAAAGTCACAAACTGTGAGATCCTGACCTGTCCGACCCAAAGTCAGACACTTAACCAACTGAACCGCCCAGGTGCCCCAAAACTTGAATTTTTGTCAATAAATACAGTATAGGGGCACCTGGGTGGCTCAGTCAGTTAAGTGTCTGACTCTTGATTTTGGTTTCTGTCATGATCTCACAGTTCCTGGGATAGAGTCCCACTTCAGGCTGTACTCTGACAGCCTAGAGCCTGCTTGGGATTCTCTCTCTCCCTCTCTCTTTCTCTGCCCCTCCCCCATGCGTGGACATGCACACTCTCTCTCAAATATAAAGACATAAATAAACATTAAAAAATACAGTATAGGACTGTAAATTTATTTTCTTTTCCTTGTGATTTTCTTAATGACATTGTCTTTCCTCTAGCTCACTTTATTGCAAGAATACAGGATAGAATGCATACAACCTACAAAATGTGTGTTAATAGACTGTTTTTATTTTTGGTAAGGCTTCCCGTCAACAGTAGGCTCTTAGTAGTTAAGTTTTTAGGGAGCCAAAAGTTAATATGTGGGTTTTGACTGTGCAGGGGGTTGGTGCTCCTAATCCCCCACTTGGTTCGAGGGTCAACTGTATTGTGAAATGCAGGAGCGAGGAGAAAAGAGCCAAGGAATTCTCTCTCTGAAATATGCCCCTGAGATTAGGAGGAGACAAAAATTGGAAGATCTCGTCTGAACAGATCTGGAAAAAATAAATGTTCAGTGACCTGACGGAGGGCTTTGCACATTTATCACAAGTGTCAGTGACTCCGTGGTCCCGGGTCTTGCTGGCTTCAGCTAATGCAGGGATCTGATTTCACAGAAAATGATGCTCACATCTGTTTCAAACTACGCAGCCGTTCACCATAACAACCTCTCTGTGGCTCGTTCAGACTTGGAGCAGGAGCCATGCTGCAGCCAGGAGATTTGGGGAACGTTTAGAATGTTCTGAGTACCTCAGTTCTAGGCCTATAGTCCAGACATGACGTGTGTGGAGCCAGAGAACAGGTTCAGGGGGGTCTCCGAGAGGAAGTGGAGTCAAGGGTGATGAGAGAAAGTTCTCCTAAGGCCTCGGGCCCTGTGCTGGAGCCAGGGGCAGAGGCGGGCTGCCCGGTGAGCCTAACACGCCGAGGACCAGGCAGCCTGCCCAGAAACGCCAGGGAGATGAGTGCAAGGTCTGCCATGTCTGTTCCTGCCCTTTAAGCAAATACCAGGCTGTTGGAGGCAGAGGAAGAAATAAATACTGACCAAGGCGAGGAGCAGCACAAGGCCAGGTGGCTGAAGCCTCAGAGAGAACATGGCCTAGAGAGGATGCCCTGGAGGGAGCTCTGAGGAATCCCCAGGCCACTGGGCTCCCCTCTTCTCCCCCATAGAGGTCCTTGATGCCTTTCAGCTGATGCTCCAAGACCCTGGGGGACTTCGAATCAGGCCTCCGGGTTGGTGGCCATGCCAGGGACTCAGCAGCTTGTGTTTGGCAAAGGTGTAGCCCAAAGGGGCCACCTGGAATCTATCACGAGTGCCAGGGCTGGGAGTCCTGGGTAAACAGCAGTCCTGCTTCATCAGGGTCCAAAGGGCCTGCTGGCAATCTCAGTGAGTCGGGAGGAGCTTCTCAAAGTGAAGGTGCAGGACTCTGGGGTGCTAGGAAAACACGCACATTCCTGGGCTACATCCACTTGACATCCACCCTTTGAGGCACTCAGGGATACTCAGCCCAGGAACGTGCATTTTTAGCACCTTCCTTCGTGATTCTGATGCCCATTTAGCTGTGAGGCCCATTAGACCCATTTGACAGAAAGGTAAGATGAGGCCCAGAGGCGGGGTGCAACTTTCTTTGGCCACACGGGGAGGGAGGGGCAGGCAGGGAGGAGAGCCCCAGCATCCTGGCTTCCACTTCCTCCCTCCACAGCCCCACAGAACGGAGCTACCTTTTTGTCGCCTTGGCTGGGAACGTTTGCCCCTCCCTCCCACCCAAATTGTCCAGATAACCACTCTTGAGTCATGGAAGTCTCAGCGCCTTCCTACAGGAAGGCTTCCCTGACCCCCCAGCCTCCAGTCCAGCCCCTGGGCTTCCCTCTCTCCTGGCGCTGGCCGCACTGGAGTATGACAAGCCACTGACCTTTGGATGCCCTTGCAGCACGGTGCCTGGCACGTGGACACGGATGCAGAGGCAAGGTCATCAGCGATCTCTCTGGAGGGCCCCACGGGAAAATCTGGGGTGAAGAGGTTTACTCGGGGTGGCGGGTGGGTAACCCAAAGGGAAGGCAGCTCATGTATTGGCCAAGCCCGCCTCCCCTCTCCTCCCTTCCCCCGACCCGGGGGCTCATCTATCTTGAGGGCCACGCTGATGATCAAACTCTTCAGAATCAAGTCCAGTCCTGTCTCCCTGTCTCTTTTACACCTGCTTCTGCCTTTTGGTACTGCCCAGAACAACCTCTCCTTTTGTTCGCCTGACGGCCCTTAAAGGGTTTGCTCACGGCTCTCACATCGTCCATCATCTACCCCAACCCTCACATCAGTGTACCCCTGGTCCTGCATCCCCACTTCCTCTGCCTCAAATTCCAGACCCCTCCTGTGCCAGCTGCCTGCCCAACCCTGGCCACCTGCAGTTTGTCACACATGGACCCCTCTCCTGCTTCAACCCTCAACGGCTCCCCATTACCAACCTTCACTCTAAGATCCATCTAAACTTGCCCCCCCTCCAAATAGAACTGACAGTTAGTCATTATCCCATAAGCCTGTTCTGAATATTTATAATTTGGTAAATATCTCCAAATTCTCTGACCCTCCTAGAGAGTGGACCCACTCGTGGGCACCCTTTTCTTGGGCAACCCCCCAAGAGCAAGAGCAAGTGGAAGCTCTTGGGAGCTTGCCCAGCTGGGTGGCCGAGAGCACAAGCCAGTTCTAGCCTGCAGGGGGACGGGGTCACACGGAGCAGAGGTGAACCATCCCAGTTTAGGCCATTTAAAACCCCCAGCTCCAGCCAACCTGGCAGCTGGCCTCGGACAACCGAGGGAACCAGAACCGCCCAGCAGGGCCCAGCCATTCAAAGTCAACAGTGCTATTTTAAGCACTGGGGTAGTTTGTTATGTAGCAATAGCTAACTGATATGCACACTAGAAATGTCCCTACTTCCTGACCTTTGACCTTGCTCTTTCCTCAGCCTGGAATCCTCTCCCCCCAAATATCCACGTGTCAGTGTACGTCACTGCCCCCAGGTCTCTGCTCAGTGAGGTCATACCGGCAGGTCTATATAAAATAACAGCTCCGGGGCGCCTGGGCGGCTCAGTCGGTTAAGCCTCCGACTTCGGCTCAGGTCATGATCTCACGGTTCGTGGGTTCAAGCCCTGCATCCGGCTCTGTGCTGACAGCTCGGAGCCTGGAGCCTGCTTCCGATTCTGTGTCTCCCTCTCTCTCTGCTCCTCCCCTGCTCACATGCTGTCTCTCTCTCAAAAATAAATAATGAAGATTTAAAAAACTGAAAATTAAATAAAAAATAACAGCTCCACTTCCATTCTCCCTCCCTGACAGATACCTCACTTCTTGATGTATTGGCTTATTTGTTTACTGTCTCTCTCTCTCTCTCTCTTTTCTTAATGTTTACTTATTTTTGAGAGAGAGAGAGATAGAGTGTGAGCGGGCAAGGGGGAGAGAGAGAGGGAGACAGAGGATCCAAAGCAGGCTCCAGGCTCTGAGCTGTCAGCACAGAGCCCGACGCGAGACTTGAACTCACGAACGGTGAGATCATGACCTGAGCCCAAGTCAGACGTTCAACTGACTGAGCCACCCAGGCACCCCTGTTTATTGTCTCTCTTGCCCCAACTCTCACAGTACAGTGTAAGCTCTGTGAGAGGAAGGATACTGTCTATTTTCTCCACTGCTATCCCTGGTGCTCAGCATGTAGTAGGGGCTCACCTGCTTCTGGGACAAACAAATGGGTTCATCTCACAGCCTCGTGATTCCTATTTGGCTGGGCATGGGCCACCACCCGGTGGATTTATTCTGGGCATTCCCGCATCTGCCTGCCTTGCTCTGGATCCTTGCTTCCCTGAATCACAGTGGTCCTTGCATTTGAAAAATCCCTTTGGAGTGTAAAAAGGGACCTCAGCACTTACCTGCTTGGTCCCTCTCTCCCTCCATCATCTTGCCTGGAGCTCCCTCAGACCTTTAGACCTCTCTCCTCCTCCCTGCCTGCTCTGGGGCCCGGCCTGGCCCTCCTGTGCAGACAGAAGCCTGCCCCTCAGTAAGAAGCCACCCACCACCCCAGCACCTGATTAAATGGACTTCAACGTTGTTTAATGCAAAGTGGACAAAGGAAAAGGAAAAAAACAGGCTAACAGGTCTTGGGGGGGCCTCTCCACTCCGAGCTTGAGAGACTAAGAGGGGAAAGGACGGGGCTCCCCTACAGCCTCCAGGCTGCTCCTACCTGTACCTCAACCTCCCTCACTCCCCCGTGGGCACCTCAGGGAAAATGCCGGTCATAAGCGCAAGTCTCTGGAGTTTGCTGGTAACATTTGTCTTAGTCTGGGCTCCTTTAAGAGTGGACAGAGAGTGGGGGTTGGGCACCTTGCCTGGGAAGTAGCCCTGGGAAGTCCTGGGAGGGGGTGTGAAGGTGAAACCAAGTCTTGAGTAGGGACAGTGTGGAATCCATCTCCAGTTCATCCCACCAAGGGGTGACCACCCACCAGCTCCTGCCTCTCACCAGGTGAGGGTGGCTCCTGGCCGCTGCAGGCAGGCATGCACTGGGACAGAGAGTCGGGGCCTGAGGTAGGCCCAGGCTGTATGTGCAGGAACAGCTGCAGGTGGCCTCGGTGGCCAGGGCCATGGGGAAAACTGATAACCCAGGGTGTATACCAAAGAATGGCTCCCTAGTGGCTCTTTCAGCAGAGAAGGCCAAGGCTTGGCCTGGGGGACTCCTGCGGGGGACTCTCCACCTTCCGGCTGGGTCATGCATTGTCCAAGCCCCCCTGGCCAAGAGACTCAGCCCACAAAGGCACCTGTGCAAAAGCAGAGCAGGGTCCCGGCTGCCGCAGGAGCTGCCTACCCAGCCATAGAAGGTCTCGACTTGTGGCCTCCGCTTATACTCTGGGAACTCTTCTTCGGTAGAGACGGAACTCCTAGAATTAGCCTCCAAGAAAACGGCTCCAAACCCATGGTATAAACAGCACTGACTCAGAGTCTACATGCACAGCCCGCAGTCAGAAGATGGGCAGGGACCAGTCGTGACAACAGCCACATTTATTAAGCACTTACTTTGTGTCGAGCACTGGGCTTCTAAGGCTTTGGTCTCACAGCCCCTCACACTGGCCTGAATTATCCTCATCACAGATGGAACTGATATTCTTTTTTTTTTTTTTAATATTTATTTATTTATTTATTTTAAGAGTGAGAGCACAAGCAGGGAGGGGCAGAGAGAGAGGGAAAGACAGAGAATCCCAGCAGCATCCGCACTGTCAGCACAGGGCCCCACACACAGGCTCAAACTCATGAACCATGAGATCATGACCTGGGCCAAAATCAAGAGTCAGTCACTTAACCAACTGAGCCACCCAGGCGCCCCGGGACTGATATTCCAAATGCCCCCTAAGGTACAGGCAGGAGAGCCAGAAGCTTCACCAAATAGACCCGCTTCTTGTGCTCAGAGTCAAGATGCCCCATTTCACGAACGTGGAAAGGAGTGAGCCTCAGGAGTTTGCCCACCATCACCACCGCGGGGACGTGAGGCAGAAACCAACCCATGCCAGGCCTGGATGGTTCCAAAATGTCACAAAATCCTCTCCCGCAGGAGCCAGGGGCTGGTGGGGGAAACAAGACCCAGAGGAAAGGGAGCAAAAGGGGAGTTAGTTAAACCCCAGCACAAAGCAGTCACACTGGAGAGGCTACGACCCAACCTACCCGGAGCCACACATTGGGCACCCAGATGTCCCAGCCCCTCCTCCCCTGGTGGCGAGCCCTGTGGCTCCCTTTACATATTTTGTGAAGTTTCCAAAAAGTGTCTGAAAAAGTACTCCGAGTGACACTGGTGGATGGAGGGGGTTGTTGCCTTCTACTCTAAAACGTTTGCCACCAGATTTTCCCACACCCCCCCCACCCCCACCCCCACCCCCAGAGGACAGTCCGCCAGCTGCAGGAAAGTAGCCCCTTTCATTAAGTCAGGGGAGGGCCTCCCACTGGAAACGGAGACCCCAGGTCCTGGGAAACTGCTGAGGAGGCGATACAATTAGAGGGAAGGACGGTAAGCAAATTACAGATGGGGGAGTGGGCGGGACCAGAGAGCTTCTCATTAACTTGATTAGCTCCGGGGAGAGGCCCGGATGGAGGGAGGACAGACCCTGGGGGAGGTGGTTATCTGCCTCCTGTGGGACAGAGGTCCCTCCAAAGCCCAGGAGGCTCTAGCCCCAGGCCTCTGCCTTCTGGCCAGACACTGTCCCCTCACTGTAGGGGGAGGACAAAGGGACCCGCAGAGGCACCATCTCTCACCCTACCTCTGGCATCTGGCAGAGCCTCTGAGCCTCATTTTCCTCATCTGTAAAATGGGACTGGCTCACAGACAATAACCAGGATTCACACATGCAAGTGGCTCTAATCCTGCCTGTACTTCAGAACAACCAGGTAAATTTTGTAAACTACCAACATTTGAGCTGTACTCCGTAACATTGAAATCAGAATCTATGGAGGTGGGACCAGGCACCAGCATTGTAAAAAATCTTCCACAGGGGCGTCTGGGTGGCTCAGTCGGCTGAGCATCCGACTTCAGCTCAGGTCATGGGCTCGCAATTCATGAGTTCAAGCCCTACATCGGGCTCCGTGCTCACAGCTCGGAGCCTGGAGCCTGTTTCAGATTTTGTGTCTCCCTCTTTCTCTGCCCCTTCCCCGCTCATGCTCTGTCTCTCTCTGTCTCTCAAAAATGAATAAACGTTAAAAAAGAAAATTTTTTTTTTTTAATCTTCCACGGCGACAGCTTGAGACAAGACCATGCCTGTGAAAGCGGCTACAACTCCTGTGTTCATGTCACCAACACCAAATGAAACGGCAATTTGAGGGTCATCTTCCCAGACCCTCTCCCTCTTAATGGAAAGACTACTTGAGGACAGGGCCCTCACCTGTCATGGGCACCTCTGAACCCCCAGGTCCCAGGACAGTACCTGGCTTGGAGTGTTTGTTGAATGAATACTCTTTTTTAGAGAACATTTTATTTATTTAGAAAGGGGGGGGGCATGCATGTGCGGGAGAGGGGCAGAAGGAGAGGGAGAAAGAATCTTAAGCAGCTTCCACGCTCAGCACAGAGCCCAATGTGGGCCTTGATCCCACCACCACAAGATGACTTCCTGAGCCAATATCAAGACTTGTGCCCCTAACTGACTGTGCCCCAAATGAATACTCTTAACAAACAGGGAATCTAGGGACGGTGAACAGCATAGCCATACTTGAGGTGCATTTGGAAAGATGGCACCCTGTCATCCACTTAACATTCATTCACTCATCCCACAAATATCTACTTAGTACCCACTGTATGAAAAGGCACTCTTCTCGGCATCTGGGGCACATCAGAAAACCTTAAGGGGGAAGAGCCCAGCCTACCCTCCTTGATCTTACAGTTGAACAGAAATAGATGGAAAATAAGCTCTATGTACACAGCGTCAAGATGAAGAGGCTTGTGAAAAATTTTTATATACAGTAAGGTAAAGTGAATCAGGGATTAAATAAGGCGGTCAGGGAAGGCCTTATTGAAAAGTAAGCTTTGAGCAAAGATTGGAAGCAGGTGAGGGAATGAGCCAAGGGCATATAGGGGGAGAACATTCTAGCACGGGGAGGAGGTGAAGAAAATGGCCTGTGGCAGAAGTCTGCCTGGGGTTCTCTAGAGTGGAATGAGGGAGGGGTCTACGGAGGGGAGGTCAGAGAGGTCAGGGGAGTTTCCAATGCTATTGCTGAGAGCAAAACCCACCACGAATTTCATGCTTGAAACAACCACCATCTCATGCTTCAAGGACAAGATTTAGTGGAAATGGCTTGTCTCCGTTACACAATGTCTGGGGCTTCAGCCGGGGAGACCTGACTGTCTTGAGGTGACAAGAATGACTGGATCTGGAATCCTCTAGCGTGCTCTGTCCAATGCAATAGCCACCAAGCACATGTGGCTACTCAAATCAAAATTTAAATTAAACAAAATTTAAAAGTTGCTTCCTCAGTTGCCCTAGCCACATTCCAGGTGCCAGACCTAGCCAATAAAAATGCAGGATGTCCAGTAAATTTGGATTCAGGTAAACAATGAATAACTGTTCTTAATGTAAGTGTAACCCAAATAGTGCATGAGACATACTCATACCAGAGAAGTATTTACTGTTTAACTCAAATTCAAATTTAACAGTGTGTTCGTGTTCTCTCTAAACCGTAGCTGACATGTGGCTAATGGCCACTATAGTGGAGAGCACGTACATAGAACACTTCCATCAACACAAAGTTTTATTGGGACTCTGCCAATCTAGAGACTTCTTCCAGAGACTTGTCTGATTCTTGGGCTGGGATGATTGAAAGGATGGGCTTAGCTGGGACCCGTGGTCTCTCCCAAATGAGGCTGGGTTTCTCCCCAAACGGCAGCTGAATTGAGAGATAAAGACACACAGAGAGAGAGACCCCAAGTGAGCAAGGATCATCGCCTCCTCTGGTCTATACTGGAAAGTTACCTCCCCACATCACTTCTGTCCCATTCTATGACTTACAAATGTGTAATTGAAGCCAGCTCAGATTCAACGGAGTGGTGTGGGGAGATTCGATTTCTGTGACAGGGAAGCAGCAAGGTCACATTACAAAAGAATGCATGGAATTGGAAATATTGTCTTGGACAGCTTTGGAAGACACCTCCTCGGGGTGGGGGCAGCAAACATAGTCATTGGAAGGACTTGGGCTTTTATGTTGCATCAAATGGGGAGTCATGGAACGTAGGAAAGGGTCATAATCGGACTTAGGTTTTAAAATAAAGTGTTAGGGGTGAAGGTAGGAGTGGGAGCTCATCCAGAACCTGGCTAGGCTGGCAGGTGCTGTGGGACTGTCCCAGCCTCCAGCCCCCACACCCCTCTGCCTTTCCTGCAAGGACACTTGGAGACCACCACACGCCATCTCCATCTCCTGTCCCCAACTCTGTCTCATCCAGCCAGCTCCCTGTCCCCCACCCTTCCTAGTGGGACAAGCACTTTAACAGCACAAAAGGGTCAAAAGCACTGCAGACACAAACCAGACCTTAGAAAAACACCCTGTGCAAGCCCTACAGACACAGCGGGCGTTTCCAGTATTTCCCTTGCGACCGCCCAGACTGGGTTTCCTGTCTTCTGGGGCATTTGCTGAGCAGGCCAAGATCAGCTTCACGGAAGGAAGGAAGGAATGGGGCTTTATCCATTGCCTATTAGCTCACGCTCCCTGGCTCCGTCTCCTCTGCCCCTGCTGAGGATCCTTTTCCTGTATTCTTCCTCCCCGCCCTGCCCCTTTTTCTGCCCCCAAACACATGCTCAGCCACCTGCCTCCCAGCACGACCAAATTAAGGGCTCCTGTGATACAATCAGCAGCTCCAAGGAGCAGAGGCCCTGGGAGCCACAGCTGGAGCCAGCTGGAATCGCCAAGGCTGACTCTGGCTCCAAGTTTCCACACTGAGCAAACTGCTTTGCAGAAACCTCCCTTACTGGCAGGACAGGGCAATGGGGAGTTGCGACTTCCACCAACCATGCCAAGAATTACCATGTGTATCAGGCCGGAATCAGGAATGATTGGTACTAGCCTAACGCCCCCAGCAGCAGTTTCTACTTGCTATTCTGGAATCTTGCCTCATATTAGGTTCATCATCGGGGGTGTGAAAATTTCCTTCTGTGGCTTTGAGGTGTAGAGAGGCCATGGTAAAGAAAGGACAACTTCCATTCCATTTGCAAAAACTATAAAGTGACAGGGGAGATCTGCAACGTGGCAGCTAAAAAAAATAAGGCCAGTAACAAACAGTTCCTGAAACATAAGCAGCCTTCCACCACGTAATCCCTGCGGCAAAGTTCAATGGGAATCCCACACCTTGGACCGCTCAGACCTCTCCCCTCCGACGGAGGCTAAAAATCCCCATGACTGAGGGTGCACCGATGAATTAATGTAAGTGTTGGAAGGCAACCATCAGAAATAAAAATGGCCGTGGGCTGGGATTATGGGTCTCCTTTTCCTAAGTGTTTTGAGTATTACAGGTCCCACAGTTTAACAAGCTTTAAAGGAGTTTTGTAAAGCATAAAAGTTAAGACCCAGTTAAAATTAAAATCCTCCTAAAATGGCCACATATGTTACTCACAGTCTAAGTAGTGAAGGCTTTGAAGGAAGGCGGGGCCGGAAGCGGGCGGGGGTGGGGGTAGCTGGGGGTGGTGCAGTAGTCAGCTGATGGAAGGGAAAAGACAAGATGCCAAAGAGATGTTCAGGTGAGGGGGGAGGGGACCATGGTGACCATTTCGAAGGGAGAGATACTCTACAGCAGAAACGACCCCAACTCTGGCATCCCTAAATTGTTTTCTGTAAGCTACACTATACATATGGATAGAAAAAAATATCAGAAGCATATTTAACAAGTTTTTATTAGTTTTTAGTAATCTCTACACCCAACATGGGGCTCAAACTCCCTGAGATCAAGAGATGCATGCTTTTCTGAGCCACCCAGGCACTCCTCAGGACTGACTTTTATGGGATGCAATAAAATAGAGGACCTTTACTTTCTAGTTAATACGTTTGTATTGTTTGGGTTCTAAGTATGAATTGCTCTTATAGCTATAAGGATTTAAAACAAAAAGTAAATGCCTTTAAATGGCGACAAACCAAGCCTCCAGTAAGGAATCTTTACTCTGCCCATCCCGGCAAGGGGAGCCACATGTTGAGGGGATGGGGAGGGAAAGGGTCCCCCCTGCTGTCCTTCCAGGCATATCTCTTGGCCAGCTCTGAATCCCCCATTACCTCACAGCTGTTTGACACTAGTCCCAGAAGGCGAGTTCCCAGAACAGGAGGAGCAGCCTCAGCCACAGAGTCAGCCTTGGGTCACCAGGGATCAGAGGCCCACATGAATCCTGGAAAGGACGGCTGGCCCGGGAACACACCATCCGGAGAAACTCAAAATCTCTAATCCCATGACTTTTCTCTTCCTGCTACACGATGATCCTTTGAGCAACTCTGCAGGAGCCCCAGGCTTTCCCCCTCCCTTGCATGGGAAGAGGCCCCAAAGAGGGCTTGTGGCTGCCCTAGGAGCCTCTGCCGCCTACAGGCGGAAGGCTGATGGTGCAAGGAGCTTCCCAGTGAAAATCCACCCCTCTCAGGGCCAGGTCTAGGCATTATCTCAAATGGACTTCACAACCCCAAAAGATGGGGAAAGCAAATGCAGACAGCTGGAAAAACAGGGTTGGGACAAGTGAACATATGGGGAAGGAAGTGACCAAAGCTTTACATACCCAGGGTGGCCTTTCCTCACCAACCTGCATCCCATCTTCTGGTAGGAGGATGCATCACTGAACTGTGGCTGTGTATGCTACAATGCAACATCCCTAGTATCACTGTCACCCACTGAAGCTTTACAACAGACATCCCCACAAATCATTCTGAAGTGACCCAAGTTCACCTGCTGGCTTTACATTTAGAAATGTTTTAAGCCCCCCTTCACTCTTGGAAGTTTCCTCCACAGTTGGTTTCCCACTTGACTTTCCTCCCACATGGAAGCTGCCTTCCCTTTGATTGGGGATCTGCACCCCAATCAGCACAGGCTCTGTAATGTGTGGGACACGCCAGCATCCGGCACTGCCTTGCCTTCATGTTGGGCAAGGATGGGCTGCCTCTCCCACCAGTCCACCTGGTTCTTCAGGAACACCAAGCACAAGATGGCACAAAGGCAGTGATTGCTCTGACAGATCGTAGAAGGAAAGGACTAGAAACGCCTCATCTACTCACAACTGCATGGTTTTGTGAACACCATCAAACCCAATTGGGACTCCCAAGATTATCCTTGAAACCAAGATAATTCAGATGCACACCTGGAATTGTGCCCAGTACTGTACTTGAAATCACCAGTAAAAATTTTGAGGGGTACCTAAAGAATTGCTACACTCAGCATGTGGGGCCAGGACTCAAAACCCATGTACTGGCTGCTTATTTACCACCCAGACACCGACCCAAAGTGCAACAAGCTCCTCCCCCCCCCCCCCCCCCCCCGCAAGCTTTGAAGCATGGTGGGCTCCTTAGACCCGTGTGCCCCAGGGCCACTAAGTCACCCACCCAAACCACACATTGTGCTACTCTGAACAGTATAGGAGTGACAGGTAAGTGGGAGACAAATATGCTCAGGAACCCAAATCAGAGTCATACTACTTTATTCATTTTGTGCACCATGCTTCCCAAATGTGATTGAAGAAGGTACCGTCTGGCCCGTTTAGTAAACTTAGGTACCTGGCTAATTTTAAAGTGGCAGATGGGGAGGTGACACTTCCGATGCCAATGAAAGAAAAATGCTCCCAATGGTGTTCAAATATCAGTGTTCTGCAACCCTCATACCAGTTATAACTAATTAAAGAACAGAGAATAAACATGGTGGGTAAACCTCTCACAGTCTCCAAGTCTCTTCCCAATAGTTAACTACAAAGGTTAAGATGTGAAACTTCACGGGGGAACATGGCAGGCACTACCTTAAGTGCTCAGTCATCACCAAATATAGGATAGACACATCTTTTCTGAGCCAGTCAAAAAAATGCAAACCTGAATCAAACCATGAGCAGATCTGAGGACCTTCCAAAAAACTGGCCATTAATAGTCTCAAGAGACATGAATATTAGAACAGAGGCCAGGAAGATGTGGGCAGAGACCTTGAAGCCCTCACCACCATCAAAAGCGAGCACCAACTGCAGTCCTGGGGCAACTTGGGCCTTGTTTTCCACAAAAACACTCCATGTGGTAACATGATTTATTATTTTATTATACACTTTATAAAAAGTCCACACACACACACACACACACACACACACACACACACACACCCACCCCTATGGTCAGGGAAGGGATTCACATCTTTCTTAATGTAGAATGGCCATCTTCTAAAATAGGCCATATTATTTTTTTATAACCTTAAGATACTTCTCTCCCCTCAAATATTTACCAAACTACCAAAAAATGAAGCTGCAAATGGTATATAAAGACAAATGAGATCTTGCTCCTGTTACAGTGCAATCACTTAAGGTGACTGAAGAACCATAAGAAGGGAGAAAACAAATCACCTTAATTAAGGAATGGAATGTCTGTTACCTGTAACAAGCAGCTGACTTATTTGCTGTAATTGGCACCTACTCTAAATTGTAGGAACATGGGCACATGAAACAGTGAGACAACATGTGCCAGGCAACTGCTTATACTTGTTTCCAGAAGGCACATGTTTCCTGCACTCTTTAAGAACTAAAGACAAATTTACAGGAGAACCCAGCATTTAGATTCTGCCCACTTTGAGGCATTAAATGCGTAAGGAAAGGATTAGTTATGTCCAAATAGCATGCAATAGAAGTATTTTTAAACCAACATGGTTAAGTGTTAAGATTTTTAGAAATCAAAATATTTATTCACATAATTTTAAACTAAAGTCAAAGGTAATAAATCTTCTGTGGTAATGATTTAAGTGCAAGTGACGCTGGCTTTCTTTCACATTTGTGTCCTTCATTCAGAGAAAAGGCAGATCAGTTGTTCTTAAACAAGTCAATGCAGCTCTGCAGGAGGGAGACATTGTTCTGGAAGAAAGAAGTCATGGTAGACCAATGAATCGTTTTACATTCCAGACCTCCTACATATCTGTAAGAAGTAAACTCAAACCCACCAACTTAAAGCTTTTCACAAGAGATTTGAAGCCTGCCAAACCGGGTTGGTCCTATTCTTTATTAAATCACAACCTGCACACCAATTTCATGTTGTCAAGTTCCTCCCCTCTGAGGGTCTGGGACTGCAGCCTGGAGAGGCTCACCACTGAAGGTAGTGGTGGCCATCCAGCACCTCCCCCACCCGAGGTCTGCTCTCAATGCACTCACACCAATTCTGCTTACTGTGACTTAACCTAAATGCTATCTAAGAGTTGTTCTTTGAAGTTGAAGGCCTTGGAAAGACCAGATAAAAAGTTGCTACAAATTTTCATGAGTGAGATTATAAATGATAAATATTCATATAGGACCTAGCACAAATTGCTTTAGAAAAGTTCTCATTTTAAAAGAAATGAGGGGCACCTGGGTGGCTCAGTTGGTTGAACATCCGGCTCCTGATCTCGGCTCACGTCACAATCTCACAGTTTGGGAGATTGAGCCCTGCATCAGACTCTGCACTGACAGCATGGAGCCTGCTTGGGATTCCCTCCCTCCACCTCCCCTCCACCCCTCCCTTACATTCTCTCTCTCAAATAAATAAACTTTAAAAAGGTCCAGAATGTTACAGTTATGATCTATGTATACATGACACTCTAAAACCCCAATTTAAAAGTTCATACACAACAGGACTTGGACTTAAGAAGTAAATGTTACAGTCTAAGAAATTCAAAATACACACATATGTTCAAGGTCTTCCTGCTTAACCAGTGACAACTGGCCAGTGACTGCTCCCCCTTCTCCAGTGGCTCTCTGCTGACCCTGTTGTCTTGGGCCTTACAGCATTTCTGGTGCTCAAACTCAACTGTATCCACGAACCACCGAAAAAGCCATGCCCAGAAACTGAGTGAATTGGTCTGTGCACCAAAATGTCTTTAAAAGCTCCTTAAGTAGACTCTAACGTGTATCTAACATTGAGGATCACTGTTCTCCATTTTTTCTGTATTAAATTAAGCTAGACATTAAATATTCAAGGAAGTTTTTCCTTCCTAAACAAAAAAGAAATTAGTATCAGAAGACAAGTATATCTTCTTCTCAAAAGCAGTATTTCATCAATAAGTTATAGAATTTTGGCTTGCAAGCAGAAAAAAATATTCCAACAACTCCCACCTACATTACAGATTAAAACCACACGCAGGGGCGCCTGGGTGGCTCAAGTCAGTTGAACTTCCAACTTCAGCTCAGGTCATGATCTTGCAGTTTATGAGTTCAAGCCCCACATGGGCTCACTGCTGTCAGGGTGGAGCCTGCCCTTGCCCCGCTCCCCTCTGACCCTCCCCTGCTCATGCACACTCGCTTAAAAATAAGTATTAAAAACACACACACAAAGCAAACCCCATCTGCCTGATGACACTGGGACAGTGAACTGGGAAAGAACTTGAACCCTAAAAAGCTTCTGGCTTAATGTGAAGGAAAACACTTACCCTGGCATGCTTTATTTCCAGTTCAGACATTTCAATTAGATTCTTTCTAAATGCTGCCACTCTCTTTCGTTTGAAGTTGATTAGTTCTGCAAAAGAGTTTACCAACAAAAGCTGAACAATTTTCATCTTTAACTTCCAAATATCATTCTTACAATCTTCAAAGCTTTGATACACACATTTTCTCACATTTTTATTACCTCAGTGATTGGGACACACACCTGACATTTTACGGACAACGTAGTAACGTGCCTGCCACTGCCTTTAAAATGAACACCGCACTCAATCACTGAACATCAAAATCCAGATAATGCCACGGACTACTTAGGAGAATCTCTGAAATGGTCAGTCTTGCCCCAAACCTCTAACTCCCAGGGCTTGTGGAAAGAGGGCCGGGAGAGGTCGTGAGTCATACATACCTGCGCCAATGACTATTTTAAACGATTATTTTTAAACTTTCAAATGACCACTCATGTTCAGACAGCTTCTCTGTGGATGTGATCTGTACAACAGGCCACCTTTACATCTATTCTTTCTATTGCCAAATGCTGTTCAGGACTATTGCCCCATTAGAAATCAGGGTAAGCCAAAAATAAGTACTTCCTCCCTCAGATTCTTTCCACGAGTGAGAACCACCACTCCTTTGCTCAAATCTCCCAGATCAAGCTGGTGCTCTAGTCCTCAAGAGCAAACATACTGTATCAGGTCTGTGCAGCACTAACCAAAAGAAATACGAAAGCAGCCACATGAAAAAGTAAAAACTTGCAAGAACACTTACAATAAGTTAGTAACACTACCTTGGATATAGTAAACAGGTCTTTCCGGATGTCCAGATAAACTCACCTCCCGCCTCTAGGCCTGCACCCAGGACCAGGACTCAACACTAACCTGTCAGACCACCCATGATGCCTGCCCACACTATCACTTGTACCGTGCTCATTCAACTAACTCATCAGTTCAGCTATGAAGTTTAGAAAGAACTCGGATCAGAGGTAAACAGGTTAAGATCCATTCATCGCAGTATCCTATAGAACACTGTACTTTCAAATATAGTACACCCAGGCTTACACTTTGAATAAAGAGGATAAAAATCCAACAACACATGGACAAAGCTTAGGCAATCAGGACAGGCCTAAATTGGCACCACTTTAAAGTTTTGTAGTTTTTCCTTAATCCTCTCTAAAGTTGTCAGAGCTACCAAACTTTGACCTACATAATAATCTAAGATTTCAACTCCATAGTTTTGAAGTTTGTTCTCAAAAAACCTAAAATTAGCTAATTAAACAAAGGACAAGAATTTACTTTACTATGACAGCAAGAAGGTTCCCTCAAAAGAATCCAAAAGACGGCCACATGAGCATATCGGCATGGCTTTTGCAAGATTTCTGTACAGAGAAGCTCTGTCCCTTACAGCTAAGTTATAGTACTGAAAACATAAGCCAAGACAAAACAAAGGACAAGAACTCTATTGCTTATTGCTAGTATCAGGATGTTTTCAGATATGCCTGGATTTTGGAACCAAAGGTGTGGGGAGAGGGGGAATTCTGAGAAAACAGTCTTAAAATGAGCTAGGGATTTGTCACAGAAAGCCAAGGTGTGGGAGTGAATCAAGTACAGTTACCACTATAATTACAGGTAGACAGGAAGACACATTCTTGACTTTTGCTCTAGCATGTTCCATGGCTCCTGAGAACTGCAGGTTAGACCACCCCATCCCTCCGCCCCGCGCCTAATAAGGAAAAGACTACAATTTACACTCCTGTTCTGTGGAAATGGAACACTATCTCCCAATAAAGTTAAGCCATAATCCCCCCTACTCTGGAATGAGATAAGGCAAAAAAGAACCCTGCGGCTGTGGACTGGAACTGTATCGCCACCATGACTCCTGGAGACAGTTACACACCCCTCCATTTCCTGGCTCTGTCTCCTGAAGGGCCTAGAGAGACACCCCAGGAGAAATGAGCACACTCAACACCCTAATCTTGTCACAATTCTGTAACTAAACAGAACCTACACTTATGGAAGAAATGGTGATTTCTAGGGCTAGAGAAGATATAGGACATGCCAACTTAAAGGTGCTTCCCCCTAAGTCTGGACAAATTGAGCGCCAAAATAATGGACTACAAGAATGAATTTAAAAACTATTTTCAAAAATAGAAACCCATGACTAACAATGACAAGAAAGGAAACGTGCAAAAGAAGGGAAGGCTTGTGCTTAATGGATGATGATGATGCCAAAGGCTTGGGAAGAGAACACTAGAACTGGGGAGCAGGGAATCATCTTTCTGCAACCAGCACAGTAGGAGCTGGCTCAGGCAAGACTCAACACAGTCTAAATTTAGGGAGAAACTATCTACAGGGTTTTTAAATGGTCTCCTCACACAGTTGATTAGTGACGTGGGTATTAACTATACAGCAAAGAAATTAACACCACAAATGAGGAGAAAACGAACAGAACATGCCTTCAGATGTGACACCCGAAAGACACATTACTCACAGAATATTCTGTTGGAAATGCATAACTAGAACCTATTCGTTGCAGAAATAGACCATCTGAAAATGAAGAACACTGTTTGTAGAGACTATGGTCTCCAAAAAGGCAAATGTCATTTTAAAAAAGGTGAAGGGGTGGGGGCCTGAGAAGGGTTCCTTCCAAATTAGAGGAGACACAAGAGCAATGGTAACCTAATGGCAACCCCAGACAGGAAGCCATTATTAGGGCCAACAATAGGACGAGAATAGAGAGAGCAGGTTGGAGTGTGTTGTATTAAAGTTTACCAAAGTGGGTAAGTGTACTATATGGATGTAAGACAAATACTCAACAAAGCTTAGGGATAAAAGGACCATAATACATACAACTTAATCTCAAATGGCTAAAAAAGACCACCCCACGTGTATTTATAAACACAAACGTGGCAGCATGGGTGCACGTGCAAGAGACGAAGCAGAAGGGGCAAACTAGACAGCTAGGTGACTCCAAGTAAAGAATATATGGGTGTTCTTTTTACTTTCTGTGCAACTTTTCTGTGAGCTTGAATTATTTCCAAATAAAAAGCAAAAAGTAAAGAATAGCCCTGCTCAACCTTCTTTTGCAGATTCAGAGAGCTGTTCAAATTTCTGGCAGCATTCTTGCTGGTGTGCCTCAGCCAACTTGACATCTCTGCTTTTCAACCTGGCCTTATCCAATGCTTTGTTTGAGTTCTCATAGTCGGTGAGGGCTTTGGTGCGTCTGTATAAGAGATCCTGAGAAGAAAATTAACAGAAAGGACATGGTAGTTAAACTTATCCTGAAAAATCGCCAGAGAACACAACAGGAAGACTAAGTACCTGAACCACTCTAAAAACCAGCCCAAGTACCGTGGATGTCAGTGCACTGCCTGAAATGTCAGATGGCAACAATCTAATCCACTTCTACCTTCCCCTCCCATGTTTTTATGTTTTCTTTAATCTCAAGATTAGGCTGGGAACAGCAATTCTTATGGCATTGTCGAGAGGTTTTGGAATTCTTTATATGGATCAAGAAAAAAAACCCAACAGTGAAAACTAAAGGATTTTTTTTTTAGTTGATTCAGTCACAGAAAGCAAGTTCAGAAAATTAACCACCTTCTACTGAAACACAGGCAGGCACTACTGGGTGCATCCAGTGATACTGCTAGAACACAACTAGGCAGTGAGGCAGGAAGAACCTTCCTCTAACCCTGCCCCACAAGTCCTGCCTTGAGGAGTCTAACCCCAGGCTCTCATTTGAAATAAAGACTATTTGCAACCTATGGCAAAGTACAAGTTACCTCCATATTTAAAATCTGATAGATATGTGAGATTCAACATACAATTATGTGTTCTTGTGTTCACTCAAAAAATCTGTGTTTATCATCAGCTCTTAAGTCCATTAAAATAGAAAATGAGATACAATCTAATGTAAAAAAAAAAAAAAAAAAAAAAAAAAAAATCCAAATAGAAGACTCAGGAAACATGCCAAAAGACAAATGAATAAAATAAAATAAAATGACTATAAGGGAAATAATGAATTCCTACTTCCTAATGATTATTTTCCCTAATTTTACATTGCCTGATTCAGCAGGAGTAATTTAAATATTTTTGTTTAGTGTTATGCCCAGTGAATCCATGTTTCGTTCCCAATGGTCATTCTGCTTACCACTTAGTCTTGCCTTTGGTAAGTAATGGTTTATGACTCAGTAACTGCAATTCAATAAACACTCACAAACCCCAAAACCTTTTCTCCTTCAGAAATAGCCCTTTTGGTGTGTGTTCAGTTACACCCATATCCACTATCCTACAATCCCCCAAATTACTATCTGATCAACTCAGCATCACCCCTACTGCTCTTAAGTAATACAAGCCAAAGGATTACTGCTTGGACTCTGGCTGGACATCCCTTTTTCACTCTCCTAAATACAAGCCCAGCCCAAACACTGAACAGACTTGCCTGTACCTTGCTATAGCATGTGTTTCCCCAAACTGCAAATCCCTTGCTATTCCTGAATGAACTCAATTAATGGTAATTCAAATGTCTCTCAGTTTGGCAAGGTGGTCCCGAATTACTCCAATGCAGGAACTCCTGTCTTACTTACCTTAGCAGCCTCTATGTTGAGCATGTAGTATCGGAGAAGTTCTGTCAACTTTAAATCTTCATCTGAGGAGACTCGACTCTCTACTTTCTATTAAAAAAAAGTAAAAGTCACCATCACCTAAGCAGACATCTACAGATTATAAAATATTATGAAGACCAATATAGAAATCCTTACCCTAAGTTTTTCAAATAGCTCAGCAACCTTCAAAAGGTACCTGAAAATATACACATGATTTTGGCAGAAGGTCTTAAAATCATGTATGAAACAGGACCTTATCAATACTCTTAAGACATGAATGAGTAAATGCAGGAGTCCTAGCCTTTAGTGCTTTACAATCAGTTTATCAAAGTAGCACTTTCATCACCAATTGGCGCAATCTAGTAGTGAGGACGGTTACAGAACTGAGCACACACGGACAGTGCCACACTCATGGATATCAGCCTCTCTTGCCACCCCTTCAGCCACCTTGCCATGCAGAAACCATGTCCCAAGATAGTCTTTAACCAATGCCAAAGCTGTGTTAACCAAGGGCAGGTTCTAAAGAGCCACTACCATGGGTATCCCAAAGCCATAAATATACTATTTAAAACAAAACAAAAAGCTACTATTTCACCTGGGTTCTGCTATTAGCCTGACTTCCACCTTCAAATCAGAAATGTTATACCTGTTATACCAAGCCCTAGGTGTTAAGTAGAATACAATCTCACATCAGAAATGCTCAGGATGGAGAAACTGTGAAAAGTTCATATAAAAAAGCTCAAAAATCTGACTGGGGTCATTGCATTACCCTTAGGACCACCTTAACCAAAACAAATGTTAAGTCCAGGACATTACCAGACAAAGCACCATTTGCCACAGAACATACAAAGCAAACTTCATTCAGAGACAACTCCAAAATTAAAGCAAATCAATTAAAAAATGGAGACAGTTTGACAAAAATAAAGGCTTTGACAACAGCTACCATGTTTGGTAAGAAGTGCCCCGAGTCCCCAACAAACACCTTAAATCTGTCTACATTCATAGGGTAGATAAGACTTGAGTGCTGGAGACAATCATCTACTCTTGATGAGCTGGCACTCAAAAGCAGAAGTGAAATTATTATAGTCATTATTCATTATACCACCCAGGAGTTTTTGACTAACGGAAAGGGAAAATGCTTTTCCAAGAAAAACTTACTTTTTGATGACCGTGGGCTCTTCTAAAGCCAGGCTATGCAGGCAGGCTGCAGTGTGGATATAGTCATCTGCAACATCTGCAGAAATAAGGACAGCTCTTTTTATATGAACAAAGCTGGCACACTGAGCAAAGCTAAGGTGGCTAGTGGGTAAATGGTATTTACTTTTATGAGATCGGGTCATTTTGTCAGCTTTTGCACATGAATCCTTGATCCTATTATAATAGTTAATGAGGAAATTCTTTTCTTGCTCAAAGAAGTCATCTACCTCCTAAAAGAGGAAAAGAAGATATTTAAGAAGCAAAACTCTTAAGAATATGAATGTATTTTGTATCAAAAGAAACATTAAGGACCTAAGTTCATCCATAAGAACTTTAACCTCTATGGATCAGGGAAATCCAAACTGACAAAACAGCATTTCATACGCAAGATTGGCAAAACCCAAGTGCTGGCAAGAAATGTCAACAGAGAAAACCACTTTGAAGAGTCATTCAACAATGCCCAGGAAAACTCTGGCACTAAGATCCAGCAATCCTGGTAGAGAAGTGGTTCTTGCCTAGATTGTAACCTAGCCACATCTGTGTGTATGGGGGGTAAATCTGGTGCATACCAGCCAGGGATGCCAAACATCCAGCAATGTGTGGGTATAGGACAGCCCGACACACCTTAAAACACGGCAAGGACGAAGTCCTAGAGTTACAAATTTTTGACAATGCCCTCCACCCAGCACCTGTACTCTGGGCTCCCTGCTCAAGCCCTCAACAAAAGTGGTAAAAGTCAGACACAAGATGGTAACTCGGTGGATGGTAACCATCAGTGGAAGGGGGCTGAGGAGTCAGAGATTAATTATCACCAGGGCAAATGGGAGACTTGTATGTCAATTTGGTCTTTTAGAACAGCTCTGTCCAACAGAAGTATGTGAACCACATGTGCTATTTAAAAAATCTCTAGTAGCCACATTAAAAAAAAAACAAAAACAAAGAGGTGAAACTACTTTTAATACTTTATATTCTTTTCTTCTTATGAAATTCTTAAAACCCAACACATAGGTAAAATTAAAAATCTGGTTCTTTAATTATACTAAGTAACTACATGCTAAGTGCTCAAGTGCTGCATGTGGCTGAGACTACCAAAGTGGACACTGTAGTTCTGGAGAATAGCATGAAATACTAATCCTGTAGCTTATTTTCTTTCTAAAAATAATTGAACAACTGCTTTGTTTACAGAAAAGGAGAAAATGGAAGAATTAAGTGTGTGAAGGTTCTTATCTCCTCGAGAGAATAGGGTATTTTAAGAGAGTAAGTGAAAATTCAATGAGTAGATAAAAAATAACCAAAATCTGAAAAAACTATTTACATTTCTGTGAAGTTAATACCATTTGTTTCCCAAATAGCTCTTCTGAAGAAATAAAAGGTCACCTATTCACACGAAGTCAGAATTTTCTACAACAGCTAAAAGCCACTTACTTTAACTCCAGAAAAAAGGACTTCATCAGCACTTTTCACCACACTTTTGAAAAAGCCACCAAACATCTCTTTGGTATTTTTCCGCCTGACACTTAGCTGGGGGGGAGGAATCCAAAAGAACAGTTTATGGCACACACATTTTTCTAAATCTTTAAAAAACCCTAAATACATTCTAAGTGGTACTGTTTACTAACACAGGCACACACAGAAGATACTTCCATCTTACCACTAGATCTAAAATATCGAATAAACAGCCAAACCTAAATACAAGCAATAATTCTAAAAGCATGACCTAAAGTTATTTTGGGAAGCTACTTAGCACTAAGTCTTGGCCTTTATTTTTATTTTTTTTAAAGTAGGCGCTGCACCCAACCTGGGGCTTGAACTCATGACCCAAAGATCAAGAGTTGTATGCTCTATGACTGAGCTAGCCAGGCATGTCTTTGTGGCCTTTAAATCCTTAAATTATTGAAACTCACTGGTTAGAAGATGCTGAAGTGTGATGCCTAGGTGGCTCAGTCAGGCATCTGATTCTTGGTATCAGCTCAGGTCATGATCTCACAGTTCACAAGACTGAGCCCTGTGTCAGGTCTACATTGACAGCACCAGTGCCTGCTTGGGATTCTCTCTCCTTCTCTCTCTTTGCCCTCCACCCCCACCACGGCTTGTCCTCTCTCAAACTTAAAAAAAAAAAATGCTGAGGAAATTTTTAAGTCAGGGCTTGCCTCACTCATATTAAGTAATAAAAAACATAACACTGGAAAAAAAGGGCAAAGCATATGACTCCTTCCAACAAACAGGTAGCCAAGGAGAAAAAAAATGTGAATCAAAATTCCTCTTAATAATCCCAAAATTAACTGGGGGATAAAAAGTAAAAATCTTTAAGCAGCATCTTTAAAAATGTCTTACACAATGGATCTATGGGGCAGAGGGAAACAGCATCTAAAAAAGGATTCCATTATGCCATTAAAAAATTCAGTACTTTAAAAGTCAATTTTTCAGAAAATATGTCAAGCGTGTCTTATTTTTATTTTTTTTAAAGCAATCTCTACACCCAACAGGGGGCTCAAACTCATGACACCGAGATCAAGAGTCGCCTGTTATATACCAGCTGAGCCAGACAGGGGCCCTTCAAGCGTATTTTTAAAAATATGGTCATGTGTGTTTTCACTGGATCATGGAAATGGAACAAAAATGCCTTACATCCTGATCATATTCCAGGAACACATGGAAGTTGCGATCTTTACTGAGAACAGGGTGAGAGGAGAGCCGCTGCAGAAAGACTTCATGAGAGGACACAGTCTTCTTAAAGACTGCAAGATACTCACTGGAAGAGAAGCACACAAGGAATTCAACTGGCACCAATCGACTCAACGACCAATACTGGTCCTGGTTATCACTGTTCTGCTTCATACCACTAAGTGAAACACCTGAACTGGACCAAAACATTTTGGTATACCTTTATATCTAATTAGGTAATACGGCATTTGCCAATTGGGAATCTGTGGAACGAACCCAAAGAAGGGCAAAAGTAAAGTATAACCAGAGTTGAGCAAGTCTACAAAAAGTCCAAACCTACATGCAATCAGTGCTAGTATTTAGCAGCCACAGAACATGGTTTCTGTAAAATAATGAAAACCCTTTAATCCTGTAGCCATGTACATAGCACTGAAGTCTATCTACTAAGCCTTAGAATTATTAGACATTATAAAGTGACTTCATCTCAATCTAGGTATTAAAGATCAGTCTAAACTTCTCAATGGTAGGACTTCAGTTGGCTGCATTCAGTGCTTTATGCTCAGAACAGCCCATGATAGACACTCAAGCCATGTGCGGGGAATGACTTAGTACCTGGAGGCGTATGAGCACTGGCCCTAGAGAGTAGGGACATGCGTAGGGCAAGGCACAGAAGAGAGCTGTTGAAACGGGCACCACACTGATTATGGAAGGGGGAGGGAGTCAAGAGAGAAGTACAATAATTTCATAAGAAACTTTAATGCAAACCCCCAACCGTGATAGAGAATAAAGAATCCATTTTTGTTTGAAATAAATTATAACCAAGTTAAAATATGCTTCCTGTGAACCTGGACTTCTTTCAAACCATCAATATGATTATTATTCAGAGTGCTGCCTTGAAAGAGCCATCACTGCAATCTAGTTTCAGTTATAACTCCAGTAACCAAACTACAGGGAGTAAGGCTTTGTACATTATCAGCAGCCTGAGAGTCTTTATCTATAAAGACAAAGGTTTACTTCACTATGCCAGACCAGCATTCTGAGTATGGTCTACATGAGGGGAAACAACTGGGTCCATCCAGTGTCAGTGGCCCCCAGAGAATCAAAGTTAAAGTACAAACTGCAAAATGTAGTTCTACAAGACAGCACTGGGCCACTAATTAACTGCCATACTTTGGAAAAGCTGCCAGGTTCTCCTGATTTCTGTACACATCACCACTTTTTCCTCAAAAGACACCGTCCTGTCAAGAAAATCCACTTACGCTTCCAGCTCTTGCTTCATCTTAGCAAATTCTTCTTTGGTCATAGACCCTTCACCCTCTCCCAGTTTCTGCATCTTTTCTCGAGGGCCATCGAAGTCAGGCTTTGTAGGAGCAGGCGGAATCTGTAGGGGAAGCAGATTAACTTGAGAGTATTCTTGTCCTGGTGGTGTTCTACTCAGTGCCTATGCACAGAAGGCAGCCATCCCAGTGGGGCTGACAGGTCAATCTCTGTTTTTCTTTTAACCTGATTCCTTTTGGCCATATAAAAAAGAAATCTCCTCCCCACACCTGGGCACTCAGACTGCAAGCATTTGTTCAGGTTACCTATGATGGATGACTGATAGGGTATAATATCAGCCTGCTTCCATTTAAGTTTAAAATGTAAATACTATAATCAGCGCTAAAATGAAGTTGATGAAGCACCATCAAAATTAGTCTCTAGATATTAAAGGAAACAACTCTAATTTTGAGTGAAGAGAATATTCTCAAACACAGGCTTCAATACTACTTTTGTTCACACAAAGACAAAGGCTTCCCTCACTCCTTGAGCAGACTACAACACTTTTGAGAAATCTACTGAATGTACGCCATCAGCACTACTGAGGTTTTCCTAGAAATCAATTCTTGATGGCTGAAAGTACCAGAGAAACCCCAAACCCAAAGATAGGGAAGATTTAAATCATGAAACCGTTTAGCCTCTTCTCTTATACAGGTCATAAGACTACGCTTCACCTCACAGCTATAACACCATTCTCATGTTTTTAGCCTTTACCAATAACACCTGCTCTAGTTGGTAGATGAAATCAGTTTTCACAACCCCTTATAAAAAGTGGGTAAAAGTCTCTTTAAACAAAATGAACAATAAGGTAGAAGAAACTGACTTGTTTGATTTTCTAAAATGCACTTACGATAAGCCCAGCATAGTCTGCGGTTTCAATAAGAGTATCATGTAGCCACACAAAGTCTTCATGTTGCCTTGTAACAGAAAACTCTGGGCTCTGAAACGTGGGCAGCGTTGTCTGTAAAGAGCAGAGTAAGAAGTTAATTGGTAACTACCACTTTTTGATAAAGTGGTTTGGATTTCCTGGGCTGCGCTATGGGAAAATTCGGCATAATAAAACATCTCAGTGAGACCCAGTAAAGAACAAAAGCAGCAACACGTGACCTTCCCACTAAAATCATAGCTAAGATTCAACATATTCTGTAAGGAATTCTTTTCACAAAACTCCACCTGAGGTCAACTTAGGCAGATATAATCACATAGGTAGATATAATCACATAGGTGTCACACTGCCTCCTGAGTGAGGCATGCTAATCAAGCCACCAAGGTATTAAAAGAACACCACATGGGAGAGGACCCTACATACAGACAGCAGGTCTGTATGCCGGAAGTGGCCTATATCTAGCATCAAACTGCCTAATTCAAATTGTGCCTCAGCCATTTACTTTCTTTAAACATGTGGCTCAGTTTCCTCATCTGTAAAATAGGGATAATAGGATACCATCATAAAGTTGTTGTAAAGAGAAAAAAATCCATAAATAAACTAAATAAATATAAATAAAATAAAGGTAAATAAACCCTTTTCAACAATGCCTGGCATAAGACAAGCATTCAATACATTTTAACTTGTATGGAAGGAGAAAGGAGGCTGAACATGTTCCAGAAAGGATGGATTCTGCAAAATTACATTTACTTTCCATGTTTTTCAGATTAGCATATTGCCTTTGTCAAACTAAAACTCTGGAAATTGTTCTGAATCACAAGAAACAGGAGGGGCAAAGGCCAATAATTTAGTAAATACGGAGAAAGCAAACACTTCTCATGCATGCTAATTAAAAACAAAGGTGGAAGATGTGCTCTGTATAGTAGGCAGCTCCACCTGTATCACTTTGTCTGGTTCAGCTTCCTCATGGAGCAGAGTATATACAATATCAGCAATACCCACAGCCCAAGGGCTCCACCATAGTGGAAAATGCTGAACCAAGAGCATTTATCTGATGTTCAATACAAGCAAGATGAGGGATGTACTCACTCAGCAGTAGTTCTACACTGCCAAAAAAAAAAAAAAAAGCAAGCAACCATTTCAGTTGAGGATGTCTCTTCATCACTGTGAATCACAAGGCTGTAACCTAACATTGCTTTGATTACTGAAGTCATTCTGTCACTTACCTTGGTGTGCACTGTAAATTTGACCTTATCTCTCTCACTGAGTGCATCAGGTATGTCAATCTGAAGCGAGGGATCAACATTCAGGTCCACAGATACAGATCTCAGCTGAAATACATTTTTTGGCTATTAGTCTCAATTTCACTGTAGTGTTAAAAAGTATGCTTCTAAAAATGTAAGCTAGTAATTAAAAGGTGTTCTATACAAGATCATTGGGGCGCCTGGCTGGCTCAGTCGGTTGAGCGTCCGACTTCGGCTCAGGTCATGATCTCGCGGTCTGTGGGTTCCAGCCCCACGTCGGGCTCTGTGCTGACAGCTCAGAGCCTGAAGCCTGCTTCAGATTCTGTGTCTCCCTCTCTCTCTCTGCCCCTCCCCCGGTCATGCTCTGTCTCTCTCTGTCTCAAAAATAAATAAACATTAAAAAAATTTAAAAAAAAAAAGATCATTTATGACAAAGTCAGCTGAGATATCTCTTAAGTTTATTTGAAATTGCAGGGAAACCTGCAGATAGGTAGGTCCAAAATATTTATGTAATCTGAACAAAGCAACTACATGATTTTAGGTCTATGTGAAAAATACATTTAACCAAACACTTCAACTGTACTAGTAAGAAGTCTTGAACTAGACAGAATGAAAGCTTGAACTTCTCACATAAATGCCCAAACTACAAATAACATTCAAAAGGCATTAACCCGATAGTACACAGAACTGAAAGAAGTTAGAAACTAAGAAAAGAGAAGACAAAGAGAACAACAGTAAAGTGGTATGAGATTCCTGAGTAGGAAGAAAAATCCAGCTCAAGAGTGAACCAATTTATATTCAGGGATTGTTTCAAAGAGGTGAGAAATCTAGACACAAGAGGTGAATTATAAAATCCCACTGTGGTTACACGAGGGACAAGTGTGAAAACACTGCCCTGGAAGCCAAAGTAACTGATTCTGTGAGTTGGTAATTCAGAGGAAAATAATACCCCAAAACACATTTTTGCCAGTTTAAGAATTTGGGGGGAGAAAACGGGAAGAACTTCACTGTTGTGAAAAAGTGGCTAAAATGCTTTCCTACTAAACTTAAAATATAATGAATTTCCTAATTTTTAAAGCAGACAAGCTGATGGTCAATCTGAAGACTTGACACAAACATGGCCTGACAGCGCACCAGCATAAGCAGCTCATCCCTCTTCCACCCAACTAGGAAACTAGTGCTGAAATAACATGTCACAACACTCTAGATTACTTCACCTGGAGAATGCCAAGTGAAGACTGGCATCAAGAGGTGAGAGAACAGGGAATACAAAGGTATGCATGTCCCGGTGGATTCTTTGCCTCAAAATAAAAAGTTCAAGACCAAGGTTTGACTTCTGAAACTAGAAAATCTGGTTCAACCAGGCCTATAAAGACACCAAAAAATGGATTCACACACACAAAAAAACGCATGGATTATTTCTTTCTCTTTTCTATCTTAAAAGCTGCCAGTACTCCCCCTTTCCCGTTAAGCACTCACTGCAACAAAGAAAAATTTTAAATTGCAAAAACCAGTAGCCCTGGAACAGTGGCTCTCCTCTAAGAAATAAGATTCAAACATCAAATATTAATAAAATCGCAGTATACTTTAACAGTCCCTGACATCTCAACCTCAACACTTCTTCAAAATGAATTCTTGATGACTCCTATGAAATATTTGCTTGTTTGGCTTAATTTTCACATGTCCATTTATGAGATCTCTGCAAACAAAGATAAAGCCCCAAGGTCAGGGACACTTCATTTTATCACAACTCTGACATTTCTGATAAAAGCTTCCTTCCTTCTGTTAACTTACCACTGGGCAAATATGTTGAAAAAGATCTCAAAATACACACTGAATTTGATTGCAGAGAATACTGGCCATCCCGTCTATCTTATGTTTGTGTCTGGCAGTTTAGGAGATAAAGCAGGCCAGGTATAAGAGTCCAGAAATACTGCTAGAAAGGTAGAGTAGCCCTTGGAACAGGTCTAAGGTGCATTTAAACAACTGCTACGGTGCCTAAGATTCCAGTTCCTGAAGAAGTCACAAATCCTGGTTTCCAGCCAATTTTTTAACATGCCGACAATTCCATTTTAGCTCACTACAAGCCAAGCAAACTCTATGAGCCTACAAACTGCACACAGACTATGTTGTGAATTAGGATTGAAGGACCCCAGGGGAATGTAATCTAGTAAATGGAATTCATTTAAGCACTATAGTCAAAGCTACAATGGACTTTCCCAACAGCTTTTTGTTCCACAGAACAATTACTTTGGTTTCAGGGTGCCTGGGTGGCTAGGTTGATCAGGCTTCCAACTTCCACTCAGGCCATGATCTCATGGCTATGAGTTCCAGTCGCACTCAGACTCCGTGCTGACAGTTCAGAGCCTGGAGCCTGCTTCAGATTCTGTGTCTATGTCTCTCTCTCTCAAAAACAAACATTTTTTTAAAAAGTTACTCTGGTTTCACCTTTCTTCCTATACTCTCAACCACACAGAGGTAAAACTCCAGACTATTATGTTACCGCCTTCCTTTCTTGTCAGCATACAAATTTCATTTTTTGCAATGAGGACACAGAGAAATAGCAAAAACACCTAAAGGTTTCAAAAGACTTTCCACCATAGCAGGATATCAAGGACCCAAGCTTCTTCAGCAAGAAATCATTTTTGCCTGGATACACTGCCCCAGGAAAGGATTCAAACAAAAATCCAACCACCTGACATGATAGTCTTAACCATCAAAAACCAAACAAAAACAGCCCAGATAGCACAGTTAAGTCTGTATTTGTGCATTAAAGAGTTGTCTAAAAAGGGATACCGGCAAAATTCTAAGCATTCAGGTCATCCATCACCAACTCAAGAGTTCTCATTCACAAGTTAAATCAACTTTCTTGTATTGAAGCATATAACCCTCCAGATACTGAAGATAAATCATCAAGGAGTAAAAAGTTGTGAAATGTTCAAAGCTTTTAAGTCAGCACTGTATCCTGACTCCGGAAGCCCAAGTGTGATTAAAAGGTCAGCATTCTTCTTAGTCAACAAAACGAACTCTCCACAGCTTGATGCCACAGTACGTGCTAAATAAATCACCAGCATGGAGGGTATAAGGAGTGGATGGCATCACTTCATATACTTTCACCCATTCACCCACCTCTATCCCCTATCCCAAGTAAGAATTCAGAGTACTATTTAGCACTGCAGGCCAACATGTCAGTCTTTGACTTGGGCCACAGATATCAAAATGCCTAAAATGGCTGTTTAAATCAGCAAGGAGGCAAACTGCAGAACTGAGAGCAGGCACGTAATTTTTCTGTTTCCCAGTTCCCTCAGGTATCTCCTGAGAAGTTAATTTAGAAGGTATCTTCTCTGGGGCACCTGGGTGGCTCAGTCAGTTAAGTGTCCAATCTTAGCTTGGGTCATGATCTCAAGGTCAATGGGATCAAACTCCATGTCAGGCTCTGTGCTGACAGCTAACAGCCTGGAGCCTGCTTCGGATTTCTGTGTCCCTGATGTCTCTCTCTCTCTCTCTCTCTCTCTCTCTCTCTCTCTGCCCCTCCCCCACTTGCATTGTCTCTCTCTCTCTCTCTCTCTCAAAAATAAACATTAAAAAGAATTTTTTTTAAATTAAAAGGTATTTACTCTCAGGACATCCAGTGGCTCAGTCAGTTAAGGTTCCAACTCTTGATTTCAGCTCACATCATGATTGTCATATTACAGTTTGTGAGATTAAGCCCCTATATCAGGCTCTGCGCTGTGCTTAGGATTCTCTCTCCCTTTTTCCCTGGCCTTCCCCTGCTTGTGTGCTCTCTCAAATAAGCTTAAAAAAAATAAAATAAAAACCTTGCCTAGTCTCAAACAATGGAATTTAAGTTTCTGAATGTAAATTTTGTGGTAAGAGAACCTGAAAAGGAGAAAAACTGATAGAGAATCCCTGTGCATTTCCTCACCTGATCATCACCTTCACAGATGGGGCACCTGACACTGGTTACAGGACAATTCTGCAGAGCTCTGAGCCGCTAAAAACCACTTTTGGTCCAAATTTCATTTATGACTCACTCTGGTACAAACAGCATCAAGTGCAAAGCTCCTTCTTCAAATGGTTTAATGGCTTACAGATGGCAAAAGGTACCTATGTGACTGGACAACACAGAAGGGTAGATTCTGAAATTCAGAATCCACAGGGAGAATAGAAATACTTACAGAAAATATCAATGTTATGGGGACTACAGACTCCAGTTTAAACTAGCACCATGCAGCCAAAACGACAAGACACAACAAAAAGAAATTATCTCCACAGTAACTGTGTTCTGCTAGAATGGGGACTAGCTGAATAACCATTAAATCTAACTAGCTTTGCAGCAGAGGATGGGCTACATGGGTGATAGGTATTAAGGAGGGCACTTGTGATGAGCACTGGGTGTTATATGTGATAAATCACTAAATTCTACTCCTGAAACCAGTATTAAAAATTTTAAATAAAACCTTGGAAATAAAAATAAATCTTACTTATTCTGTACATAGTAAGGAATTGAATACGCTAGCACATGCGACATCAGTGTGTCTTCCCTTCAAACTGTTCCTTTTTCCTAAGGATTTTTCTTTATCCTTCCCACTGCCTACAGAACTAAGACCTGTGTCAGGGAGAAGGCCAATATGACAAGTCATCCATGAATGGTGTCAACAGCATGGAGCCAAAACAGAGGCAAGAAGCCTGCCTTGTAAATCAGATTTTCATTCTGATCACAAGAACCAAGAAACAGGCTATTTCAGCTAGAAAAGTAAGGATACCTTACATAACCCAATACTTATTTGTGAGGAAATAAATCCAAAAATGCTCAGCTGAAGACACACTCTAGATCTGCATTAGTTCTGAAAGCAAGACTCACATGATACTTATGAAACATACTCGGGGCACCTGGGTGGCTCAGTCGGTTAAGCATCCAACTTCAGGTCAGGTCATGATCTCACACTCTGTGAGTTGGAGCCCCACATTGGGCTCTGTGCTGACAGCTCAGAGCCCGGAGCCTGCTTCAGATTCTGTGTCTCCCTCTCTCTCTGCCCCTCCCCTGCTCATGCTCTGTCTCTGTCTCAAAAATAAATAAAAACATTAAAAAAATATATTTAAGAAACATACTGTATTATGGTTCCAATTCATTAGGAAGTGCTCTATTAGAGAAATTCTAATGCCATATCCTCCTCCAAAACCCTCTTTATGGTTCAAGTATTGCTATTCCAATTGTTAGTTTTCTTCTATCCTGAAAGGTAACCAAAACCTGTTTATTATCTGCATTCAAGCCCAGCTTTTCATCATAGCACTGGTGCATAAAAAACAATTCAATGGACTATAAGCAACGTAGGAGCTCTGCTTTTATAGATCTTTGTCTTCATCTCCTGCCTCCTTCCTCCCTCACACCAATTGGATCTCCCCTTCCTATAATTCAGGCCTGCCAATATTATATCTTAATCCTCAAAGACAATGGAACCAAAGACTTCTGGAAAATCTCAGGCTACCAACATAGATAATAGCTATGGAAGTTAGTCACATGCTTTAAAAACTAGATAAAGGGCTGCAGCAAGTGATCAGATTTCCACCACTCATCTTGGTGAGATGGGACCCAGAGGGCCCCACCCCTGCTGACACCAACCATTCTTACCGGTAGTCTACCAACACACAAGCTGTCCACGGTAGAACACTGCAGACTGCAGGGCATTTAGAGGCTACATAGCTCCGAGTTCCTAGAACAGGAACCGAGGCTTGGAAGAAGGTCAGTGCAGCGCACTCAGCGAATGGATAAACTGAATCATCACTTCACAGAGCTGCAAGCCTATGAACTAGTCAAATCCCAACAAGGAACCAGAAAGAGATTAAGTTGTATTATTAGCTTAAATACCTTCATTTCAAGAAATCCATCTACTGGTGCACCAGGATGGCTCAGTCAGTTAAGTGACTCTTGCTTTCTGCTCAGGTCATGATCTCACAGGTTTGTGAGCTCAAGCCATAGGTCAGGCTCTGGGCTGACAACTGCAGAGCCTGCTTGGGATTCTGTCTCCCTCTCTCTCTGCCCCACCCCCATTCATTCTCACTCTCTCAAAATAAACAAGCATTAAAAAAAAGAACTTAAAAAAATCCATCTACTTGCTAGATACCTGGATTATTTTTTCAAAGGAGTTCACAAACAAATGAGTTGAGATCTGTACAGATCTTTTGCTGGGAAGCAAAACACCAATGCTACAGAGGAAGTAGCTCCAACAAATTCATTCAAAGCTCAAATCCTCTGCATCCCCACCAAGACTCCTCCCAGCAGTTCCCTAGTCTATTATGTCCACAGCCCTCTGAAACCTGACATTTTACACATTACTCATGTTGATGAGAGTATTCAGAAACATTTACCACCTTATCCTTATGATCTTACTTTATGATCAACCCAAGATGAAATAGAAATAGGTTTAAGAATAAAAAAATTTACCTTCACCACCAATGCAGATGGTTCAGCAACATGGATAGAACTGTCTGAGGTTAAGCTTGTGTCATCTAAATTTGAGACACAAAAAGCATACAAAGAGGTCGCCTGCTTCATGGTGGGATTTCTTCTGCTTTGTGTCAGAAGTAGGACATGTTTCCCAGATCATTCTGATACAAAGATTTCAATTCTTCACTTTTATAACTCACCAGTTCCCTGGGACCCATCAGCACCAATGTTCAAGCTTTGTACTGCCCTCCATGGAAAAGCCAAATAAAAGCTTTGCAAGTGGTAACACCTACATTTGTACTCTTCATGATTCACACTGACCAGAATGAAAACTTATGGGTCTGACCCACCAAGACACATAAATCGTAAACTCTTCAGGCAGAAAACGCATACCACAGGTTAACATAAGCAACTATCTTGAGAAAATTACCCTTCCTCTCCAGACCACACAGTAGTACCTTAAAATATCACAACAAATTTGTTAAAGGAGAAGTGGGAGGGAGTCAAGCCAAAGACCCAATTTCTAAAGCAAAGGTAGTTCAGTCATTCCTTTGTGCCTTCAACTACAACTTACACACTCCCCTCTGTGTATTTATGGCTTGCATTTGGGATATGAAACAGCTGATGATTTCCACATCCCTCTTTTAGGAGAAAGATACTCTTAAGAGTAACTCAATAACCGGAGTACCTGCATGGCTCAGTCGGTTAATCCTCCAGCTCTTGATTTCGGCTCAGGTCCTCACAGTCCTGAGTTTGAGCCCAGTGTTGGGCTCTGCACTGTGTCGGGAGAAGCCTGCCTGGAATGCTCCGTGCCCCTCCCCCATTCATTCTGTCTCTCTCTCAAAAATTAAAAAAAAGTAACTCAATCGACCCCAGCCCAAAATGTCCTGCAAGTGCTGTCATCAGAGCCTCAGGTTTCCACTGTCCAAAGTGGCACTGAACTCCATCATGGTAAACACTTATGTGCCCCTTTGTAACCTTCAATTGCCCAGAAGCTGCTGAAGAAAACCACCTTTAACCATCTTTGGTTCCTCAATACTGGGGGGAAAGTTAATTTCAAAAATGGTCAACAACGCTTATATTTTATATAGCATATTGTTGCCTTAGAATTTATCAGTCCTAGATCTGACAAGATTTGAAATAGGCTTACTAAGTATTTAGCCTCTAACACGACCTAACCCACTCATATCACACCATTTTAGAGAGAAGAATTAACAAGTGATTCTCAGTCAAGGGACATTTGGCAATGTGTAATTTTACTCTCGCTACTGGAGAGAAGGGAGTGGTCACCTAGTAGAGGCCAGGGATATTGCTAAACACACATTTACAATGTACATACCACAACAAAAACTTACCAAGACCAAAATGTCCATAGTACTCAGGTTGAGAAATCCCACCTTAAACTAAAGCTGTATATTAGACATAATCTAAGTCTCACCGAACGAAAATTTAACCTCAGAATCTAGAAAATTCTCCCTTGGCCATTTCTTCCCATAGCACAAAAAAAGAAAAAAAAAAGAAAGAAAGAAAAAAAAAGTGAGATTATGACCTACTAAAGTGGCATTCACAAATGAGGATCCTAAGACACTGTGTGCAAGTTACTGATCCAGAACTAAGGTGTGGGCAGCTCTGATAAGTCATGCTTCCCAAGCTTAGAAAATTAAAAGAAAAATGAAGTCATTTAGTATAAACTCCAGGCCACAAAAATTACTAAGTTTGGACTTGCTATAGTATTGTTAAAAGTTCAAGACTGTTCCTATACTAACACAAATTGTAGGTCATTCTTCCATCCAAGCTGGAGGAGAGTAGCATCCCTACAACTTCCACACCAGTTTAAAGAAAAACTCGCTGCAAACCAGAGCAGTACCTCAAATATTAATGACTGGCTCTGAGGAGACACCATCCACCCAAAGTCCATATAACCAACTAGTGAAAGACCAAGTTGTAACAGCAGTAGGTGGGGAAGGGTATCACCTAGCTCTTGCAAAGCTTTTGTGTTAAGCTTCAGTCCAGTAGCAATTTAAGAATCATTAAAAAAAAAAAAAAAATCCAAGAGTCAATGAGGACCCTTAGAAAGATACACACTGAACCTGAGTAGAAACTCAAACATGCTGCCCAGCTATTTTAATGACTTTTTGGCAAAGGGAAGGCTCAGAGAACCTAGAAGGACAAAATGACTAAAGGCCAGGGTTAACTATCATTGTTGCAGAAAAACGGTTCCGCATAATCTCCAATTATTTTCCTCTACCCATCACAGATAACTCCAGACACCAGGGAACTTTGGGGGACAGGGAAGCTCATTACTAGTTTATCATGAAGAGAAGGCCTAATGGTGTTAATCCTTTAGTTGACTTTTTCAGGAACTGAACTTCGGAAAAACCTACTTTCCTGAATTTAAAGACCAAGATATAATCTTTACTATCAGTTGAGGACTAGTTAAAAAAACAAAATTAATCATGTATCTCTTCTCCTAAACTACTTTCGGGGAAAGGAGACAAATCCCAAAACCTTCAGCTAACGGATGTAACTAAACGGAAATATCAGGCTACCAAATACAAACCAATACTCCTTTTAGTTTTGCTGAACAAGCCAAAAAGAGCACTTGCTGTACAAGCATTCAAAACCCTCAAGAATCATTTATGTTCCCTACTTAACTAGTGGACCTAAACCCAATGAACCCTTATCCTCATGTAAATCCCAAAATAATCAGAATATTTAAACTTAGAACATTTTCAGTTTAAAAATGTAAAATATTTCAGGGGCACCTGGATGGCTCAGTCCGTTAAGCGGCGACTTCGGCTCAGGTCATGATCTCACAGCTTGTTGAGTTCGAGCCCCACATTGGGCTCTGTGCTGACAACTCAGCCTGGAGCCTGCTTCAGATTCTGTGTCTCCCTCCCTCTCTGCCCCTCCCCTGCTCATGCTCTCTCTCTCTCAAAAATAAACATTAAAAAAAAATTTGTTTTAAATGTAAAAAATTTCAATTGACTAACAAGGCTGTATTATGGCAAGAGGATAGTTTGCCTAAGATTTGACTTCCTGTTTGTTTGGTTTTTTTTTTTACACTTGTCCCAAACTCCCTTTTGCTCAACAGTGAAAACCACCTAGACTTGATCCACAGCACGGGGCTAACCATCACAGATAAAAGCAAAATAAAGCTGTGAGTTTTAGAGTAGCATTTTACTAAGCTTTATTATTTCCCAATTTCTGTAATTAAAAAAAAAATCAGGAAAATTCCATATAATCCTCGCCTGCACCCACTAAAACCAACAGGCAGGAAACAGCCTTTATACACTTCCAATTCTGCCGGAGCATCAGCGTGGTGGGAAAATTATTTTAAAAGCCAGCTACAATCTAGTGTGGTAACAGGAAGATAGTTGAAGGAGTTAACTCCTTTTAAAAAGCTGTAATAAAACAGATTTTGGAGGAAGAGGTGAGGTATCAGGTGATAGAAATAAAGTCAAATTGCTGTCAAAATTCCTATTCAACACCTAAACTTCTATAGACAAAACTACCGCTGTATTTTACAAAGAATCATGGTCTCAAGTTCCCACTTACCTCTCAGTTTAAAAAAAAAAAAAAAAGAAAGTTAAGTTTACTTATTTCAAATTTCAAAAAAAAGAACTACCCCAATCAAGACTCTACTGTCACACACAAAGCTGCATTTCAATAACTAACAGAGCAGTGAGGGGCACCTGGGTGGCTAGGGTCATGATCTCACCTTTGAGTCCCAGACCCCCTAGGGGCTCTCTGCTGTCAGCCTGGAGTCCACCTCAGATCCTCTGCACCCCCCCACCGGTCTCAAAAATAAACATTAAAATATGTATACATTAAAAAAAAAAAAAAAAGAAGAAGAAGAACACGACAACAAGAACTTTGTTGGAAGAATCCAGCTAGCTGTGTTAACTTCGCTACTGACTACATGAAAGTGTCTCCAAACGTGCTGTGGATCAAAGGATGTCTTTTGACTTTTAAGTATGTGTAACTCTAACGTGCCCTCCAGGTCACCTACATTTGAAAGCGCCTTGTATTCTTTTTTTTCGTTTTCGGTCAGAAAAACTTTCCTGGTGATGATTCATCTGCACATAACGTTGCGGCTCGCACCCACCTCTACAAATTGCCAAACTATCTTAAGTGTAAATGACCAGTAATAAGCAGAGACTGGCCATTAAATCTTTACTTGGCCATAATACCCTGAATTTACTGCAACAGTTACCTTTCAGACCTCAAGATTTAGGGGGCACGGGGACGGTTTACATAAACGCGCAAGATTTTAAAAGTAAAAAACCAAGTACTGGAGAGCGCCTACTAAAAATTACAGAATTCCCGCAGTGACGCATTTGGCGTTTACAAAGTTGTGAGGAACAAGCGTCAGATTGGACTTGACGGAATTTCCCCAGTATCTGGGCCAAAGAAACCTTTCCCAAAGTGAGGGGGGCGGGGGAGAGGGGTCAGTTTGAAGGCAACGGCACCAAATTATGCCATTTGCAGCATGTCAGGTGGATTTCACCTTCACTGTTCAGTCTTTGCTAAGAGTTTTCACAACCTTCCACGCGAGAGCACATTCCCGAGTCTCCAGACAGAAGCTCCGGGGACTCGCCGCGCGCTCTGGGTACCCGCCACCCGGGCTCGTGCTACCGACACCGATCTCGAGACTCTGGTTGTCGCCTCGGGTCCGCAGCGAGCGCCGGCACAGCCCTTAAAGGGGAAGAAGCAGAGGGCGCGCGGGGACCGGCGAGTACCCCCGCGTGGAGGGCTTTTCGCGGGGAGACACGGCGGCACGAGCAGTCCCCGGGGGACAGGGAAAGGAATGTGGGGGTCCGGGAGGTCGGCGGGGCCTCCCGTCCTGGAGCATGAGGGCGAGGAGGGCCTCACCTTGCTGCGGTCCTCCTCCTGCTGCAGCAACTCGGGAACCGCGGCCATGGCGACGCGGGACTCGAGCGGGGGCCGCCTGGCTGTGCGAGGAAAGAAGAGACTGGGCCGCCGCCGCCGCCTCGGGGGCGCCTCTCAGGGGCGGCCGCGGCCCCGCCTCCGCCAGCCTCCCTGACCGACGGCGGCAGGAGGCCTCCGGACTCCTCCACCATCCCAGCAGCCCCGGGAAAGGCCAGCGGCGCGCCACGTGCTCCCCCAGAACGGCCTCCCCCGTCCCCGCTGCCGTCCATCTTGGAGCCGGGCAAAAAAGCTACTCGGGGCCTACCCTCGCTCCGGGCCACGCGGAAACCACCGACCGCAGAGCCGCGAGAAGGACGCGGAGAAGCAGACGCTCTGCCAGCAAAGCGCGTGTCAAGAAAGCCCGCTCTCTCGTGCGGGAGAATTTATTACTCAGCCAGAGTCCAAGATGGCGACCATCCGTGACGTAACAAGATATCGTGAGAGCGTAAGGGCGAGATTTGGAGGAGCGCGCGCTAACGCCTGAGAGGAGGGATTCCCCACGGATCGCGGGAGTGTCTATGGCAGTGAAGGAGGGGTTAGCTGCGGGAGTAGGAGCTTCGCAGTGCATGCCGGGACCACCGCCCCTTGGGCGGAGCCAAACTCGAGATCGAAGCGCGGGATCGTGGAAAGTACGGGTCCCGAGTGGTTGTCGGCGCTTTGGGAGTTCAGCGAAGTGTGGTGGCTTCAGAGGTACATACCGGTGCCGTGAGCTGGGCTTCTATTTAAGCCTTCTCTTCCTTAAATTCGATTTCCACACGAGGGGCCGAAGCCGTCCAGTCCCCACCCCGTGGTTCCACACGTAGGGCGGAGGCGGAGGCCGTCTTCAGGGGATCACGTTGGTGGGCCCCGCTGACCACCGCTTACCCCCTCGGACCTGGTGGGACCCTTCAGAAGCTCAGTTTCCACGTCTGTAAAACGGTGTCGCAGTAGTACCCACCTTAAAGCGTGTAAGGGCTTAAATGAGAAGTCTTCGCCCGGAATACTTAGCAGAGAGCCTGGTACGTAGGGATCGGTGGTTAACCGTGACCATGGTGGCCGCTGTAGGACGGGCTGGAGCGTTGCTTTTGTGTGTCTCACACACGCCTCCCTTTCTAGGCGTCCCGTTTCTTATGATTGAATATCGGGGACGTCTTGCCCCAAGCTGTAGCATTTCACATTTAACAAGTACTGTCCTTCCTGGCAAAGAGAGTCTTTCTTTGGAAATAGCTTTGTCCAAACACGTCGAAAAAGCTTAATGGAAGGAATACAATTTGATATGCCTTATGCTAATGCGGCTTTTCATTTTGGCGGTTTAAATATTTAATACGTTTGGTATCTAATGCCACTTTTCTTTTTAGTAGGAGTGCAAAAATAAAAGGCCCTTAACATTGCAAGTAGAGTAGAGGGAAGTGAAAAAGCATCTAAAGATGAAGGCGTTTCAGACCATCTGCCGGCAGCTCAGAAGTTCAAAGGGGTTTTCTGTAGAACCAACGACCCGTGTGGATTTCTCCACTTCCTCTTATTCCTGTAGCCGGAAGAAAAAAGTGAACCCTTATGAAGAAGTGGACCAAGGAAGGTATTCTGATTTGGTACAGTCTGTCTTGTCATCCAGAGGCCTTGCTCAGACTCCAGAATCATTGTTCGAGGAGGATAATTTACTGTATGGACCTGTGAGTAAGTGTAAGCCCCCAAAGCAAGATGAGGCGGCAAAAGTTCCAGGAAACTGGTGTCCTCTTTTCAATCCAGAGAAAAGCATGAAACCAAATGCAACAAGTACTCCTACAATTCCTTTGAGAATCCCTTTGCAAAGAAACACGATTCCAAGTGTGACCAAGGTCCTTCAACAGACCATGACATCAGAACAGATTTTCTACTTGGAGAGGTGGAAACAGCGGATGATTCTGGAATTGGGAGAAGATGGCTTTGCAGAATATTCTTCAAGTAATTTTCTCAATCCTGATTCTGTATGGTTACTATGTTTTCTAGAAAATAGAGCACTGGTATCAAAAGAATGAGGGTATTTTTTGACCTGAACTAGTGAGAAGCTACTTTAAAATGATAATTAGCATTAAATAGCACTCTATATTAACTCAATCATGACAGCCCTGTGAAGCATAGATACTAGTATTCCCATTTCACAGATGAAACTGAAGCACAGGGATCAAGTATTTGACCAAATTATGTAGAAAATTATTTTGTTTTATAAGCTACAAACTTGAGTATTGGAGTTGCCTGTTTTCTCTGATTAAGGAGTCACCTGATAACAATTCTACTTTGCTAGGCATGCTATTCAGAATCTAGGAAATACCCCCTTGCTCTACTTTTCCTCTTTGACATGTAAGTTTAAAGACTGGTAATAAGCTGGAACACATAATTTGTTGTTTAGATCTTGGCAAATTGAGATAATAGATGCTCTTGATTGGTAATTGAAAATAAGTAAACTTTAGCATTCAACTCCTAACTTATTAACTTCTTAGACAAGTGAGGAGAATAGTTTCCTTAAAAACAGGTTCCATTCAAAAGCAAGGTGAGACGAAAGACCATTGGCACAGGTGAACTCTCTGGTCCCCATCAAGATTATATAGTTGTTTTTTTTGTTAGAGCTATGTTTTACATCGATCTTTCCTTAGCCCGTGCTTCCCAGAGCAGTTATGTGTACCCCTAGTAGGTGGTACAGAGCACTTCCATTTTTAATTTTAGGAGTAATGCACTTGTTTTTAGGCACCTTAGAAAAAACTGTGTGTGGGTATCACATTAAACATGTGGTCACATCTGTTAAGTATTTATATAGGTTGTACCTGCATATGGCAAAAATGGTCAAGGTCCTAATCTCTTAGAACATTCCTCAGCTGTGTGGGGCCAAGAATCTATGCAAGACCCACCTGCCTTTAGATAATAAGTAACAACATCTAAACTATTCTCTGTTTTCTAAACAAGCAACATAAAAACATCTTTTAATGACATCTTAAGTTTTTTATTTGTACCACAAGAATTTAGAATTGACGTTGTTTCCACATGGGAAGTTGTTTTTCATTTTCCTTAAATCTGGAATGTCACAGCTGTGGGAATCCTGGAATTACTGAATCAGAAAAGTAAACGCAGAAACCTGCTAGGACTTGTGGGAACCTAGAACTTGTAGCCCTTGGCAGAGTAAAAAAATGCTCTGGGACCTCCTTGATAAAGGAAAGGAATTTCTGTTGGGAATGTGAACGAGCTCCACCATCCCAAAGCAGAGAGAAAACTATGGTGGTTTTACATATAATCAACTTTGTTGATCTAGATTATTACTCGGATGTGTTTCTCAGTTAACTCAGGATCAGTTTTAAGAAACAGAATCAGGGCATTTGGGTGGCTCAGTTGGTTTAAGCATCCGACTTCAGCTCAGGTCATGATCTTGCGGTTTGTGGGTTCGGGCCCTGTGCTGACAGCTCAGAGCTGGAGCCTGCTTCAGGTTCTATGTCTCCCTCTCTCTCTCTCTGCCCCTCACACTCTGTCTCTCAAAAAAATAACAACAACAAAAAAAAGAACGGGGGGGGGGGGATTGCTTTTTTTTTTTTCTCAAGGGGGCAATCACATGAAGATTAGTGTCCTGCTCCTCTCAACCAATAAAAAAGAAAGGAAGAAAAGAAAGAGAAAGAGCATATCCTAACCCGCTAAATTGATTAATGCGTCAGGAGAGGCAGTTTTTAAGTAGTGTATTGATAAATTCCTTTCCGCCTGGTCTTCCCAAAGGCTAGAGCATAGAGAAGTGCCCAGAGCTGGCATTCTGTCAAACATTTGGTCAGTTTCTCAAGCACCAATTTACCTTTTGAAGATTGCCAAGGATAACAAAGTTTGACTTTGATTTATATGTGTTGGTCATAGTGGAAAAGATGGGTTTCTTCATTTTTTTTGCTACAGTGAGTTTTTAATCCTGCCAGTTCTATCAGTCAGAATCTTGGAGACTCATGGATTTTTTTTCTTTCATTCCTTTAATTTACTGAATGAATACTCTGACTTGATGCTTTCTGCAGTGAATGTATGCCTTTTAAATTTTACTTCGACAAATTCAATCATATTTAATGTTCTGAGCCTTACAATCTTTTTTCTTTTTAAAAAATTTTTAATTTTATTTAAATCCAAGTTAACATATAGTGTATAATAATGATTTCAGATACTACACTTGATCTTAGCCAAAAGGCCGAGAAGCGATTATAATAATGATTTCAGGAGTAGAATTTAGTGATTCATCACTTAGGTATAACACCAAGTGCTCATCTCAACAAGTGCCCTGCTCAATGCCCATCACCCATTTAGCCCAACACCCTTCCAGCAACTCTCAGTTTGTTCTCTATTTAAGAGTCTCAGGGCACCTGGGTGGCTCAGTTGGTTAAGTGTCCAACTCCTGATTTCAGCTCAGGTCATATCTCATGGTTGGTGAGATCGAGCACCAACTTGGGCTCTGAGCTGCGGGTGCAGAGCCTGCTTGGGATTCTCTTTCTGCCCCTGCTCTGCTCGTGCTCATTTGCTCTCTCTCCTTCTCAAAATAAATTAAAAAAAAAAAAAAAGTCTGTTATGGTTTGCCTTTCTCTTTTCTCTTATTTTTCTTTCCTTTCCCCTATGTTCATCTGTTCTGTTTCTTAAGTTCCATGTATGAGTGAAATTACATATTAATTTTCTCTGACTGGCTGACTTCTGAGCCTTACAATCTAAGGGATCCTGTAATCTAGCTTCCGATGTTCGTTGCCTCTTCTATGTGAAGAACCCAGCCAGGGGTTAAGTCTGCAGTGGAGAATGAGTTTATTTGCTTGGCAGTTGATAAAGTAGGATTTTTTTCTTCCTGTTTTTAACATGTTTGTGTTTTTCATTAAGCTAATGTATAGATGAATACTGTACTCTTACCTAGGTTTTAATTCCATCTGTCTTAAATTTCTTGTAGGCCTTTCATATGCTAGTAAGTCCAATTGAGCCAAGTACATTTGGAGTGTAATAACTCAGTTTCTCAGTTGAATTTCATTTAACTCTCCAAGTAATTCCCCAGAAGTGATTCCATTTTTTTTGTCAGTGGTAAAACTGACCTTTCAAAATCCTGGTAAAACAATAGTTGACAAATGTAATATGGTTTTGCTATTACCTTAGTGGAGGAGATTGTTTTCCTCATTTTCTATGGGTGTCTCCAAGCATGTATATTTCTTACTCTGCTCCTGTGCGTATCTAAATGATGGTCCCTGATTTTGCCTTCTTCGCTGTGCTGTATAACAGACTGGAATTGAACATGGACTCGGGTGCCAAGCTGCTAGTCCACCTTTTTGCTTTGGGGCAAATTAACAGCACTGTGTAGGCTTCATTCATTAACTGGGAGTAATGATTCTTATTTTGCTGGGCTGTTGTGTTTGAAAGTTAAATAATATTTTGAAAGTGCCAAGGCCACTGCTTAGCACAATGCCTCTTCTTTGTCTCCTTCCCTTATCAAGAGTCAAGTGAATACATAGAACTTCTTGGGTTTGTTAAATATGTTTGGTTTTCTTTTCTTGAAAGTGTATGAGGATATGCAGATATCAAGTCATTATGTTGTGTGTCTGAAATGAATATAACGTATGGCAACTATAGGTCAAATTTTTTTAAGCATATGAGGAAAAAAATTCAGGAAAAAATTAGGCTCTTCTTGCCCTAAAAAAAAAATGCAGAAGAGTGTTACATATTTCTTCTCCTCACCCCCAAGTTCCAAAACATCCAATTTGTTGTTTTTAATTTGTATATGCCTTGATTTTCATTCCTTGCCATTTATTAAGCCTTAGTAAAAGGATTCCCCCACCTGTATTCATCAAGTGTTGATTGTAAAAAGAATTGTGAACAGAAGCAAAGTTCCTTAAATTTCCAATAATTACTTATCACAACCAGTTAAGTTACACTAATGGATACTTAAATTCACAGTACCCTAAACTAGGTGTGGTCCTATTGCCCCCAGATCTTCAATTGTAGCTTTGGCCTAATCCTAGAAATTCTTTATTTTAATGAATTTTATTGTTCAAGCTATTTCAGTCCCTTTGGTTTTCAAAGCGCGATTCTCAGGTTTCACAAGAGGCTGAAATGTGTATTTTAGGGATTGTCACTTTAACGGTACTTTATGTAATTTCTAATTTTAGTGTTCACAAGTTTTAAGGCATTTGTCTTTTAGTACTAGCTTTGTTCTTATTTGTTTTTCTTTTTCCCCTGATTTTCTTTTCAGACATATTTTTACAAGGGAAACGGTTCCATAAAGCCTTGGAAAGCATACTTTCACCCCAAGGAGACTTGAAAGAGAGAGATGAGAATCTTGAATCTGGATATGTCGAAAGTGTCCAGCATATTCTGAAAGATGTCAGTGGAGTGCGAGCTCTTGAAAGTGCTGTTCAACATGAGACCTTAAAGTATGTAGGTCTGCTGGACTGTGTGGCTGAGTATCAGTAAGTATTAGATTTTTTTTTTTTCCATCGAAATGTGGAGATAAATTAACACAGGGTGGAACTGATGATGCCTATCAAATACTGTTTCTTCCTCTGAATTCCTGCTCCAAGGTGTAGTCTTGTGAAGTCAAAACCTATATGATACGTAAAAGAACTGGGGGCAGGGGCGCCTGGGTGGCTAAGTCAGTTGAATATCCAACTCTTGATTTCAGCTCAGGTCGTGATTTCAGGGTCATGAGATCAAGTCCTGTGTTAGGCTCCATGCTTTGCACAGAGCCTGCTTGAGATTCTCTCCCTCTGTCTCTCTCTCTAATAAAATTAAAAATTAAAAAAAAAAAAAAAAGAACTGGGTATGGGGCAGGAAGTAAGGACAGATATAGGAGGAAGAGCCTCCTAATTCTTGTAAATCTGTGTTCCAAAATCAAAGTATTTGCTGGAGAAAAGGTATAAGTTTTCAATATCCAGCATGTTCCGCCTCCCCTAAGCCCAAGCAAACTACCAGCTGCAACATCCAATTTGATTCCTGCATTCTGTTTCCCCATTCCCCTAAAAATAGCACCTTTATCTATTGGCCCTGAAAATTAACTCTTTTCCTGGCTTCCAGGCAGTGTTTGACATAGATAGGAACTCTGAGCTTCCTAAAGCTTCCTGTGGTTTTTAAATTGCTGCTGTGTTACTGTTTTTCCCACTTACTCCATATTCCAACGGGAGATATAACCTGCAGATATCCCTATTCCAAAAAAAGGATGCAATACACAAGGATAGGGAAAAACCTGCAAGTGTAACTCTTAGAATTCTAGTTAAAATTTGAATTAAAAAAAAATTGACAGAGCATTTATTAAGTCTGGAAACTGTTTAGGCAACCAAACAGTTTTGTGCCATAGCTGCTTTGTATCTGTGAGGAGGCCTATGTGCCTAGAAATTTAATAAGCTATTTTTAGCTGCCCTTTAGATTAACCAAGGCCGCCGTTCGATCAGTTCTACCCAAGGCCTACAAGAAGTTCATGACGCCAAACGCTTAACCGCGCTGCACACAGTGCTGACGTTTGTTTTCTGCTCTTTAAGTGAAAAGCATCAACGTTAAGAATATGAACATTGAACGTTTCTGAAAATTAAGTTTTCAGAAATTTTAAAAACACTTTTTAATAGGTAATATATGCATTTGGTTAATCCAAGCTATTAAAAGTAAATCTCCCATCCCCACTTTTTCTTTTAAAAAAGGTCTTTAATGTGGTAAAGTATATATAACATAACATTTACCATAAAATTCACCATTTTTAAGTATACAGTTGAGTATTATTACATACATTCATAATGTACAACCATCAATACCACCCATCTCCAGGACGTTTCATCTTATAAAACTGAAATCCTGGGCCCGTTAAAGTAATCATTGTAATCTCCTCTATTTCCAGCCTCTGGCAACCACCATTCTACTTTCAGTCTCTATGAATTTGATTGACTACTGTTAAGTACCTTATGTAGGTAGAATCAAAGTATTTGTCTTTTTGTGACTGACTTATCTTTATCCTTTGATGCACAATTTTTAAAAAATTTTCCTGTATTTTTTCTTTTGTTGCCTGTGCCTTTGGTGTCACATCCATTAAATCATTGCCAAATCCAGTGTCATTAAACTTGGGCCTTGTGTTTTCTTCTAAGGGTTTTATGTAGTTTTAAGTCTTACCTTTAGTTCATGGATCCATTTTGAGTTAATTTTTGTATATGGGGTTAGGTAGGAGTCCAACTTCATTCTTTTGCATGTGGATAGCCACACTCTTCAGGGCCATTTGTTGAAAAGACTGCCATTTCCGCATTGAATAAACTTGATACCATCGTCCAAAATCATGTGACTTAGTGTGGTGAGGGTTTATTTCTGGGCTGTCTATTCATTTCTATTGGTCTATATATCTGTCTTTATACCAGCACCACACTATTTTAGTTATTATAGCTTTGTAGTAAGTTTTGAAATCAAGTATGGGTCCTCCAGTTTTCTTTTTCAAGGTTGTTTTGGCTGTTCAGAGTCCCTTGAGATTCCATATGGATTTTAGGATGAGTTTTTCTATTTGTGCAAAAATTGTTGTTGAGATTTTTATAGAGATTATATTAAATTTGTATATCACGTTGGGTAGTATGAACATCTGAACAATATCAAATCTTCTAATCCATGAACATGGTGTATTTACCATTTATGCCTTTAATTTCTTTCAGCAGTGATTTGTAGTTTTCATTGTAGAAGTCTTTAGTCTCCTGGGTTAATTCTCAAGTATTTTATACATTTTGATGTTATTATAAATGGAATTGTTTTGTAATTTTCTTTCCAGATTGTTCATTGTTTACGTATAGAAATGCTCCTGACTTTTCTGTGTTGGCTTTGTATCTGCTACTTCGCTGAATTTATTCATATAGTCCTACCAGTTTTTGTGTCAATTCTTTATAGAGTTTTTTTGTTTAAGCTTATTTTTATTTATTTTGAGAGAGAGAGAGAGAGAAAGAGTGCATGCATGAGCAGGGGAGGGGCAGAGAGAGAGAGAGAGAGTGAGAATCCCAAGCAGGCCTCACCCTCAGTGCGGAGCCTGACATGGGGCTCAATCCCACAGCTGCAAGATCACGTCCTGAGCCAAAATCAAGAAGCGGATGCGTAGCCAACTTAGCCACCCAGGCGCTCCTAGAATTTTTAATATAAAAGATCATATCAACTGCAAACAGAGATAATTTTACTTCCTTTCCAGTTTGGATGCTTTTTTTTTTTTTAAGATTTTTAATGTTGATTTATTTTGAGAGAGACGTGGCACGAGTGGGGGAGGGGCAGGGGCAGAGGGAGACACAGAATCCGAAGCAGGCTCTAGGCTCCAGGCTCCAAGCTGTCAGCACAGAGCCCGACATGGGGCTCGAACCCACGAGCCATGAGATCATGACCTGAACCGAAGCCAGACGCTCAGCCAACTGAGCCACCCAGGCGCCCCATCAGTTTGGATGCTTTTTATTTCTTTGTCTTGCCTACTTGCTTTGGCTTGAATATCCAGATGCTGTTAAATAGAAATGGTGAATGCAGACAGCCGTGCCTTGTTCCTACTCTTAGTGGAAAACTTTCCAGTCTTTTACCATTGAGTATGATGTTTACTGTGGGTTTTTCATATATGGCCTTTACTATGTTGAGGTAGTTTTTTTCTATCCCTAGCTTGTTGAGTATTTTTTTCATGAAAGGATATTTAATTTTGTCAAATGCTTTTTCTTCAATTAAGGTAATTATGTAGTTTTCCTCATTCTGTTAAGGTATATTACGCTGGTTAATTTTCATTGTGTTGAATCATTTTTGCATTCCAGGAATAAAGCCCACTTTGTCATTGTGTATAATCCTTTTAGTATGTTGCTGAGTTTGGTTTACTAGTATTTTGTTGAGGATTTTTGCATCAGTGTTCGTAAGGATTATTTTTTTGTAATATTTATTTATTTTTGAGAGAGAGGGTGGGAGAGGGGCAGACAGTGGGGAGACAAAGGATCCAAAGCTACAACAGAGAGCCTGGTGTGGGGCTTGAACTCACAAACCGAACCACAAGATCATGACCTGAGCCAAAGTCAGATGCTTAACCAACTGAGCCACCCAGGCACCCCTCATAAGGATTATTGTTCTGCAGTCAGTGTCTTTGTCTGGCTTTGGTATCACAGTAATGCTGGATTCATAAAGTGAGTCAAGAAGAGCTCCCTACTTTTCAATTTTTGGGGAAAAGTGTTGGTATTGGTATTAGGTATGTAAATGTTTGGTGGAATTCACCCATAAAGTCATCAGGTCTAGAGCTTTTATTTGCTAGTAGATTTTTGATTACTGATGAAATCTCCTTACTAATTATAGAGCTATTCAGATACTCTGTTTCTTCATGACTTAGTCCTAGTAGGTTTTATGTTTCTAGGAATTTATTTCATCTAGTTCATCCAACTTGTTTGCATATGATTTTTCATAGTACTCTTCTTTTTATTTCTGAAGTAGTAGTAATGTCCCCAATTTCATTTCTGATTTATGGAATTTGAGTCTTTCTTTTTTTCTAATCCATCTAGCTAAAAGTTTGTCAATTTTGTTCATCTTTTCAAAAAACCAATGTTTAGTTTCAGTGATTTTTTTTTTCTATTGTTTTTCTATTCTGTATTTCAATTATCTTAAATCTCTTATTTCCTTCTATAAGCTTTGGGTGTACATTTTCGTTTTTTGGTTCCTTAAGTTGTAAGGTTAAGATATTGATTTAATTCTCCTATTTTTTAATGTATTTATTGCTATATACTTCTTCTGTAATACTGTTACAGTATTAAAAGAATGGTGTTCTTTAAGTTTTGATACGCTGTATTTTCATTTTTATTCATCTCTAAGTATCTTCTAATTTCCCCTGTGATTTTTTTCTTTGGCTGATTGTGTTAATTTCCACAAATTTGTGACTTTTTTTCAAGTTTTACTTCTGTTATTGATTTCTTTAAAAAAAAATTTTTTTTTTAACATTTATTTATTTTTGAGACAGAGAGAGACAGAGCATGAATGGGGGAGGGTCAGAGAGAGGGAGACACAGAATCTGAAACAGGCTCCGGGCTCTGAGCTGTCAGCACAGGGACCCGATGCGGGGCTCGAACTCACGGACCGCGAGATCGTGACCTGAGCCGAAGTCAGCGCTCAACCGACTGAGCCACCCAGGCACCCCCTGTTATTGATTTCTAACTTCATCTTGTGATTAGAGAAGATATTTTGTATGGCATCTTTTTAAATATATTGAGACTTATTCTTTATGGCCTAACATATGGTTTGTCCTGGAAAATTCCTGTGTGTGCTTGAAAAGATACATATTCAGTTGTTGGGGAGCAAGTGCTATATGTCTGTTAATCTAGTTGGTTTATTGTGTTGTTTTAAGTCCTTTATTTCCTTACTTACCTTCTGTCTGGTTCTACCCATTATTGAAAATAGATATTGAAGTCTCCAACTATTATTATAGAACTGTTTTTGGGGCACCTGGCTAGCTCAGTCGGAAGAGCATGCGACTCTTGATCTCAGAGTCAGAGTTCACGCCCCATGTTGGGTACAGAGATTTTTTAAATAAATAAAACTTAAAAAAGAAAGAAAGAAAGAAATGTATTTCTCCCTTCAACTTTTTTCAGTTTTTCCTTCATATATTTTGTTAGTCTGTTACTAGATGCATAAATGTTTATAATTGTTATATCTTGATGTATTGAACCTTTTATTAAAGACTGTTTTGTCTGGTTTTAGAGCCACCTTTGCTCTTTTTCAGTTATTATGTGCATGGAATATCTTTTTCTGTCTTTTCACAATCAGCCTATTTGTATCTTTGGTTATACTGTGAATCTCTTGTAGACAACATATAGTAGAATCATATGTTTTATCCATTCTGCCAAATGTAAATGGGGCGCCTGGGTGGCTCAGGCAGTTAAGCATCTGACTCTTGATTTTCGGCTCAGGTCATGATCTCACAGGTCATGAGATGGAGCCCTGCGTCTAGCTATGTGCTGATAGCATGGAGCCTACTTGGGATTCTCTCCAAAAATAAATAGATAAACATTAAAAAAAAAAAAAAATAGTTACAAGGAGGAACTTCTTTCATTTTGTTATTTATTTTTTACATGCATTATAGCTTTTTGGTCTCATTTCCTGTATGTTACAGTCTTCTTTTGTGTTTTATTTCCTTTTTTGTAATGAAACATTTCAAATCCTTTCTCATTTCCTTTTGTGTATATTCTATAGCTATCTTCCTTTTGATTACCATGGGGATTACATTTAACATCCCAGTTATAGTGCTTTGATTTGAATTTATACCAATTTAACTTCAATGGCATACACAGACTATGCTCCTTTGACAGCTCTGTCCCTAACCCTTTCAGTTGTTGATAGCACAAAATTGTCTTTATATATGTGCGGTTGGCGGGTTAAGGTTAAGAGTTAGAGAGGGAGTCAACATACCATCAAAAGTACCTTGGAACATGTCTAACTCGGGGTCTAGTAGAAGTGGCAAGAATTTGCCTAGTGGATCCAATACAATATGTAGTATTGGGATTTACAGATGTAAGGAAAATGTAACCATGGAGCAGCTGAGACAAAAGAAAATGGCCGACTTGGAGCATGAATGAGAACTAGCTCCAATGGAGCCTGAAGTGGGGGAGAGACTTAAGTAAAAGGAGCTCATGTTTCAGCAGCAATAGCTGATAGTTCAGCTGGAGTTGGAAATGCAAGAAAATGAACAGGAGAACTGTAGAGAGCTCAAGAACAATTAGAGAAGGAGATGAGAATGTGTATAGAAAATAAGAGTGGGGGCGCCTGGGTGGCGCAGTCGGTTAAGCGTCCGACTTCAGCCAGGTCACGATCTCGCGGTCTGTGAGTTCGAGCCCCGCGTCAGGCTCTGGGCTGATGGCTCGGAGCCTGGAGCCTGTTTCCGATTCTGTGTCTCCCTCTCTCTCTGTCCCTCCCCCGTTCATGCTCTGTCTCTCTCTGTCCCAAAAATAAATAAAAAACGTTGAAAAAAAATTAAAAAAAAAAAAAAAAAAAAAGAAAATAAGAGTGAAGATGTTTCACATTCAGAGGATAGATACAGCAGCCAACCCGGAAAACACAAGTTGAAATTAATGATCTGTATGGGGCACCTCACTTGAGCAGAGTGGAAGAACATGATGAGCCAATGCTATCTGATGTTTCATTAAATGTTGATCAAGATTTATATGATCAACCAACCTGAGAAGAATAAATTTGTCTGCTTGCTTCAAGTTTTTTGTTTTAAACTGTAGAAAACAAAGTGGAGTTACAAACCATTGTTACAATAATACTTGCTTTTATAATTGCCCGTGTATTTACCTTTATTGAAGTTTTTGAGCATCTTTAAGACCAAAAAGGTCTTTGGCTAGATCTGCTATTACATCTTTTTCAGGGGCAATTTATGTTGATTTCTTTTTTTCCTCTTTGAATGGGCCATACTTTCCTGTTTCTTTGTATGCTTTGTGACATTTTTTATTGAAAACTGGGCATTTGAATCTAGTATGTAATTCTGGAAATCAGGTTCTCCCTCTACCCCTGGGTTTGCCAGATTTTGTTCATTGTTTTTATTGGGGGTGGTGTTGTTGTAGGTTCTTTCCTAAGGATCAGTCTGAGGTATAAACTTAAGGTCTTATCAGGTCTTTTCTGAGCCTGTGCCTCTCCCTGGACATGCACAGTTACTGTCACTTTTTAATTTTCCGCATATATGCAGTTGCTTTTGGATGTTGTAGTCTTTAGCATCTAATTCCCAAAAAGGAAAAAAGAAAAATGAAGGGGTGGAAAAAATGTGCTTTGGCCCTTTAAATCCCCAGGCAGTCAGGCAGGTGGAAGGAGAGGGGCTTGCAGCAGTGGGTGGAGTTGCAATAACAATAGCTACCCTCCTCTTGTCTACACCTCTGTGAACAGAAACTGAAGTCGGTGTTGATAACACGGAGAAGGGGTCCTTTGTGTCCCCTCCCATTCCCACGAGCCGTGTGCACCTTGCTCCAGGATCATGTGCACAGCTGCCTGCCTCATGAGGAGGAGGGGGATGGGTAGCTGCTAAGAGCTGAAATTGACCAAAATTAACCACAGTTTACCATCCAAGCCTTCAGTAGCCTCTGGATTTCCAGATTCTGCCACTGCAATTGTTGTCAAGGTGGGCCTGCAGATTTCTGGTGCGTCTTACTCTTCCATCCTCCTAGAATCCTCTACCCCCATCCTGGTTTTAACCTTTGGTTAAAAGTTCTTGTGATCCTGAGATATTTTTATGACTGCATGCACTATCATTGGTCCCCACCCCCACTTACTAACAGTGCCAAACCCTGCTTTTTTCATTCTGAAAACATTCCAGAGATCCTTATTAGAGTTTATATGATCTGCAACATCCTTTTCTCTTTTAATAATTTTCCACCACTCAGAATTAGCAGTTATTAACACTTCATCACATCTGCTTCCAATTTTTTTTAAATATAACATAAATTAAGCTCGCATCACCTATAACCACCTCTTATCTCCTCTCATAGACCCCTGGCCAAGGACAATCACTGTGATAAGTTTGCTACTGTGTCCTTCTAGGCTACTTCCTATATTATTTAACACACCCACAACACTGTATAATGCATGCACAGGTACACTGCCAGTCTACTCTGCATACACACACCACTGTGTATTGTTACATACATGTCTGTAATAGTCACAATACAGAGAAGTTTCTAGATATGTCTTATCACAAAGCTGGTAAGATACGAGGGTCGAGAGCCAGGCTGGCTGGGTTTCATTTCTGGCTTTTCATCTTAACGTTAGGCTAGTTACTTAGGCTCTCTGTACTTCAATTTGTTCATCTGTAAAATAAGACAGGCACTGGGTGGCTCAGTTGGTTTAGCGTCCAACTCTTGATCTCAGTTCAGGTCTTGATCTCAGGGTTGTGTGTTCAAGACCGGTGTTGGGCTCCACACCCAGCATGGAGCCTACTTAAGAAAAAAATAAAATAAGACAAAAGATAGGATCTACCTCATAGAGTTGTTATAGAGACTAAATGAGACATTCTCTGTATAGTACTTAAAATGAATACTATCTACTCAGTAACTGTTAGCATGATTATTTTGATCTTGTTCTCTGTTTTTAACTTATTTGGTATTCCTTAGTAAAAAGGATTAGTAAAATTAGTAAGAATTAGTAAAAATGAACCACATCCATTTCCCTGTTGGGGAAATTCAGGTAATTTCTAGTTTTTCACAATCACGAACTGCAGCAGTGAGCGTGTCTCCTTGTATACTGTTGTGAGAGTTTCTCTAGGCAGGCACACAGGTTCATTTGCTGGTTTGTTCTGGTGGATGATATATACAGTTAGTCTGAAGTAGGCCTGGATATGAATACTTAAATTTTCCAGGCATTTGTCACTTTTATGACATTTTCCCAGGGTATCAAACCATTCTCTCCAGCAGGTACCTAAAAAGGAAATTGCTATGTTAAAGGGTATGTGCATTGTAAGTTTTCCCAGATGAAGGTGTGCTTATTTCTGCACAGTTTTAATGACACAGTGTTAGATATAATTTATTAACATTGTATCTCATAATTTCAGTATGTATTTCACTTAGGTTAGACTGAACATCTTTTCATTTGTTATGAACTGTCTTTGTTCAGTTTTAACTTGGAGTTATACTACTAAAAATCTTTTCCACATTAAGTTCTGCAAGTTACAGTATGAAGTATGTTTTGCAAGAGACAGTGGTCCATATCAGAAATCTTTATTTTAGGGTATTTTGATTTGCTCCAGGTTGAGAACTGAGGTTCTGGGGTTACTGGGGCCCTCTCTTCATTTGCATAGATTATAATTGTTTTGTAATATTACAAAGTTTGACAGAAATAGTAAAACTACCTCTAGACCTGCACATCTAAGAGAATACCCACTAGCTACATACGGCCTTTAAATACTTAGTGTGGCCAATCTCAGCTGAGGTATGCTGTAAATGAGCAAAGCAGGTTTCAGTGACTTAGTACAAAAAAGAAGGTATGGTATCCCATTAATAATTTTTTTTGTATTACATAATGAAATGATCAAATTTGGGGTATGTTGGGTTAAATAAAACATTAAAATTTCACCTGTTTCCTTTTTTCTTTTTTGATGTAACTACTAGAAAATTTGAAATAACACGTAGCTTGCATTTTATTTCATTTAGACAGTGCTACTCTAGGCTGACTTATAAATACATTGCATAGGTTATAACTCTAGAGCTATGGTCACAGGTACATAACATGCATACTTTGTACAAAATCTCCGTTTGGACCGCTGGTTTTGAAATTGAAGTTATGAAGGGCCCCTGGGTGGCTCAGACGGTTAAGTAGCTGACTCTTGGTTTTGGCTCAGGTTATGATCTCACAGTTTGTGAGTTCGAGCCCCACATTGGGCTCTGTGCTGATAGTGTAGAGCCTGCTTGGGATTCTATCTCTATCCCCCCCCCACCCCCCACTCGTGCACACTCTCTTTCTCAGAATAAGTAAAATTTTTTAAAAATTGAAATCATGAAAGATTGAACAAGTAGTCACCAGTTGTCAGTCTACTGTCCCTGTGATCCTTCTGATCTCTGCGTTTGGCAAGTATAAAATCTCACCAGGAGAGGGGTAATGGGGAGAATGCACTGGTTATTTGACTTTCTTTAGAAACTGGCAGGAATTTTTTTCCCCCCAATATCCCTACTAGGAAGGCCCCCTGCCCTGTGTGTAAACTTTCAGGGCAGGGACCAGGTCTTCTTATCTGTATCTCTGCTTATAGTTGGTGCCTATTAAATGCTAACAGATTTTAGCCTCAGCTTTGGTTTCTGAGCAAGAGGATTTCTGAAGCACTATGCTTCATCCTTTATGATGGGGACTTTGCTACTGATCTGTTGTGCTTCATCCACTGAGATAGTGATAGAGACATAGTTTCAATTCCCCTGTCAACTGTTAAAGAAAAGGAAGCCATGAGGGTCCAAAGGAATTTCGAGAAAGTTGAGAAACCAGAACTGTGGAAAAGTCCCCTAGCACTTCCACATGGGCCTGTCCCTGTCGTTGTCAGCCGGGTATTTCAGGAAGCACTTCCCATCACACCCCTGGCAGGCCCGTCACTGAGCTGAGTATAGGGCTCATCGGAAAGAGAACATCACACTTCTCTAATCCTCAGAAGTAGAGATCAGGGCCGCTGTCTTTTTGAAAAGTGGAGAAAGGGGTGCCTGGGTGGCTCAGTCAGTTAAGCGTCCGACTCTTGATCTTAACTCACTCAGGTCATGATCTCATGGTACCTGAGTTCAAGCCCCGCATCAGGCTCTGTGCTGACAGCGCGGAGCCTGCTTGGGAGCCTCTCACTCTCTGCTCACTCTCTGCCTCTGCCTCTCTCTCTCTTTCAAAATAAGTAAACATTAAAGAAAAAAAATTTTTTTTAAAGAAAAGTGGGGAGAGGTCATTGAGTGATAATAAACTATACCTGAGAAGAGGCTTAACCTATTAGGGTTTCTCAGTTTGGACGGTTACCTACTAAGACTTCCTTTGGTTTCTCTTTAGGGGCAAGCTGTGTGTGATTGATTGGAAGACATCGGAGAAACCAAAACCTTATATCCGAAATACGTTTGACAACCCGCTGCAGGTAGTGGCCTACGTTGGTGCCATAAATAATGATGCCAACTACAGCTTTCAGGTCAGGACACTGCACCTCTGCTTATGTAAAGCCTTGGTCAATGCTTATGTATGGCCATTTAACTCCTTATGATTTTTATTCTGTTTGTGTCCCACTGTTTACTCCATTCCTTGTCCTTTTACCACCTTAAGAAGCACTTCCCTCTGTTCCTGAGCTTTCTGTCATTGCTAATAGTGCTTTAGTGTTTACAGTCCATTCTTGGATATCTTATTTGTCATCTTTGTGTTCTTATGTATCCTGATACAATCTTTCATCAACCCATCTTCAAAACCGTTAGGAGATATTATTGTAGATTGTTTTGTTCTGAGTTTGCCCTGAAGCAAGACAGAAATGAACATCAACTCTGGCCCTACCGTATAAATACTGGAACTGGCCTGTGTTTCTTCCTAGGTTCAGTGTGGCTTAATTGTGGTTGCCTACAAGGATGGATCCCCTGCTCACCCCCATTTCATGGACACTGAGCTCTGTTCCCAGTACTGGGCCAAGTGGCTTCTTCGACTAGAAGAATATACCAAGAAGGAAAAGAACCAGAATATTCAGAAACCAGATTAGAGGACAGGACACTGTTTGGGAACATTCAGTAGTTCCTCACAGTTTGGGAAGATACACTGTTGTTTACTGTAGAGATGTGACAGGATCTAAGAGCTTCATTACACAAGTGGAAGTATTTGTTGAAATGTAGTACAGCCAAAAAGATTGAAAAGCCAGAAGAGTTTAGATTTTAAAGGTTGGACTTGAGCATATAAAAAAAAAGCACAAGGAAGTAAGGTCTGTCACTTACCTGGAAAAGGGCAAGCAGGACTCACACAGCATTGGTGTCCCTTGGACTCCCCCAGCAAACTTTCTGTTATCCCAAGGAGGATGCCCAGTCTTTGAATTGAGATTGAAGAGGGCGAGGCTTGATGTGCAAGAAGTTCCCCCAGGGTACCCTGGGAGGGAAGGGGCCACACGCCCCCAGGCTATGTGTGGGGTGGGGGGAACTTGCATCAGCCAACTCCTACTGCCAGTGCAGCCTCCTAAAACTGGTTTTATATATTGAAGTTTTCTTTTTTTTTTTTTTTTTTTTTTTTTTAATTTATTTTTAAGACAGAGACAGAGCATGAGCAGGGAAGGGGCAGAGAGAGGGAAACACAGAATCTGAAGCAGGTTCCAGGCTCTGAGCCAAAGTCGGACGCTCAACTGACTGAGCCACCCAGGCGCCCCTGAAGTTTTCTATATATTTCATTTGGGGAAAAAAAGCTTCCTTTTAACTTTTTTGGAAAATAAATATGTGAGTCCTTAGCCTCAAATAAGCATTGCTCTCTGGGAAGATGGAGCATCATTGCCAGTCCCCCCTAGCATACACTAAATAACTCCCACAGGTATCCAGACCCCAGTCTGAGATGCGTAACTATAGATATTTTAGTAGCTTTATCCTGGTTTGAGTCAGTGAACCATGTGCACAGAGAAAAAGTATCATTTATGAGATTTTTCAGCTAGGGAGAACAATAATCTAATTTTTCTGTGTTTGATAAGTAATAAAAATTATTAGTTGTCACTGGGATCAGGAAACTTGAATAAATGGCCAGTGTAGCTTTGGGGGAAGGTTCCCTGTTTTATGGGATGGGTTAGCATTTGAGTGACAGCTGTGGTCTTAAAATAATAGGGTGCTACAATCACTTTTTTCTTAGCTGTTAATTGTAAGAAATAAAATACAAGATGTGAGTAAAGTAATGAAGCTTTTGTTTCTGTTTCTTTTTATTTAGATTTGTGTGTTTCTAGAGTAATTTCATAAACCTGGAAATTGTTTAGATTTGGTTTTAGAAGTTCAGAAATCACAATTTTTTTTTAGGTTTAATTATTTATTTTGAGAGAGCACGAAAGGGGTAGAAAGAGGAGAGAGGGAATCCCAAGCAGGCTCCGCACTGTCAGCGCAGAGCCAGGGTCCGAACTCACAAACTGCAAGATCATGACCTGAGCCGAAGTCAAGGGTTGGACGCTTAACTGACTGAGTCACCCAGGCGCACCCAAAATTCACATGTTTGCTACTGGCTCAGTAGCTTTGGTATGTGTTCTCTGTAAGTGCACACAAGAAGGAGGTGCTGTCCACCATGGTCACCTGGCAAGGAAAGTAAGGTTCAGGTAGGAGAGAGGAGGGTTGAGGGAGACCTTTCACTGACTCTGTACACCTCTGCATTCTTTCCAAGCAGCAGATATTCATGTAGCCTGTCATTTCCAAAATGAAAAATCAAGTGAGATAATTAAAAGTTGTAACAGATTTTGCCACCCTGTGAGACCAGGGCCCAGCAAGACTTCATTTTAATACAGTTCTCTTCGGTTACTATAAATGCACCTTGGACCTGACACTTTGCATCAAGAGTCTCCCGAGCTAATGGCACAAAGAGTTCCATGAAAGACTCAGAGTCTGACCAGGCACACGGTTCTATGAGAACAATGAGGGTTGATCCCTGGGCAGGCTTCCCTGAAAAAACCAGGGACACACCAGTTCCTCACTACAATCCTAATATTCCTCAGATGTCACTACTTCAAGAAGTCGCAGTCCTCTTGAGAGGGAAATGTCAATGAAAAGTTGTTTTCCCCACTAACACATAGGAGGAGAAAGCCAAATCTGCGTTTCTTAACTAGATAATTTTTCAAGAATTACCATCTATGGGGGCACCTGGGTGGCTCAGTCGGTTATACAGCCAACTCTTGATTTTGGCTCAGGTCATGATCTCACCGTTTGTGACTTTGAGTCCAGCGTTAGGCTTCGCACTTAACAGAGTGGAGCCTGCTTGGGATTCTCTCCCCCTCTCTCTGCCCCTCCACTACCTGTGCATGCTCTCTCTCTCTCAAAATAAATAAACTTAAAAAAAAAAAAATTACTATGTATGTTACTGAACTGTGGATACCACTTGTTCCCCTAAGTGATATGGCATATTTAACTCCAGTGAAATGAAACAAGATTTGTGATGAGGGATTCTCTGATTGAGGATGCTTAAAATATTTTTAAAAGGAGGTATAAATTGCTTTTGTGAGGAGGCTTCCTTACAGTACAGGACACAGTATTAGTCTTTGGCTTTGAGACAATCCATTAGGTTCAAAGCTACCCACATAGCCTTCTCCTCCGTAATTTACATTCTTAGTGCACTCAGCTGCTGACAAAAGGTCCATGCTGGCACTAAAAACCAATTTTCAAATCTTTCTAAAATTATGCCTTCTGCCCTCCCCGTCCCCACCCCCAGACCTGGCCTCTTGCTCGGAGCCATTATTCCTGTTTAATCTGAGAGCATTAACCTCTATAAACCTATTATAGTTCTAGGAAAACTTGTCAACATATGACCTGTGGTTTCATATGTGTTGACTCTGGTAAATACAGGAAGAGGGTTAGTTGTAAGTCATTGTGTTTCTAGGTAACCAGTTTGCCTACTGGCTTTAAATGGAGTTGGAGGGAGGTAATTTGTTGGAATCACTGTGTCTTTCCACCTGAGCAATTAAACATTTGATTATAACCTGCCCTCCGCCCCCCTCCCCCCACCCCCCACAAGAAACAGTGAAGCAAGGGAATAGTTTGAACTTTAAAAGAAACACTTCAGGGGCACCTGGGTGGCTCAGTTGGTGGAGCGCCCGACTCTTGGTTTCGGCTCAGGTGGTGATCTCATGGTTCGGGAGATGGAACCCATGAGGGGCTTTGCGCTGACAGCAAGGAGCTTGCTTGGGATTCATTCTCTCTCTCTCTCTCTTCTCTCTCTCTCTCTCGCTGCCCCTCCCCCGCTTCATGCACACACACTCTCAAAATAAACTTAAAGAAAAAAAAATGTTTTAAATAAAAGAAGTTGTTTGGAGCTGGCGCCCTAAAGAGAACCGCTGTCTTAAATCAATCGCTAAGTACAAGTTAGAACTGACTCTCCCTGTCTCCCTCTTCCCTCCCCTCTTTCCAGCCTCAGAGTCCTGCACCTTAAGCAAAAACCATATGCTGCTGCCGCTGGAAGTCTCACCTTCGGACCTCTTAGGTGATTTCTACTCTAGAAGGGAGCTTGAGAAAAGCTCTCTGGGGAGATGTCCCTGATGGAGGAAAAGGTTTGTGTGGTGGCCTGACAACAGCAGTTATCAGGCTTGAGGATTGCATTTGTAAAGATCCAATCATAAAAAATGATATTCTGGATCAGGCTAGGCTTTGAGCTTTTGCCTCTTTGCTCGAGACAGGTAGGTTAGAGAGAAAGAAAATAACAGGGCATTACAGATGAATTTAAAAGCCCTTGTCTTTTTGTTCCCCAAATCCCATTTAACCTTGCCCCTGAGACACCGTCGTAAATTTGGTATATACCTTTCCGGTGTGTCCTTTTATAGTTTTACTCCCCTTGTTGGTCTCAATGAATAATATACAGTTTTGCTTCCTCGTTTTGATTTTTGCTTACTTTATCTCAGCATTTGATTTTGAGATGCGTACTGGTTGACCGCTTCTAGGTCTAGTGCATGGCTTTAACGGCTCTGCAGCATTCCCTCGTGCTTTATTGTCTCTTAACGCACTGTTTAGGCTAACGAACACTGCTGCAGTGGATTCCCTCCTATATGTGTGTGGTGTGTGTTTCCGGGTGCACACGAGGCACGTGCAGTGTAGTGGAAGCAGGGCAAAGGTTTGGGCTCTCCCACTTAATAGCTCTGTAACCTCGATCAAGGTGCTTGACCTTTGTGTGCCTGGATTCCTCCTTGGTAAGTTGTGGGGGGTGCGCGGGGACGGGAGAGTTGTAAGGAGCAAATGAGGTAAGCACTTAGGGCAGGGCCTGGCACACAGTGGGGACAAAGTAAACGTTAGCCGTCATCGTCATAATCAGATGATCAAATCTCCGTGTGTCGTGGCTGGGTCACATAATGTGCACAGCATGAACATTACCGCCAAATTCCTCCAAAATAGTGCTATCAACTCACTCTTCCGGTGCTTTCTGAAATTCCCTGCTGTCCCACACATTCACTAACCCAAGAGTTTTAGGACTTTTTTGTGCCAACATGATGGGGTGAGAATAGTTTTTATTTTGAACAGCGTTATTGTTTGAATAAAATTTGCTTTAAAGCGGGGTTGCCATCTAGTGGTGGGAAAAGCAGGCTGCAGTTATGTGGCACAAGCCAAATACCGGTGAACCTACCTGTATCTTGGGGTTAATTTAGGCATTTGCATCACTACCACAGGTCTAGTTGGAATTGAGGCAACTGTGTGAGGGTTCTTCTTTTATCTTTCCCCGCTTTTAAGCAGCTCGTGATTTTTCTCCTCATCTTCCCCGGCACAGCAACATGGAGACCTGTCTGTGCAACCCCGTGCGCGCGGCCTCACAGCCCAATGAATCTGGGTCACTGGCTCAGAAAAGAGGAGTGAGATAAATTAGGAACGAGGCTATTTACAAACTGGCCGGAGACTGTGGCTCCCAGCAGGGCAGGCTTTCCTTGAGCGATCCTAACCTCCCCCCTGGGCAAGTGGTCAAGTAAGCGCCTGCATCAGACTCCTTCCCTCAAACCACCACAGAGGGCTGACCAGGGTCCCAATTATCGCCCTTCCAAATCAGGCACTTGGACCGTCTGCTGTGAAGACTTTTAAAATCATAGCCTACAAAGATTTAAGAGCGTGTGACAATGTTAGTGGTTAATCATCAAAGGCATAGGTACATTTTTAAAGATCTGTACAAAAATGTTCCATGAAAGATAAAGGTATAAATAAAGCAATGTTACTGAAAGGTTCTATAACCTTAGTCAGGCATTTAATCAAGTACTGTTACTAAATTAATGGGATATTAAAAGAAAAAGTCTCAACAAGCAGCATAGGTCAGCTGTGATTAGAAACAGCCACTCGGGCTGATCTAGACTGTCCCTTAGCAGCAGGCTCGTGCCCATTTCCTTAAAAAAAAAAATTTTTTTTTTTTTAATGTTTGTTCATTTTTGAGAGACAGAGAGAAAGAGAGTGCAAGCAGAGGCGGGGCAGAGAGAGAATCCGAAGCAGGCTCCAGGCTCTGAGCTGTCAGCACAGAGTCCAACGCGGGGCTCAAACTCACAAACGGCGAGATCATGACCTGAGCCGAAGTCGGATGCTTAACCACCTGAGCCACCCAGGTTCTCCTGGCTCATGCCCATTTCTAAGCTGTTACTTTGCGAATGCCTTTGCCTCAAATAACTTCCCTTCCTCCCTTTGTTCAGCCAGATCTTAATTTTCTAAGTGTTCGGGTCTAAACCCAATCCTCCCTCAAGTCTTCCCAACTCTGCAAGAAAGAAGATGCTGTGGTGTCGAAAGCAGGGGCCTCAGCATCAGGCAGACACCGAATCCGGCCTGCTGCCTGTTTCTGTACAGTCTGTGAGCTGAGGACTGTTTTCACATTTGAAATGTTTGACGGGTGTCTGGGTGGCTCAGTCAGTTAAGTGTCTGACTTCGGCTTGGGTCACGATCTCACGGGTTTTGAGTTCGATCCCCATTGGGCTCTGTCCTGACAGCTCAGAGCCTGGAGCCTGCTTCGAATTCTGTGTCTCCCTCTCCCTCTGCCTCTCCTCCACTTGTGGTCGGTCTCTCTCAAAAACAAATAAAATGTAAAAAAAAAAAAAAATTGTTGAAATGTTTGAAAAAAGTCACAAGCAGACTAGTGACACAAGAAAATTATAAAAATTCTAAATTCATTGTCTAAAAATAAAGTGTTATTGGAACACAGCGACACCCACTTGTTTTTATATTGTTTGTGGCTGCAGAGTTAAGTATTTGCAACAAAGGCTGTAGGACCTGCAAAGTGTGAGGTATTTGTTATCTGGGCTTTTACAGAAAATGTTAGCCATCCCCTGGTCTGGATGAGAGAGAGCTGATGGTGGCTTGGGCAAGAGAGGTGGCAGGAAATGCCGGCAAGAGCCAGATCCGAGATATACTTTGGGACCCTTGCCTGGCCATTTGGATGAGCAGGGTGAGGACAAAGTATAAATGAAGGGTAGCTCCTGGGTTCGGGGCTTGAGCAGGTGGGTGTCATTTGCTAGAATGGGAAAGACGAGAGAGAGAACAAACCAGGTGAAATCCTAGCTCTTCCCCTTGCCGACAGCATCATTAGCTCACTTTGCTGTTACAAATCACCCCAAAATTAGCGGCTTCAAACTTATTTCTCCTGAGTCCGAGGACAAGCTTGGCACTTCTGGTCTGGGGACCGAGCTGAGGTCGATCTAGGGTAGCTCAACATCAGCCGGGCCTCGGAGATGCCTGGCCCTGCACCTCCCATCCTCCAGTGGGCTAGCCTGGGCTCGCTCAGAAGGCAGTGCTGGAAGGGGTTCCCAGGAGCTGCAAAAGAACAAGCCCCAGTGCACTGTGCTTTTCAAGCCTGTCTGGGTCACATTCACTGAAGCCCCAGTTCTCAGGAGGCGGGGGGCCGTTAATTCCACTCATCACTTCTTGACGAGAAAAGCCAAAAAGTCACACTGCAAAGGGGTGTGGATCCAGGGAAGGGAAGAACTGGGGGCATGTTTACAATCTACCGTGCTGATGGTATGACTCAGGCAAGTTACCCAAAGTCTTTGGGCCTTGGTTTTCTCATCTGTAAATAGGCAAGGCAACGACTTCATAAAGTTTTTATAAGGATTAGAAATAACAAATGTAGGGGTGCCTGGGTGGCTCGGTGGGCTAAAGTGTCTGACTTGATTTCAGCTCAGGTCATGATCTCATGGTCGTGAGATCCAGCCCTGCCTCTGGCTCTGCTGCGGAGCCTGCTTGGGATTCTCTGTCTCTGCCCCTCCCCCACTTACCCACACGGGCACACACACTGCTCTCTCTCCCGCTGTCTCAAAAATAATTGTTAAAAATAACAAATGTAAAGTTTGTGGCATATAACAGATATTCAATAGTAACTGTTTTATTATGATAACGATAATGATCAAGTTTAATAATCTCTACTAGGGACTAGTATTTCCTAAACTTCACTCTTGTGCCAGGATTTTGGCCATGTTTGAGGATCACTGAGGTTCTTATTTAGGCCAGATCTGAGGCCTCTTTGTTAGAAGAGGGTCTTCAAGAAAAAGTTGCCAAAGAAAACCTGACGTTTTCTTCTCCATATAACCAGCAGGATAGAAGACTTTGACCGCGTGCTAACACTTTCACCAGTGTTCTCTCCACAGCAGCACATAAAATGTGCAGTACAGAAACGGTCTGAAGTCATTTAGGAAACACGAGGCCAGACCAGAGACAGGAGGAGAGAATCGCTTCCCACCCTCATGAAGGCCCAGGAGACCTCTGAAGGGTAGGAAGAGGAGGGAGAGAAAAGGGACGTTTGGGGGACCCTGGGTTCCTCAACTGAAGAACGTAGTTAGGATCATCATACCTGCCTCACTGAGTTGCTGTAAGAACTAATCAAGGGCCTGTAAATCACAGTGCTTCTCAGTCTATAAAGTAGTATATAAATGGGGCAGATTATGAGAATATTCCCTGAGGCTAGGCATAAAGAAGTGCACAAAGAGGCGGGCCATAGAGGAAGGGAGAGGTCGCTCACTAGCCGCTGGGACAGCTTACAAGATGTTGGCACACTCCCCTCCCACGAGGTCTTCAAATCCCAGCCAGTTGTAGGACATGAGTTGGGGAGACAGGGCCAGTGGCCTCTCCAACCACCTTCCAGCTCCAGGACCCTCTGATTTGTCACCAGGGCCATCAGCCAGCTCTCCCTCCTAGCCTGGCACCTCAGGTGTTACTGAACATGTGGGACTGAGAGGTCTCCGCCTGCTTCTGCGCCGTGTAGCTTTCCGTGCTGAACGCCCGGGAAGAGTTTGCTAGTGAGGAATCCCACGTGTCCAGCCTCACAGAAGGCAGCCGCCATGTGAGCGCAGTTCTACACGTATGTAACCCTGCATTCATATCTGCTCTCAAGCCCCCACTCATCTTCCCTGCTCTGCAAAGGTTCCCGGTACCCTCAGCGGTGATCTGCGTCTTGCGGCATTTGACACAGGCCTCTGCACCCCTGTTCACCTCATCTACTGTCTAACCATCTCCCCTACTAGGCTACGAGCAAGGATCTGGTTTAATATGCCCTCTGCTCCACGCCTGGGTGGCTCAGTTGGCTAAGCATCCAACTCTTGACTACGGGGCTCAGGTCATGATGACACGGTTTGTGAGTTTCAGCCTCGCATCGGGCTCCGCGCAGACAGTGCAGAGCCTGCTTGGGATTCTCTCTCTCTCTCTCTCTCTCTCTCTCTCAAAATCAATAAATAAAAACTTAAAAAAGTCCTCTGCCCCAGTGCTAGCACAGCACCCGACTGGGGCAGACGACAGACAGGGCTGGTTGGTGGAGCGAACCCTCTCTCGCCCCACCCATACACCCTCAGCACTTAACTGTTCCACATGACGGTGCAGTGGACTGAATGTTTGTGTCACTCCGAATTCACACGTGGAAGCCTTAATCCCAATGTGATGGTATTTGGAGGCCGGGTCTCCAGGAGGTGATTAGGTCACGAGGGTGGAGACCTATGAGTGGAATTATTAGTGCCCTTCTAGGAAGAAGCCAGAGAGCCAGCTTGCCGTCTTCCCACCATGTGAGAATATGAGATCGATGGCAGTCCGCAACCAGGACTCGGGCGTTCACTAGAACCTGGCCATGCCGGCACACTGATCTTGGACTTCCAGCCCCCAGAACTGTGAGGAATGAATTTCCATAGTTTATAAGCCACCCAGTCTACGGTGCGTTGTTAGAGCAGCCTGAACTAAGCCAGATGTCTCCTAGGAAGCTGAGAGCTGCCTGAAGGTTCTGTCCAGCGGCAGGGCAGGCTGAGGTTCCATGGAGGAAGTCCCCTGCAGCCACTCTCAGCCAACAGGAGAAACACAGGAGTTGGTGGATGAACAGCGCCGCCTCCTCACACCACAGGTGGGACAGCCCTGTCGAGGTCACTTGCTCACTGACACACCCCGTTGTTGCCTTTCTTCTCTCCCCTATCTCACCTCCTCACCACCCTGTCACATTCCCTGGGGCCAAATAACTACTGTCTCAGGGTCTGCTTCTGGGACAGTTGGTGAGTTGGTTGATTGGATGTAGCTAAGGATGCTTAGCAGCAAAGAAAGAAATGGAAGCCAGCTTGCCCGCTGTCCCTTAGCACATGCTGCCGCTTCCGCAGTGTCTAGACTACGTTGGAGCACGTGCACAGCCAACAGCTCTGGCACAGGAAAAAGCACTTCTCAGCTGTCCCCACCATCCTGCTATTTGTCATCCCATCCATCTGCTGTCCCCACGAAACGCTCACCCACGTCAGCTAAAATGGTGCACTGGGCTTGGAATCAGTTGGGAAAATGTCAGGCCGGTGGAAGAGAGGGGGGAACCGAAATAGCAACTGTGCGGACCATGGGGACCACACAAATCTGCCCCTTCACCTGGAAGGCACTCCTGGGGAGTTGTCACGGAGAAGGGGGTGCAGGTGGGCCCTGGGAATCAGGAGGAGCGGGGGCAGGGCCCTACGTTCTTCCTCCTGGCACCCGGGTGCTCTTTGCCCCTTCCTAAGCCTGGCTTAGTGTCAGGTACTGCTTCCTGCCCCCTCTTCGGGGACACAGGGCGCTCCCCAAACACAGAACTGGATCTGCTTAAAGTTGCTGTTTATGTGTAAACGTTCGGCTTACTTTTCCAATCAGCATTCCATGTAGAAGACGTGTAGGTCTCAGGCCCAAGGTCAGTGGCAGGAGGTACCGCATGGAACAGTGTGTGCCTTTATGAGCTGGGGATTGGCTGTTTTCTTCTCAGAAGAAAAGGGTCCTTCTGAAACCAAGGCTATTTTGATCGTAGAAGAGTGGCTATTTATTATATCCATTCAACACGTTCATTCATTGTTATTCATTCATTCAAGAGTTACTCATACACTTGAGTGCCTGTTACGAGCTGGGCACTGTCCTGAGCTCCGGGAAGGAAGCAGTGAGCAGAACAAAGACGATTCCCCCACCTTATGGAGATTACAGTCCGGTGGGAGAGATGGTGATAAACAAACTCATGTATGTATCAGTGTCCAGAAACTTGAAATGCAGTGAAGCAAAAGCAGAAGAGAGGAAACAGAAGGGTGCTACAGCTTGAGTGGTCAGGGAGTGTCCCAGGATCTACAGCTGCGTGACAAAGCACCTCAAGATGACTGTTGTTTTAACAACCATCATTTTATGATCTCCTGAGATTCTGTGGACTGACTGGGCCCGGCTGGGGGGGTTCTGTTCCCCACAGGTTTTCGCTGGGGCTGCAGTCGGCTGAGGCCTCACTGAGCAGAAATATCCAAGACGCCCCACTCATGTGTCTGGCGTCTTGGCCGGGACAGCAAGGAGGCTGGGCTCTGCTGGAATGTCGGGACAGGTGGTCCCTTTCCCTGTCCAGGTGGCCTGTCCAGATGGCCCTTGCACATGGCCTCTCCAGCAGAGTGGCCAGACTTCTTCCATGGCAGCCCAGGGCTCCCCAAATTCAAAACGAGAAGCTGCCAGGCCATCTTATGGCTCAGGCCCAGAGTTGGCACAGCCTCACTCCTGGCATTCTGTTGGTTCAAGTGGGTCACAGGGCCAGCATATACTCAGTGTGTGCATGCAAGGGACTGCACAGGGCAGTGGGCCCTGGGAGGCAGGGCTCACTGGGGGCCAGCCACCCAGAAGGCCTCACTGATTGTGTGACATCTGAGCAGAGACCAGCATCAAGTGGAGGAGTGATATGGCGTGATCTGAGGGCATGCAAAGGCCCTGAGACAGGAGTGTGCTTGGGGTGTGTGAGGAGAGCACATTCTACTGCGGCAGGAGCTGAGCTGTGAGCCATGAGGTCAAGGGGCAGCTGGGCATCAGACCGCCTCAGCGACGCAGGCCATAGAAAAGGATTTGGGAGTTATCTCTAGTGTGACGGGAGGCCCGGGATGTGCTGAGGTACACGGTGCTCACCTGGTAACGCTGCCGGGTCCCAACTGACAAGACTCCCTCTTCTCACTCCGACCCCCCAGGGTCACCCTATTTAAACTGCACCCTCCACCCCTCGCTCTCTCCCTGCGCCTCCTCTGATGATTTCTCCACGCACTCAGCACCGACTCCATACGTGCTATTTACTAATTTATCTTTTGTGGGGTCTACCTTTTCCCTCTAGACTGTAAACTCGAAACAGGCTGGGATTTGGGGCTGTTCTGTCTGCAGGCCCCCCTAATGTTTGTTGTAGGAATGATAAATCAGGCGTGTCTAGCTCACAGGTCCGGTGGGGAGGGTGTGCCCAGTAAATACTGAACTATTGAATTAATTTGGCAACAAAACAACTTTTATAATCCCACTATGCTTATCTAGAAGTTACCTTCCAGTAAGCAATTAGCCGGGGAAAACGAAGAAGAAAGGAAGAAATCCTTCATAGCAGCCTCAATAGTGACTAAAGGTCACAGGACAGCCCCTCATTTTATGATTCTAGTGTGCTCGATAAGCCGGTTATCGAGCAATTGTGGCCTGGAAAGACTGGATTAAGGGGGGGGGGTGCTATGATAGGACAAGAAGGAAAGCGATACCTGCCAGCAAGGGGAGGAAGAAAACTCCAAGTGAACACGGAAGGTACAGAGCAGAGCAGTCCCCAACGTAGACCTATGGGCCATGGATGCCATGCCTACAAATGGTATGACGGCAGGCCACATGTATGAGGATGACTAAGTCACTTTGAAAAGATCAGATTGCGCTGTCTCCTGAGACGAAGAGGCACACCTACCTGAGAAAGACGTTCATTCACAGCACCCCCACCGCCTCTCACCACGGCCCCTCTTCTCCCAGGCAGCTCCTTATTCTCCACCGGGCTCCCGCACACCTCACCTTCTGCCCTGGCGTGCCCAGGGCTCTCGTCATCACTGGAGTGTGACCGCAGCCAGCCTCCTGGACTCCTCTTTATTCCTCTTTCTCTAGTCCAGCAACACTCACGTTCCGCCTCCACCCCAGACCCGCCCACGACACCCCTCCACCTGCTCAACTTGTCCTTGTGCTCCCAAGGCACTTGGACGTCTCTGATTCCTCCTGACTCCGCTCCTCCCTGACCAGCAACTCTCAGTCACTCCATCTCGATGAATGGCACCACGATGCTCCCCGTGGCCCAGGCCAGAAACTTTAAAGCCGGTCCTGCCTGCTCTCTTGCTTCTCATAACTAGGGTGTCGTGTCATTCATTGTATAGGCTAGAACTGTCCCAGACAAACCTGGATGTGTGGTCTGTCCATCAACCCACATGCAATTCATCAGCAAACCCAGTTAGCTCTATTTTTAAGTACCCATCCGGCATCTGGCCAGCCTCCCCCGACCCTGCACTATCACCCTGACCCAGCATTCATCCTGCCCTGCCTTGATTTTTGCAGTGGCCTCCTGACTGGTCTCCCCACTTCACCCGTGCCTCCCACCTCCAAATCTGTTCTCACAGCGGCCACAGCAAGCCCATTAAAACGTGAGATCGTGTTACTCCTCTGCTGAAAATTCTCACCGATCTCCCAATTCATTGAGAGGAAAAGCCTAAGCCTTTACAATACGCTTGCAACTGGGGCTGCTCCCCCAGCTTCTGACCTGGTTTATCTCCCCATCTCTTCTCACTCCCGCTTAAGCTACACTCATCCTCGCTCTTCAAACTAGTCAGGTTGGCTCCTGCTTCCTGGCTGTGCCCTTGCCGGTCCCTCTGCCTGGAAGGCTTCCGCCAGGTAACCACTAGGCGTGCTCACTCCTGCCAGCCGTGTGCCACGCCCCTGCCCCCTATTTAAAACGCCAAAAATCTCCACCAACGTCACCTATGCATCCTCATCCCAGCCCTCCTTGCCACGTGTGACAGTCCACACTTTAAAAAAATGGCCATAGCAATGAGTATGCTCCCACAGACTCTCCTAGAAGCACTCCTCCCCTCCAAAGGGAGTCTTACTCCCCTCCTGTTCGTTCAATACGGACCAACCTTAGGAACTCACTTCTACCAGATAAAATGTGGCAAAAGGGACACTGCAGGACTCCAGGGTGGGCTCTTCATAGGCAATACAGCCTTCTCTCTCTCTCTTTCTATCTCTCTTAGGGCATTCTCCCTGGTAGCCCATCACGTCAAAGGAAGCCCAAACTAGCCCACATGGAGAGACCGTAAGGGGAGGCCCACGTGAGGAGGAATCAAGGCCCCAGCCACCATTCACCACCAGCTGCATGAGTGAACAAGCCTTCAGGTGGTTCATAGGCCCCAGGCTTCGAGTTTTCCAGCTCTGGCCCTGGCCATCACAGAGCAGAGAAAAGCCACCCCCTTGCCCTGCTCTGTGCTCTGCCCAAATCCCTGGCCTAAGAACCCCTAAGGTTTGGCACAGTCTGTTACATGGTCAGAGCAGCTAAAACATCAAACTTGATTTTTCTGTATATTAGCTAAGACTGTGTATTTGTACTTGCTTACTTCTTGTGTCTCCCCGTAAGAAAACAGGAGCTCCTAGAGGGCAGGGATTTGTGTCCGTTCTTCCCCAGCCTCAGTATCTAGAAAAGTACCTGGCACACAGCGGGCACTCGGTAAATACTTGTTGAACAAACGAATCTTTGCTAATTAAAGAAAACTGCTCCGTACTATAATTGCAACACCTTCTGCTGAGGCACGCGACCTTTTCCTGAAGAAAGCGTCTCTGGTGTGTTTTGGATCAGCTCCCTGTTAAAAAATATCTCTTGTCAGCCATCTGGAAAATGATAAAGTTGGATCTATACCTCCCACTATGCGCCAGGAAACAGTCCAAACGGATCAAAGATTTATACGTGATAAAATGAAACCATTAAAGTCCTAGAAAAAGGCACGACAGAATTCCGATAGAACCTCGGAGAGGGAAGGCCTTTCTAACGACGACTCAATCTCTAGCAGCCATAAAAGAAAAAGATGGACCGATGCAAACTGCATAAAAATCACAAAACTTTTGTTTGGCCAAGAAAAAGCAGCATGAGCAAAATCAAAAGATAAATGACAACCTGGGAGGAAAGCCAGCAACTTCCATCACAAAGAGCTAAACCTCCTGATATAAACAAACAAGCAAACGCCTAGAAATTAGACAGAAAAGGGGGCCAACAGCTCAGTAGAAACATGGCCATTCAAGGCAGTTCACAGAAAAAGGAACCACAAACGGCCCTTAACCATGTGCAAAAACGTTCAACCTCTTTCTCTCACGCATCACTTTACTCATGTAAAGTAAGACCCATCACATTGGCCCAAATCCTGAACCATGGTGACCTAGGACTGGCAGGCCGATGAGGAGAGGGCTGCTCTCACATGTCACCAGTGGGACTGCAGATTTTTTCGTGTCAATCAGTGTTACAGTGGATATGACTTAGCCCCGACAAGTACCTTTGTGGGAATTTATCCCATGGATAGGTTGGCACACATGTGAAATAACATACATATGAAATCACTCTCTGTAGCACCCTTCAAAGTAGCAAACCACTGGAAACAACAAAAATGCCCATCAGTAGGAGACAGGATGACCTACATTATGATATGTGCATACAACACAAGACTGGATGGCCGTAACAGAGAATGAGAACTTTGTTATAGGAGGAGCTACCAGATGCATTATTAAAAGGAAAATGCAAGGTTCTCAACAGGATGCATGATGCTATCTACTAATTCTAAAACATCTAGAGAATAATACTTGTATTCTTGTTTGCTTATATGTGAGTGAAGAAACTCAAGACATTTACAGAAGGGGAGCCTGGCTGGTTTAGTCAGAAGAGTGTGCAATTCTTGATCTTAGGGCTGTGAGTTTGGGCCCCATGTTGGGTGTAGGGAGTATTTAAATCAATAAAAACATTTTTAAAAAGTTACACAAGAAGCTAACAGTGGTTGATGATGACAGTAGAGAGGTGGGGTGCCTGGGTGGCTCAGCTGGTTAAGCATCTGACTTCGGCTCAGGTCACGATCTCACAGTTTGTGAGTTCGAGCCCCGTGTTGAGCTCTGTGCTGACAGCTCAGAGCCTGGAGCCTGCTTCAGATTCTGTGTCTCCCTCTCCCTCTGCCCCTCCTCTGCTGCTCTCTCTCTCAAAAATAAATAAACATTACAAAAACGTGTTTTAAAAAATGATGGTAGAGAGCCTTGGCAGATGAAGCAGAGGTCTGGAGGGAAGACTGTATGCATTTTTTTCAAGTTTATTTATTTTTGAGAGAGACAGATACAGCGTGAGCAGGGAAGGGGCAGAAGAGAGAGAGAGAGAAAATCCCAAGCAGGCTCTGCACTGCCTGATGCCCACAGAGCCCAATGTGGGGCTCAAGCTTACAAAACCATGAGATCATGACCTGAGCCGAAACCAAAGCTGGACGCTTAACCGACTGAGCCACTAAGTGCCCCTCTGTGTGCGTTTTTTTTGTTTTTTTTTTTTTTAATTTATTTTTGGGACAGAGAGAGACAGAGCATGAACGGGGGAGGGGCAGAGAGAGAGAGGGAGACACAGAATCGGAAACAGGCTCCAGGCTCCAAGCCATCAGCCCAGAGCCTGACGCGGGGCTCGAACTCACGGACCGCGAGATCGTGACCTGGCTGAAGTCGGACGCTTAACCGACTGCGCCACCCAGGCGCCCCCTGTGTGCGTTTTAATATGTTTTTTATTTCTCCCCAAAACATGACATAATTTGCAATGAGTGATTCGCTCCTTCAGCTCCAGAAGAGTTCCCTTATCAAAAAGTAAATAGGGATGCCTGGGTGACTCAGTTAAGCATCCAACTTCGGCTTGGGTCATGATCTCACGGTTCATGATTTTGGGCCCTGCATCAGACTCTGTGCTGACAGCTCAGAGCCTGAAGCCTGCTTCGGATCCTGTGTCTCCTCTCTAACCTTCCCCCACTTGCACTCTCTCTCTCTCTCTCAAAACTAGATAATAAACATCAAAAAAACAATTTTTGCAGGGGGCACCTGGGTGGCTCAATTGGTTGGGTGACCGACTTCAGCTCAGGTCATGATCTCACAGTTCATGAGTTCGAGCCCCAAGTCGGGCTCTGTGCTGACAGCTCAGAGCCTGGAGCCTGCTTCAGGTTCTGTGTCTCCCTCTCTCTCTGCCCCTCCCCTGCTCATGCTCTGTCTCAAAAATAAATAAAAACATTTAAAAAAATTTTTAAAAACCAATTTTTTTAAAAGTAATCCATGGAGAAATAGCCAGAACCTACGGACCGCAAAGTTTTTCACCCCTAATAATCCATTCCTGTGATTAAGCCCCCAGCTGCTGAGAGCATTGGCAGCTACATAGCCCAGTGGTCATGTCCCTTTCCCCCTCCCCACCAGAGATAACCCAAAACCAATGATTGGCGCCCCGCCTCAAGGTGGGATGGTGTCTATGGTGGCATTCACCCTCCAGAGTTCCCCTGGGATCAGGTTGAGGCTAGACTCCAGCCAAGCCCACATCTTCACCTGGTTTCTTCTGTTGTAACTTGCTTCCATCTCCTCCTTACTGGTTTCTCCTGAGAGCCTCCTCCAGGGAAATCATTTAGCCCAGAATCCCTGTCTCAGACTCTACTTCTAGAAACTTATCCAAACCACCCCCATTAATTGATAACAGATGCCTTTCTCCAAAAGGAACCACCAATAGGCACTTCTGACCAGCAGATGCATGAGTTTCCACACTGTACTGACCTAGTACCAACCCAAAGCAAGGACTGTTGGGGAGACTTTGTACAAGTGCATATGAGGTTTCCAGTGAGGGATATAAAATATGGACCATAACGCATGTAACTGCTATCCCACTATCCATGGGCCTAAGGTCCCGAGGCCCCCAGCCTGAGAACTAGTGCCCCCTAAATCGTGATCCTGGACACATTAGCTAGATTCCCCGACAACTGGCTGAGAGCAGGACACGCAGACAGGACTGGGAGGGGGAGGGGGCCAAAGGCCAAGGTGGATGTCAGCTGGCTTTGCCTGCCATAGCAGAGACTGTGAGACGTCCACCTCGTTCCATTCCCCGGTCCCAGCATATGAGGGCATATGGCCAAGAAGGTAATATGGCAAAATCCTCACCCCGGAACAGGAGCGGAAGGGCTCTGTGCCATGTCCGGGTCAGCAGCTTCACATAGTAGGTGTGACCCTTCCACGCCTGTTCCAGACCCGGCACCACCCACCTCAGGTCTCCTCAGCATTCAGCTCTACGTGCTGGAGACTGCTTACGGCCAACCCCTGTAACCTGAGTGCTCTTCCTGACATGGGAAACATGCTTGGCCAGTGCACAGGGCAAATTGGAAGGGCCCAGAAATGAATGCCCCCGATGCCAGCACCCTCAACTAAATCCAGAGGGATGGGGAGTTCGTGGACAAACGGTTTCCTATGTTCTCGAGGGAGGCAGCACGGAGACGCATCTGTCCTGTTCGTTTCCTAGAGATCCCCACTAGGATTAAGCTCCAGGCGCCACCGCAGTAACTCCCTTTATTGGCTGTCTGCTCTTTCCTGTCACACTTCCCCACTCCCACTACAGATGCTTCCTGGGATCGCCTCCTAACCCATTGACTTGAATCTGAACCCTTGCCTAAGAATCTGCGGAGAAAGCAAACCAAGACAACCCTCCTAACAGCCCAAACCCACAGAGACCCAGTTTCACCCAGGCATTATGTTAAAAACGTCCTAGGGCACAGCAGAGCAACAAAGGAAAGAAGTCGGGTCTCTGAGTGACGGCAAGAGGAAAACCATCTGCCAATCCAGGGCTGCTAAGTGAGAAATGATCTGCCTTCTTCCCAAAGCCCCAGAATTTGTAGGGAATCTTTGTTACAGCAGCTGTGCCTGTCTTAGCTAGGACAACAACCTGCCCAACATCCATTTCCTCTCTGGTCATGGCACCCGCTCTGCTGCTGGGGAACCACTTTCCTATTCCCAGACCAGAGATATAGCTGACCCGCTCAGGGTGGACCCGAAAGCCAAATCGGACCAATCACAGACAAGAAGCACCAGCCCAAGATTTTTGGCTGAAAGACAAACCCTTCTTCTGGGCTGCTGCACTATGGGACAGAAATCCAGAGCACAGGGTGGCCATGGGGCCCCCACTTGAAGCTGCCTGAGAAAAAAGTCACCTGTGGGAAAACCAAATAAAAGAGAAAAAGATGAGTGAAGATAACATGATTTAAGCACCTCGATCCAGCCACCCCTGAAGCTGGACAACCCTAGACTTATCAGCCAATACACTCTCTTTTCTGTTCAAGTCATTAAGAAAAATTCTTTTATGTTTTATTTATTTTTGACAGAGAGAGACGGAGCACAAGTGGGGGAGGGGCAGAGAGAGGAGACACAGAATCTGAAGCAGGCTGCAGGCCCCCAGCTGTCAGCACAGAGCCCGACACGGGGCTCTCACTCACAAACTGAGAGATCTTGACCTGAGCCGAAGTCGGACGCTTAACCGACTGAGCCACCCAGGAGCCCCTGTTCAAGTCATTTTAAACTGAGTTTCTGTCACTTGCAACCCAGAGAATTCTGTTTAATAAAAATCTGCCCCAGGCGCCTGGCTGACTCAATCAGTAGAGCCTGCAGATCTTGATCTCGGGGTCATGAGTTTAAGCCCCATGTTGGCTTATTTGAAAATTTTAAAATTTTTTTTAAAAGTTTAAAAATAAATAAAAATCTATCCCTAAAAGAGAATGTCGTGTCAGCTAGTTCACAATTCTCCGTGCCACAGGCCAGCTGCCCCTAAATAACTAGTCATTTAGAGATTCCCTTCTAGGAATACTCATTTTTGTTGTCAAAATTACCCAGATAAAAGCAAATCAAAAGCTTTCTAGACTCTCTCCTCTGTGTCAAGCATTAGGAAACACAACGTGATGTCAGCAATTGGTCCTGGAGCTCCCAGTGCTGGCAGCTCCAGGACTGGGGAGAATCTCTCTCTTGGCCGCCATGGTGCCCTGAGGGTTCGGGCCCTTCCTGCTAGCCCTCCAGTCACAGAAGGACCCTGGAAACCACCTTGCCAGCCCCCTCACCCCCATGGGCTGTTGCCTCTCTTCTGCCCTACCTAGGTCTCAGGTCGGCTTTATTGTTAACCTCCTGGGCCTCTGGGGCCAGGCCTCCCAGGTGAGGAGGTGCAGGTAGCCAAAGGTCACAGCACTCAGCAGTCACATGCCTCGAAAGAGACTGCTATGCCTCCCACATGAGCAGGACGTGGGCCAGGCCAGCGAGCATTCCTCACGGTCCAGCGTTTTCCACTTCTCCCCCAGTGCCAGACTCAAGGGAGGGACAAGTGCCTACAGCCAGCAAGTCCCAGCCCCAGAAAGCCAGAGGCATCTCCACAGTAACACGACGGCCACAAAGAGTGACCAAAGCATCCGTTAAGTGCCCTGCCCCGTCCATCCCAGGAGTCTCTGCCCATCAGCCCTGAGGCCCCCGTTCATCTGCTCTCCTACCCAGCACTCAAGATATGCTTCTTCAACCCCACCCACCAATACAAAATCACCCACCCAAAGTAACCTGAAGTCAAATGTCCCACAATAAGCCCTAAACAGGGAGCTAGAACTCCATGCTCTCCTGCCTTGTTTTTATAAGGGAAGTGTCACAAGAACGTTTCATTCATTAAAATAATTCCTGTAAACTCTTTCAGAATAATAAAATTCCTTTTCCTTGCTTGAGTAGCATTTCAGGTGAAAGGACTTTTATTTCAAGGCACCATAAAATGATAGTCTAAGAACACCTCTGCCTCCACATGTGAAAATCGTTTAAAAAAAAAAAAAACAGGAAAAAAGAAAAATACCGCACGGCGATCGTGGCCATCCACGAACTTTTGTTAATGTGACTGTTCAACAGGACGTGGGTTACAGGGGGCTGGACACCACTATCATCATTGACAACCTTGGAACAGATCCCCTGCCGTGGCCCCGGGAGGGCAGAGGGATGAACTGAGCCCAGTGGGGCGGGGGACCCCCTCCAAAACCAAAAATCCCCTAAGCGTGGCAGCTCGAGCGTCTCTCCCCGCTCCTCCTCCTGCACCTCCTCACTTCTCCTCTTCTTCGCTCAGGGTGACATTCCCCTGGAGTGTGGACGTCAGCTTGGCTTGCAAAAGAGCCGCTAATTTTTTGGATGTCTTTTTGAGAAAGGCGCTGCCCGGGTGGGCACTGTTCACGTGCAGGTACAGGTCCTCCTGGGTGGGGCCCGTGTAGCCACAATCCTCACAGACGTAGAGCTTGTCCCGGCGTTGCTTGTAGGCGTACTGTTGCTGCACCCCGTGGATTTTCTTCAGGTGGGACTCCAAGGAGCAGCGCTGGGTGAAGGCTTTGTTGCAGATGTCACATTTGTAGGGGCGAATGCCTGCAAGGTCGATGGGCAGACACATCACCAGTTGGTCACGGCCAAGCCACAGCCTCCCAACCGCGAAGCCATTTAAAATCGTGATACACAACCCAATAGCAGAAAACCAAACCACCTGATTCAAAAACGGGCAGAGAAATTGAATAGACCTTTGCTAAAGAAGGCGTGCAAAGTACCAACAGGGACATGACAAGGTGCTCGATGCCATTGATCGGCGGGAAAATGTGAATCACGACTGCACTGAAATGATCACCTCACGCCTGTTAGAATGATTATCATCAAAGACAAGAGATAACAAGTGTCCTTGAGGATGTGGAGAAAAGGGAACATTCGTGCACTTTTGATGGAAATGTAAACGGGTACAGCCACTATGGAAACCAGTATGGAGGTTTCTCAAAAATTAAAAATAGCACTACCCTATGACCCAACAATCCCACTTCTAGGATATATATCCAAAGGAAATGAAAACAGGATCTCAAAGAGACACCTGCACACCTGTGGTCACTGCAGCATTATTCACAATGGCCAAGATATGCAAACAACCTAGGTGTCCATTAACGAATGAACGAATAAAAAAAGATGTGGTATATTTATACAATGGAATATTACACAGCCACGAGAAAGGAGATAGATGTTTGCAACATCGTGGATGAACCATGAGGGCATTATGTGAAATAAACCACATAGAGAAAGACAAATACTGCATGGTATCACTTTTATATGGAAAAGTCAAACACATAGGAACAGAGTCGAAAAATGGTTGCCAGGAGCTGAAGGGTAGGAGAAGTAGGAGAAAAAGGAAATCAGCATAGGGAGGGATTCAACATGAGGAAAACGATTCAGGCAAGACACAAAGTGTGTCCACAAAGGTTCACAACATCCACATGAGCAAACATAAAAAGGGATGCAAACTTGGCAAAGAAACACCACGTGGCTTTGGGAGGAAGAGCTTTAGTCTTCCCACTTGTATGCTTCAATGTTTTGATTTTATAGTGGGCAAAGTAAACCTTGTTTTTATTCTAGTTGCAGTTTTCCTGGAAACAGACCCTGTGACAAAGATTCCAGTAGCACCTGTAGGTGAGTGAAGAAGCGAGGGACAGGAAGGAGCCCTACAAGGTGGGGATAGCAAGGCAGTCACTGCTGTAGGCAGCCGGAGTCCAAGTGCACCAGGCAAGCTCAGGGAACAATGCAGAACCCTCACCTCTGAGTCACCCCCCCACCCCCCGCCCTCCTCCAGCAGCACTGTCTAGGGCCGCCTCTGGGTGGCACTGATTGTCCCTCACTGTCCTGTGCCAGCAGGAACACCCTCAGGCAGAGTTGCAGGTGTGGGCAGTTGCTACGTGGATAGGTGTGCCCAGAAAAGGCAGGAGCCAGGGGCGTGGGCTGGACATGGGTGGCATCTGCTATAGGTATGAAAGCATTTCCAAATTGGATCTCACGCTGGCCTTAGAATCGGGCTAATCTTAGCGGGGCTCGCCTTCTAGATGGAGAGCTAACAGGTGCCATATACACCAGGGAGCTCAGCCTCATCAAAGCACAGGCCTTCCTATTTCCACCAAGAGCACTCATCCTGAATGTGAGGTTGGAATGTCACACAAGCAGCGGTAAGGGCGGGCCCCACTTAGGCTCTAAAGGAGGAGATCCTGGTTGTAAAGGAAGCACAGTGTAACATAACCTGGAAGCCCGGGAGAGGGCGCGCATCGTGCTAGGGGTACGTGGAACAAAGAGGGCGGCCACTACAGTCAGACAATCTAAGAGCCCAGAGGTTAGCAGAGCTATCTCCTACAGGAACCCCCAAAGCCTCAGATGCCAAATTTAAGGGTATGACAAAAACTCATCAGTCAAGATAAAATAATATTTCGGGGCACCTGGGTGGCTCAGTCCATTAAGAGTCTGACTCTTGATTTCAGCTCAGGTCACGATCTCTCATTTGTGAGACTGAGCCTTGTGTGGGGCTCACGCTGAGCAAGAGCCTGCTTGGGATTCTCTCCCCCCCCCCGGCCCCCCAGCCCCTCCGCCCTTCTCCTGCTCACACAGGTGCTTGCATGCGCTCTCTCTCTCTCAAAACAAATAAACGTTTAAAAAAGGTAATATTTCAAAAACCAAAACACATTAAAAAAAATCCATATGAACAAGTTATCAAAATCCTAAACAGGGACAAGACCCAACAATGCTGTACAGGACCCGGAGGCAAAAGGAAGATGTGAGCCCTATGTAGGTGTTTTTGTGTATTTTTTAACTGGTTATTCTTTTCCCCATAATGTTCTAATTGTTGAAGAAAAATAGTAAAAAATTGAAAAGTAGGCTGTAATTAAAACTCACGTTTTAAAATGTTTAACTATTTTTTTTAGACAAAAATGAAATTTATGATGATTTTACTATCCTGGCTTCAATGGAAGCAAACTTACCCAGAGATATTTTCAAAATCCACTTTTTTAGCTTCCCAATCATCGTGAGGATTTTCCCATGCTGGTGCTTACTGTTCAGCTTCACTCCTTTTCAACAGCACCATGGTGTGCTGTTGGACAGCTATACCCAAATGCTAGCTTTCCCAAGCCAGAGACAGACTGCCTTGTACAACAGGGTTCCAACGTGCGCTTCCCGGACCGACAGTCAAATCACATTACCTGAGAGCTTGCTGGAAATGCAGAGTCCCAGGACCTACCCCAGACTGAATTGAATGTGGAGCAGTGGTCCTCAAACCCAGGGGGCTTGTCACAACACAGATTCCTGGCCCCACCGCTGGTGTTTCTGGTTCTGGGGTAGGAACGCACTTCTAACGAGTTCCCAAGTGATGCTGAAGCTGCCTGTGCTGGGATCTCTCAGGGAGTCACAGCTCCCAAGCCATGCCAAATTAGGCATGACCAAAACAGAAGCAGGAAGAAACAGAAAATTGCAAGCAGACTGAACACATAATCCAAAAACCCCCAACAAACCGAAGTCTAAGACCAGACAGCTTCCTAGGCAAATTCTACCAAATTAGGCGTCAGGACTGCACTTTGGGTGTCTGAAAGCTGCCCTCCCCCCAGTATTTTCTCTTCAAGGCTAAATGTCCCCACTTCTTTAATGGTGGCTTGTGGAGGGGGCTGAGAGAGCCCCTTCCTGTTCATGAAGTGCACAGATGATAAAGGAAGTTGAAATGGAAGTTGAAGGAAATTAAAGTAAGTTGAAATGGAAAAAAGTCTCCCCCACCCCCATCCAAGCACTTGAATGAACCAAATCCCTTTCATGAAGCATATCCTAGAACACTCCTGTGAAAAAACTGTGGGGTCAATGCAATGGTGAGCTGTTACTCCAGTCTCCTCAAGCAGAGTGCAGGCCTATGTTATATTCCACACATTCTAGAAAAACTGCCAGAAGTTAAGAAATTCCTTCATAATCCTTGGCATTTGGAACATAATAGGTGCTCAGTAAATAATTTTTCAACAAATGAAAGAACGAACCCCTACCATCATGGTGAAGGAGGAGTCACAGAGGTTACTTCCTCGGAGCTAGTCTTCTACAAATTTAAGGAATAGGGCTGTTTGGGGTTTCATGCTTGCGCCATAGAGGGCTTTGTGTTTCATCAGGCCTTCTGGGCCGGGACAGCAGCTGGCAGATCAAGCAGCCAACCTGATTTCAAACCTACAGCTCATCACAACAGAAATTCACCCAGAGACCAGTTACTCAACCCACTACTGTGTTAAAACATCCAAACTAAATATGTGGAAAGGGGAGCACACTTACCCCAGGCAAGCTCCTGGACCCCGGGGAAAGGACAGATTCTTCCAGTCCTGCTCTAGGAGGCCTGGCCCCAGAGGTGACCCAAAAAGGTGATCTGAAGCGGCTGCCGACCAGGGTTTCACCTGATCCCTGCCCCCTGGCAGAGGTGAGAGTGCCAGGAACCGGTCTCCTTGCCCTGCATCCAACAGGTCACCGAGCACCTTCCACGGGCAGAACACCCAGCAAGGTCTACACAGCAAAGGCTACAGACTGCAGAGTCCTACATCACCCAGATGACAGAGAAAATGGGGATGGCCGCTGTGGTGGAATTTTCCCAGGGAGGGTGGGACGTGAGCCTAGATCGGACGACCGGTGACTCACAGACACGGAGATGGATGGAAGACAGCAGGTGCCGAAAGCTCTAGTTAGGGCAATTCTGACTTTTGCACACCTGCTCCTCCTCCCCTCTCTGCAAACACCACACTCATCCCTCACTCACTGACATTGTCATGCAGCAGCCCCTGGGTGACCCTTTTAAGGCTTGGGAACAAACCCCTTCCTCCTGGAGCCCCCGCCCCCCGTGAACTTGGTGCGGTGGGGGTGGCTGAGACAGGAAGGTGGCCAGAGAGGACCCCTGGGCAAGGGGGACCGATGCTAAGTCCCCCCTGACTTTGGGGCCTCACCCACCTTAGTGCTCTGGAGCAAAGGCCAACCTTGTTCATGTCTGGAGTGAGATATCAGAACTAGAAAACACCATGCCTGCTCCAGACATCAGTAACTCACTAACACCCACACAGCAAGAGTCCAAGGCCACACATCTCCTACTCATTATGTGAGCCCATGAGAGATGGCCGAATCCACCGAGCCTCAGTTTCTCCACCTATAAAATGGGGATAACATTCATACCCCCTTGTTAGGCTGCTCTGAGGATTAATCAAGACATCACATGCAAAGGGCCTGGTGCGTATTAACATATTAACATTAAGTACTCGGTAGGATACAGCTTCAAGAGTTTACAATACAGCTCAAGAGAACACAAATATGCTCTACTCATTAACTGGCTGGTGGGCACATATGTAGTATTTGTCTATATGCTGTACATATACACACACACACACACACGCTGTCCATATATATATATGGATATATATATATATATATATATATATATATATATATATATACACATACAGGTATATACACTTTTTCTATTTGCAAGCACTTGGGAATGTATTGTTATCTTACAGTCGTTTGAAAAAAAGGGGATGGGGTGGGGGGAGAGGGGAAAGTGGGTGATGGGCATTGAGGAGGGCACTTGTTGGGATGAGCACTGGGTGTTGCATGGAAACCAATTTGTCAATAAATTATACTTAAAAATAAAAAGAAAAGAAAAGAAAGAAAAATTTTTAAAAAGGGACAATTTTTTTTAAATGTGGGCATTAGGTGTCTGGTGCAGAAGAAGCGTGCAGAGAGACCTCCTTCACTGTCACTTTTTGAAGGTTGTGCTGTAAGGCTTCTACTACCTCATCCAAAAACTACTTCATTGGGTTATCCAAAATGGTTTCCTGTCTTCAAATTTCCTATTTATTTATTTATTTGTTTGTTTTTGAGAGAGAAAGCAAGAGTAAGGGGCAGAGAAAGAGGAAGAGAAAGAGAAGGTCAAGCAGGTGCCATACTGTCAGCGCAGAGCTCGACACAGGGCTCGAACCCACAAATCATAAGATCATGACCTGAGCTGAAATCAAGAGTCAGATGCTTAACCAACTAAGCCATCCAGGTGCCCCAAATTTTCTATTCCTATTACTAAAATAAAGGTTCGCATCACACATCTCCAAAGAAAATTCTTTGCTACTGGTGCTTTCTGCTTGCTCTCCTTGCTGTAGCTAAGTGCTCCGTTATTGAACTTTATATAAACATGAACTTGTGGGAGTGGATATCTAGGGCAACCTCCTCTGGAGGCAGTGTGGTAATGACCACAAAATATTGTAACGTCGTCTACCCTTTGGCCCACATTAGGGAAACTATCTACAGAAAGACTCACACAGGTAGACAAAGGATGTACAAGAATATCGATGGCAGTCTGACATTTAAAAAAGAAAGGAAGAGAAAGAAAGAAAGAAAAGAAATGAAGGAAGAGAGAAAAGAAACAAAGGAAGAAAAGGAAGGCAGGGAGGGAGGAAAGAAAAGAAAAAAGAAGAAAGGAAAGGAAAGGAAAGGAAAGGAAAGGAAAGGAAAGGAAAGGGAGAAAGAGAAAAAGGGAAGGAAGAAAGGAAAGGAAAGAAACTTTGAGATGGTGTTTGTTGATGGTGCCTCCGTTTTTGAAATTATGTCAAAATCTCATATTTATTTTTTAACTTTATTTATTTATTTATTTTGAAAGAGACAGAGACAGCACGAGTGGGGGAGGGGGAGGGACAGAGAATCCCAAGCAGGCTCTGCACTGTCAGTGCAGGGCCCGACATGGGGCTCAAACACACAAACTATGAGCTCATGACCTGAGCTGAAATGAAGAATCAGACGCTTAACTGACTGAGCCACTTGGGCGCCCCTTCATCTTGTATTTAAAAATGCTCTGATAACTATTAAAGACAGTTAAGGTATGTCTACCTGTGCAGATATATGAAACAGTGTCCAAGATATATAGGGCATGAAAAAAGTTATGTGTGTTAAAAACTTGGAAGTGAAATGGTGGTTTGCTTTCAGGTGTGGAACTGGGGCTTGGAAGGGGGAGGAAGGCTGACTTTTTTCCTTTCATTTTTTGTTCCCTTTCGTATTACTTTTTTTTAGCTAAAATGTAAGTCAAAATAAAATAAAGCAGACAGTCTGATGAACGAAAGAGGTGATCCCACAGGACAGCATTCAACTCCCTAGGGGTGGAGTTGACTTTATTCTTTGGCAGCCATCGGCCCCACTCCAAACTTCTCCCAATCTGCATTTTTCCCAACTAGTCAATCCTTCCCTGTAGGCTCCAAACAAAGACACCATTGTTTCCTCTTCTTCAATCAAGATGGGATTTGTTTGCCTTCCAGTCCCTCTCAATGTGGTCTGATTGGAAGATAAGGCCAGAGGGCGTCCCAAGGGGTGGGGCAGATACTGCAGCTTTGGCCAGTGCCCCCCTCCCCACTTCCCTGACCTCGAGAATCTAAATTCCTTTGCTCCTCTCCCTGGAACTCAGAAGCTTCCACAGGAACGACAGGTGCCTTGAACGGACTCCTTCATTCGAGTCATAAAGTTATAATCAACATGGGTTATACGCCATGGCACCCCCCCCCCCACAAAGGCTGCGCTGGAGACCCCACGGATGCCTGTGTCCTTTTCAAGCTGCTTATAGTGGCTCATACTTTCTGGTCTACATTGGCTGGAGACTTTTACAGAATGAGTAGCCATTTTCCAAACAAGAAAAATAGAATACTTTCAATAAAGGCTGTACTTGTCGGAAGAGCCTGGTGCACCTGTTGGGAGCAGTAAACAATGCCCAGACCGCACCTGACACGCCGTAGCCCTCAGTGTGGTTCTGCGTTCCCAGCAGGCTCCCAGGTGGTGCTGGTGCTGCCGGCTCAGGAGTAGTGAGGGTGGGCACTTGGTGCGGAGTCTGGCACATGCAAATACCGGCTATTATGTTTTATTCTAGAATACAGATCTCCCCCACCAAAAGCAAACCATTTCCTTCCATGGATGGCCATTCTTAGGAGGCATCCCAGCTGGCTCAACCTAAACACTTAAACAAATCCAAAAGAATCTTCTCTAAAAACAGGCCCATGATGTTTTTCACAGGCTGTGAACTAGATGTGCGTTCGTTTCTTTAAAGCTCATGGCTCCCTCTCTCCATTCTGACCATAATCTCCCATGCTGGCCTCAGTGGTCCTGTCAACCCCACTTAAATACCATGGTTTCCTCCACTATGTGCGTAGCGGATGCTGCTGGTCCCCTACGCTGACCCCCTTTTCTGAGCTAGTGCTTCATTCTCTATCTATCATGTGTGTGGGTAGCTAACAGCTCCCGGCTGTCCCCTTCTCCAAGGAATGGGCACTGGGCAATTGACATCTGAGCCAAGGGGAAAGGCAGCCCTCAGCCAATGTCTGACATAAAAGTGCCCGCCACTGGTCTATAGTGCCATTCACACCCAGAACCCCCGTGGGACCGGGCTGAGGCCAGACTCCCCGTGAGACCACCTCTCTGCTTCCCCCTCCCTTCCAGGTTTCGTCTGACAGCCCTCCCTCAATAAATCATTTCATAAGAATCACCATCTCAGAATCTGCTTCTAGGGAACCCGACCCAGGACAATTTGGATTGAAAAATAGCCCCTTGTTTGCTGATCTACTTCCATGAAATGTTACACAGGTTTTTTGCACCAGTTTCTGTCTCCCAACCTTGAATCAGATGTCATTTGACTAACATCCCCCCTCCCCATCACACACACACACACACACACACACACACACACACACACACACCCTCTGAGTTACTTTTTTCTTGGTGAAGTCATCCAAAAAAGACATCTTAATCTTTTCTTTCATCCACTTGGATATTAAGTAAGACATTTACAGGCTCCGGTTTCCCTGGGTCTCTTCCGAAATGTCTCCTGTTCTGAGTCTTTCCTTGGATGCCCTGTCCCTCTCAGCATGTGACAGGAGATGTGGGGGAGGATGGATTAATCCTGGTTCTCTATGCCACTCTCTTTGCCCGCCTCATCGATACTGTAGCTACAATTCTCAAAAGAAGGGTCCTGAGATCCCAGATACATCTTTAGTCATGACTGGGGGTGCAGGGGTGGCTCAGCCGGTTGAGTTGTCTGACTTTGGCTCAGATTATGATCTCGAGGTGAGTTCAAGCCCCACATCGGGCTGCTGTCAGCGGGGAGCCCACTTTGGATCCTATGTCCACCCCCACCCCCCCACCCCCGCCCCTCTCTGGCCTTGTGCTCTCTCAAAAATAAACGTTAAAAAAAAAGTTTAAAAAAATTAGTCATGACTGGTCTAATCAGCCTGTAAGCAAACATACCCTTCACTCAACTGCTGTCTGCTATACCTGTGTTAACACTGTCCACATCTTTGCTTCTGGTCTAAATACATTTACTTGTAACAGTCAATAGCAAAAATCCAACCTTCATCTCTCAAACAAGACCCGAATCTGCAGACTTCTGTTAAGATCTTTTGGAACCAGAGAGGTTGTTCACATGAACCTTAAAAATGTTTGAGGGGTGCCCGGGTGGCCCAGTCAGTCAAGTGCCAGACTTTGGCTCAGGGCATGATCTTGTGGTTCATGGGTTCAAGCCCCAAGTCATTTAAAAAAAAAAAAATTTTTTTAATGTTTGAGAATCCCAAATTTTTGCTCTTTTTACTGATTCATGGATTAACCCTTTTGTAAAGAGCTCAAGAGATGGCAGGGTGGCCCCTCACACCAGGACCTTGGTCTGCTCCTCCAGGTCCTGGCATGGGGATGTCCCCACAGCCAAGACTCCTTTTTCAGTTTGCTACCACCTAATTTGTCAGTAAGCCCTTGCCTCCCTCCTCATTCTGGTCCATTATTACCTGGAGGCACATCTCCAGCAGCAAATAAACCAGGGCAGGAAAAACAGGTTCAAGACATTTCCATAATTCTATCTGTTGATCACTTTAAGACTCAAAATTAGGGGCGCCAGGGTGGCTCAGTCAGTTTGGTGTTTGCCTTCAGCTCAGGTCATGATCTCGGTTCACGAGTGCGAGCCCCGCGTTGGGCTGTGCTGATAGCTCAGAGCCTGAAGTCTGCTTCCGATTCTGTGTCTCCCTCTCTCTCTGCCCCTCCCCCATTCACACTCTGTCTCTCTCCCTCTCAAAAATAAATAAACATTAAAATTTTAAAAAAGGAAAAAAAAAGAGTCAAAATTAGGATTTAAAAAATTTTAAGTCATTACCTGTAGATTCGACCTTATAGTCAGGGCTGTCCAACAGAAATTAAAATGCAAGCCACTTTGTAGCCTTAAAATGTCCAGTAGCCTCATTAAAAGCGGTAAAAAGAGAACAGGTGAAATTAATTCCAACGATATATTTCGCTTAACCCAACGTATTCAAGATATTCCCATTCCAACAGGGAATCAACATTAAAAACCGAGATGTTTTGCATTCTTATTTTGCATCAAGTCTTCAAAATCTGGTATCGGTTTTCCACTTATCGACACGTCTCAATCAGACCAGCCACATGTTGGGGGGGGGGGTCTCACCCATTACATGTGGCCTGGGGCTGCTGTGCTTTTTACCTTCTAGATGCCCCCTTCCCAGAGGAGAAACCGTGAAGCTCTTTGGGAAGGCCCTGGATGGAAGGCATTATTATTTACCAATGTCAGCAATTTTCAGCCCCTCCCGGGGTCACTAGAAATTTCACGTTTGAGGATCAAGAGACAGAGGAGCTCAAGAGTCGGAGACACAGGCCATCTTCTTTCTTGCTCACCGTGGGCATCTTGGCACCATTGAACACACACACACAGACTCCTCTGCGACCTGCTAAACCCCAGGCTGCAGTGTGCAGTTTCTGCCAGGCCCAGGTGTCCCTTTATCTCACCTTCCTGCAGAGCAAGCAGGCTTCCAGAAACCGAAACGGGGCAAGGCTAGTGAGGCCCCAGTCTTGGGGAGAAAATTGGGGACGGCAGCGGGAGGCAAAGGGGACAGACAAGGGGACTTACGGGAAATAGAGGACCATGAACTTCGGCACCAGCCGGTCTGGTTCCCAATTCCACCATCCATGGTTATCTGACCTCCCTGAACCTGGTCTCCTCATCTATTAAGTGGGCCTAATTGACTCCTTGGGGTTATATGAAGTAATAGATAAATGCTGAGGGCCCAGCATGAAGGAAAGTGGCTACTTGTAGCTCGCTGCCATCTGAGGAAGCTGAGTCACCCTCTGTGGGGACTCCCAGTCTCTGCCGAGTCACCCTCCTTACTTGCGAGCCCTTTTTCTCCCTTAGAGGACATCGTCAACACCCCACCCCAAGCCCCCAGCCTACCACCAGGTCATCTCAGTTCCATTAATGTCAGTGGCTTCCAGCATCTCTCTGTTGGAGGAGATTCCCCAGGAGACACCGGAGACCTTCAAGGGGCTGGGGGGGAGGAGCTGCCTAGGACCTGAGGGTCCCAGGATGGACCCCCATCAAGGAGGGATGGGAGTGACAGGATAAATCCCCCAGCTTTCTTGCCCCTGGAACAATTCTGTGGTACATTCTACGTGGTTCTTCAGAGGACCCCCAGTGGGGTTGAGCCCCAGGTGCGCACGGTGACACCCTGCTCAATAGCTTGCTCTTATTGGCTGTCTTCCCCTCCCCACCTCCCCTCCGTAACCCCTCACTATGCCCCCTGAGATCACCCCCAAAATAAACCGCTTACACCCAAATCCTTAGGTCAGGGTCTGCAACCCAAATTAAGACACTCGGCACCTGCAAGGCCCTTTCCTCCCCGTCCAGCTGTGGAAATCTGGCTCATCCTTCAAGGTCAGCCAAAAGACACCTCCTCTGAGAAGCCTCCCTGATGCCCTGTCAATGCACGTGCCAGGCCTCCCCACTGGCATAGCTATGCTACTTTTTCTTTTGTTTGACACCTCTTGTTTTTCTCATGTGACAGTCAGATGTCTGATTTCTCCCCAGGTTGGCTGAGCTCTCCATGAGCACAGAGGGGAGTCTAGGGCCTGTCCCACAGCAAGGTCTCAGGAAACCTCTGCCAATTATTTGAACTTTTGCTACTAATAATATTTAATATTTACTATGTGCTTACAATTATTGCCCTGAGACCTCACAATTATTATTTTAGGTTACAGGTCCCAAAATTATGCCCATTTTAGAGATGGACAAACTAAGGCCAAAAAAAAAAAAAGATAAGTAATTTAGATACAGTTGCATAGTCAGCTAACTCAGATCTGTAGCTTTTAATCAGTACGTGACTGGGTGAATTTGCAAACTCTTCTCGGAGAAACAGTCCCTGATATTTCCATTAATGGAGAGTCAACTCAGTCACAGATGAGGCAACCCCACTGGCTCACTGCTTACTCCAGCTGAAGGTACTCACAGCCAGCAACGCTCCCTGAGACTCTTCACTCTGTCTTAAAGGTCAGGGTCAGGGAGTGACCACAGCGCCCACCAGGCAAGTTTCAGAAGAACAAGACCGTGTCCTCAAGGACATCCTCAGACAGAGATGGAAAGCCGAGAAACAGTCCAGAGCAACCAGGGACAGAGGACTGAGTGAGTGGCCCCCAATCTCCTCCAGCCCCTCGGGTCGGCTGTCTACGAAGTCAGATTGGTAGCTACCCGATGAGTCCACCTATAGCCTTGGGTCCTCTACCCCCTGCAGGACTCCCCACATCCTACAGAATGCTCTGCCACCCCAGAGAACCCTCCGCCCACCCCAACCTAAGGTGCCAACCTGACCACACAGAGATCAAACTTGAACTGATTCACTGGTGCTAGGGACTAAAAAAAGAAGCCTTGTATCCAGCCCGGAAGAGTACACACCATAGGATTCCATTTCTATCATGCCCAAAACCAGGCCCGGTAATCAATGCTGCTACAAGTCACACTAGTGGTGCCTCGTGGAGGGAAGGCGATAGTGACAGAGGGAGAAGCAGTAATTCTGGGCACAGGGCGTATGGTAGCCCTCCTTATCCGGGGGTTCACTTTCAGTGATTTCAGCTACCCGTGGTCCACTGTGGTCCGGAAATAGACGGTCCTCCTTCTGACATAACATCAGAAGGTCAGTAGTATCCTAACGCTACATCACAATGCCTAGGTCATTCACCTCACTTCATCTCATCACGTAGGCATCTTATCATCTCACACATCACAAGAAGGGGGAGTACAGCACAATAAGAAACTTTGAGAAAGAGAGACGACATTCACTGAACTTTTATTACAGTATATGGCTATAACTGTTCTATTTTATTACCAGTTATTGTTGTTAATCTCTTATTGTGCCTACTATATAAATTAAATATTATCGTAGGTATGTATATATAGGAAAAAGCATAGAATATGTAGGGTTTGGTACCACGTGTGGTTTCAGGCATCCACTGAGGTCTTGGAACGTGTCCCCACGGATAAGGGGGTACTGCTGTATTCTGTTTCTTGGTCTGGGTGCTAGTTATATGGGTGTGTGTTCACTCTGTAAAAATTCCTGAACTCGTCAAACTATATGCTTCTGATTTGTGTGCTTTCCTGGATGCAAAAATCCACTTCACTAAAGGTTTTTTAAAAGGAAAAGAGAAACTTTTGAGTATTCCAGCCCACTCTCTAAGGTGGGGGACACTCTTCCCAGGCCGGGCAAACAGCTCACAGCCAGCAATCTAAGAACAAAACAGTGTGATAGGAGCTATAAAAGAAATCTGAATACACAGGATCGGAGAAGGGTCCTGTGTGAGGACTGAGGAGGGGGGAGTAGACATTTTCCCATCCTACCAAGATGCCAGAGGAAACCCCAAACTCTGAAAGGGCTTGAGGATCAGGAGACTATATATAGTAAATTCTATGAGGCTATAGGGAGAATGGGTCATGACCAGGTTGGGGTTGAATGGTTAGGATGGGATGGGTTGAAATGAGATGAAATTAAAGAGGATGGAGATGGGATGGGGAGGAGTTGGGGGGTAAGGGGTGGGGCAGGGAGGGGGTGGGATGGGATGGGGATGGAATGGGGATGGAGACAGGACAGGTTGGGGTGGGGAGGGGTGGGGTGGGCTGGGGTGGGCCAGGATGGGATGGGACCGGACCGGAATTTGAAAATGGAACCCGGATTGTAAAGAGCTTTATATGAAGCCCATCATGATGAGGAGTTGGGATTTCATCTTGCCCAGAGTTGGAGAATTTTTAGCAGGGCGGGGGCACCCTTAGCATTGTCCTCAAGGGGTCCTTCTGGCCGGTGCGGAACTATGGGCCTCAAGGAGAAGCCTAGAGGCCAGATGTTTCTAAATTAAACTAACAAGATTTTACCCAGTCAGATGGGCCAGAGGAGAGGTGAATGGCCACTCCCAGGATTCTCTGTGAATTGAGCTGGTGAGGACCTAGATCCATGCTCAAGTCGGGGAACTCCAGAAGGTCCAAGGGAAGGAAAACACTTGCCCGCTTCACAGAGGAGCTGAGCGTTTCCTCCTCTTTCTGAGCTCTCAGGACCTGATTCTGAGACAGCTCACACCCCAACAAAGGAGGAAAAGACACCACCAGTGGGACCACAAGAACCCATTCTAGCAGGCAGCCAGACGAGGGCTGAATGAACTATGCCCCCCGCGTTGCACCAGACGTCACAGCCCAGAACGCTTCCAGCCAGGGATCTGTCTTAAATGGCCCCAGAACTTGGACCATCATCACATCTCTTACAGAGGCAAACAGCCTCAGAAAAGGGGCTTGCCTGGCCCACCGCAACTCAGCCGGCTGGTGGCACAACCAGGAGCTGGACCGAGATGCACTGGCCCCAGATGCCCCATCCTGCAGTCTTTCCAGAAATATGACACTGCTCCAAGCTCCCGATTTAGTTCTTTGGTGGAGAGGGAGCAGGAGCTCTGTCGGCCAGAACAGCGAAAGCAACCGCGAAGCACACGCCCCTTCCTCACCTGTATGTGTGCGGACGTGCCTCTTCAGGTCAAAGGTGTCGTTGAAGCCCTTGCCACAGAAGGTGCACAGGTGTCTCTTCACCTGGTTGTGGCACTTGAGGTGGCGGTTGAGCATGCGCTGCAGGCGGAAGCCCTTGCCACACAGCTCACAGCTGTGAACCGCCGGGTCGCTGCATGTGCCTGTGGTGAACTGGGACAGAGAGAGGGGGGGTGAGGGCCCCGGCGCAGGCGGGCACCCCCAGTGGGCTCAGCCCGGAGCCCACCTCCCCGTGTGGCCAGGCTGCGGCTCCTGACCCCTAAGAACTTCCAAGCGGGTTTTGGGGAAGGTGAAAGAGATCACTGGCTGCTCCTCCCAGCATTCATTCTCCCCTTCTTCCTGAGAACAGACTTCTTCTTTTTTTAAAAATTTTATTTGGAGAGACAAAGCACGAGCAGGGGAGGGGGTAGAGAAAGAGGGAGAGAGAGAACCCCAAGCAGGCTCCCCACTGCCAGCACAGAGCCCGATGTAGGGCTCGACCTCACAAAAGAGAGATCATGACCTGAGCCAAAATCAAGAGCCGGACACTTCACCGACTGAGCCACCCAGGTGCCCCCCACACACACACACTTCCCTTCACCTTAGAACAGACTTGTGTTCCCTGCCCCCAGCTAAGTGTCTATACTTGCCAGCCTGATAGCAAGTCATGGCCGCAGGATGAGCAGGCCAATGAAAAATACACTCCTCTCTGGGGGAAGATGGGGCCCTCTTCCTTCTTTTCTCCTTCCTGCTGGCTACACCTCCAACTGCCCCTTTGGACCATGACAGGGAAGCCAGTGCTGAGGATGGAAGAGCAGAAAGAAGGGAGTCCAGGTCCTGATGATGTCATGGAGCCCGCCGTAGAGTCCCCAAAGACAGCCACAATCCACTCCTTCCTCCCCGCGCCTGCATGCTGCTCTATTCATCAAGAGACGGAAACCATTTCCTCTCCCCTGGGATGGAGGCAAGTTCTAGGTCTTAAGAGACTTTGCAGCTTCTATATGTTCCCTCGTGGAAGCCAGCTGCCATGTAAGATGTCCAAAGCCACCATGCTGTGAGGAAGCCCAAGCAACCGGTGGCCAGTGGCCAGTGGTCCGGTGGCGTTGGACAGCAAGGCCACTCGGAGAGGCACTGATGTGCCAGATATGAATAAAGCCTCCCTGGACCTCCTGGCCCAGCCCATGGCAGCCACCGGCTAAGTGACTCTGGCCAGTGCTACCCACAGTAGAACTGCCTGGCCATGCCCCAGCTCCTGATCCACCAAAGTATCAACAACTAAAATGATCATTTGGGGAAGGGACTTGGTCAGGATCCCACAGCTGCATTATCAGCAAAACAATAACCAAACCCCAGGCCCTGGGCTCCCAGTCTTGTGGTCCCTCAACCATGCTGGCCGCCTCTAAGAAGAAAATTGAATCTATAATTAAGTGGTGAAAAACACCAGATCTAATATATTCATCAAAGGTTTCTTAGTTACCAAACCAGATCATTTAGAAGCTTGATCCAATTGCTCTACTACTTATAAAAGGGCCTAATAACCTTATTTTCATACAAACATCATTAGCAGGAAGACTTGGTCCTTGCCTGGCTCCACACACCTCCCTAGCCTCCAACACCAACCACCCCTCCACCCAGGGTATTGCCCTCCACTAAGACCCAGCTCAACTGTTGCCTCGCTGATGTAGCTAGCTTCTCTGCAGCTTCTGCCCAAAACTGGTTTCCTGTACCCCTAAGACCAAGGCCCTTAAACCCCAGCGTGCACACGGATCCCCTGGGGGGCTTGTTAAAACACAGGTTCTGATTCAGGAGGTGTGGTGGAGTCTAGACGCGGCATTTCTAACCAGCTCCCAGGAGATGCCACTGTGGCACAGACCATCCTTGAGACATGAGGCAGTTCAGTACTTGATTCCACTACTTCCAGAAGGTTCCATCATGCACAGATGTTTCATCATAGTTCATCTGGTTTCCTCGACTAAATGCCTTTGCAGAAGCCAGGAAGTGTTTGTGCACATTCCTGCCCCCCACACCCCAAGCTCAGACTCAGGCCAGTGCACAGCGTGTTGATGGGCAATGGCTCACAGGTGGCAAAATACAAAGAGACTTGTAGAAGGCACAAGACCCTAGAACAGGGTTTTTCGGTCAGCCTCCTTGTCTGCTTGGAGCTTAATTTGTCTCAGCTGACACTGGAGTGCCCTCTCTGCAACAGGCCCTGTGCTCAGAGCTGGAAGCAATACAGTCACCAGGATGACATCCCAAGAAGCTGCCAGTCTAGTAGGGAAGGAGATCAGTCAAAAGGCCCCTGATATCTGGGAAGCCCAAGGGCACAATGGACACCTCAGAGAGGCACCTACCCCAGACATAAACTGTGAGGGAAGGCACTTCCAGAGGAAATGAGCTCCTCAGCCAAAGATGAGGAGGAAGAGGAGGGCAATGGCAAAGAATATTCCAGAAGAGGGCAGTGGGAAAGAGAGAGACTGTGTGTGGTTCCACATGGCTAGCCTGAGCCATAGAGCTGTGGTAGCAGAGCACGGCAGTGTCCTCCTTGGGGCTCTACCTCAAAAGGCAGAGGGGCCCCTGGAAGCTACAGTGGAGGACAGCCTCGGGGGTTGGGTTGTTGACCCAGTGGGTAACCATCCTGGGCCTCCAACTCCCACGTCCCACCTCTGCCCTGCATCCCCCAAAGAGGGTTGGGCCTGGCATTTGTCCTGAGGGAGACCCAGCTGAGCCCAAGACTTTCCTATTTCTGTCGCCAGGACAGGTCTGGTCTTCTCCTTGCCCAGAAGTCCCCATTTTGGTAATTTCAACCCTTGCAGGGATGTGAAAAGACTAAATATGGCCCAAGTCTTCACAAACTGAATACCTGGAGCTCCTTGAGGCCATGTCTACACAGGAAAAAGGCCATTGAGAGCTAGCAAGTGCCTAATAAAGCAGAACATAGACAACTGACCCAGGTAATTTGATTAAGAATGTGCAGAAAGCTAGAACTGTCTTCCTGCAGAATGTTCTTAAGGACTTGCCAACTTATAGTCCAAACCCAAACTCCTGTTTACTTTCTATTACAGTCCCAGATGAAAACTTCAAATCACTGGCATTATTTTGCTTGAAAAG